>NC_134709.1:80970955-81309705 GCF_043290135.1 Rhipicephalus microplus | reverse complement strand
TCTGATGTAATCATTATGATGTCGAGCGTATTACTGTTAAGTGTAGTTTTGCAGCCTACAACGTGTTTTCAAAGCCAGTCCATGTTATATTTTTACGAGGTCGATGAAAAAATGTGTTCTTAGCTGCTGAATGACATGTCTACTGGAGTAAATTGTAAGTAAATCTTTCAAATAAGAGGGTGGAGAGGGAAGCGGCAGTACTGTGCTTATAAAGACAAGGAGCTGGCCTAGTTGGTGTCGATTCAGGATAAATAAATGTAGGCATGTAGATACGGACACAAAAAGAGAAACCAAGACAATACAAGAAGACCATGTTTTTGTAATCTTGTTCTATTCTCCTGTGCCCGTATCTGCACTCAGACGTTTTCTTTACCACCATGTTATCGCCCCGTAAAGGTTTTCATGGGTTGACTATAGATTTTCGTGTGGCTTCTTGTTGTTTTCACAAATGAGCAATGGAATGATTTTCTGGCTACACACAGTGTTTCTGGGTCAAGGAAAAAGGATGGTACAGAAGCAGGCCTGAATGAAAAAGTCGCAAACTGAGATATCCGAGTTTATTCAGTTTTGTGATGCGGACACTGACACCAGACATGCTAAATACCATTGCTCTTCAGCCAGTTATTACCATTGCGCCACAAAACCCCACTGAATGCTGAAGAGCATTCCTACCACTTCAAGAGATCGCATGATCATCTTAAGCAGTGACACTCACGCATGAAAGTTGACGCTACTTGCGTTTTAATAGCAGCCTGTAATTGTGCGACACTGCAGTGTGTGACAACAGTCGTGTTGCCAGGCGCAGCTTCAAGTATCACAGAGGAACGACTACAGCGTATGTCAAACGAAGCTATTGAAGAATATGACCAGTTGTAGAAAGGAATCATTGCTCAATTAATACCATGACACGAAAGAGCAAAAAGTTCGGCTTAGCGAGTAATTTCTGGCCGGCCTGTTGAAACAATGCCACCAGATTAACAATGCCATTGCTTGAAATTCGCCCTCTCTGTAACTTACTCTTATTCACCTAACATTGCGCGTGCGTGTCATTCACCTAAATAGGCGGCCATAGATGACAGGTCAGCTTTTAGAAGCTTTCATGCCGGTAACTTCGCAGTAACGAAAGCTGGATCATGGCTATCGTGAACCGTAAGTGTTTATATAATGATGATTGTTGCTGTTTGACGTCGCAAAACCACAATATGAAAGACATTGCAGTGGAGGGCTGCGGAAGCTTCAGTTCCTTGGGGTTCTCATTGTGCACTTAAACGTAGACACATAGGCCTCAAGTATATTCGCCTCTATTAAAAAGGCCTCCATCTGGCCAGGATCCGATCCCGCTACTTGCGGGTCAGCAGTCGAACACCATAGCCTATAGACTACCATGGCAGGTGTCGTAAGTTTTTATTGTACACGAAACATTTCATACGCTCATTATGTTGCCTGCCTTCAACTATGGCCGCGTAACAGCGTCCTGAGTGCCGGAGGAAGTTGCAAAAGTCGTTATTTACCTCGGTATAATTTATCAGAGCCTAGCGGTGGCAGATTTCCTAGCAGGCCACTTCGCCTTGTGGATCATTTTTTTTTTGCAATCATCGCGAGACGTACGTGTTCTGGTACTATATTGCTGACCGACGCAGAATCATACCAGTTAATGTCATGTTTCTATAGCCCTCGAGAAATGATGTTATCAAACTGTACGAGTTGGGTATAGTTATGAGTCTACGGAAAAAGCCACAGTTTTTGTTACCGTCAAACTACCCAATCTACGTTCTTCATCAAAAATTTTTAATAGTTTAATGAACTAAAGTGGGTCGTGTCTTTGTACCATATGAAAGTTTGTCTGCCGCTGCATGTTCCAGTAGTCATTGTTGGAGTTTTCTTTTTATATATGTATGGATGAGCCTTATGTGTGGGTACACAAGTTTTACACTATGACATGCTGTCGTGTTGTCCCACCTACCCTTCCAACTAAAAGTGAAGCCTTAGAGAATCTTGTCATGTTCTCAATCGCATATTTCTAGTATGTTGCTTTTGTTTATAGGTATAGTGCGAGTCGACACCGTTAGTATACGGCCAAGTAGCGTTCTCGAGCACTATTTTTTCTTACAAGCTCTTCTCCCTAATATGCCGAGAAACACTACCTTATCATATTTCACAACTATCGCTAATTTAGAGTAATGCTGGCAAGCGCAATGAGAACAATAAACATATATGAAGTCGACATGAAAATTAGGCTACCTTAGAAAAGTACTGAACACCTCTCAGTAAAAATCAGCTTCAGTCAAGGTGGCGGGAGTGAAACGTGAGTTAGAAGTAGTTTAATGGTAAATTTCATTGGCGGATTTGCAGTGGCCGAAAAACTCGACACTGAAGCATTCCAATTTAATGGAGTGCTCGAGTGCTCCGGATGGAGCAAAAAAGGTGCTACGAAAAATGCTGCGAATATACGAATTGGTGGCACCATAAAGAGTGCACTAGCGCAGGGCTTCGCAGTAAATGATGGCCCTAACAAAATCACTGTTTTCAGAAAGTATTAATATCATGGCTTCTTTCTAGCGATCGTCAACATCTACAATGGCCCCGTAATGGACCCGGAGGTCAAGATGTAGTTGTGGTGTCAAAATTACCCATTAGTCCAGAACGATCCTATTACTTGGGAAACTTTCGGAACTGGTTTCATAACGATGGAGCTACATGGGTTTCATCATACTAAAGACATCCTTGTTCAATTTGCACTTTCCTTCGCTATGCATCATTTGTAGGCTTGTATATCCTGGCCGCGCTCTCTGCTCACTATGCGAGAAAGAAGAGCAGCCCGCCGGCATACATTGGAGTGGATAAACAGGTAATGTGAATGACGAGTGCATGACATCTCGTCGTCAAGGTGAATGTTGTCGGTATGGCGAATCACAGAGCCACGAAGAGAAATAATTGTTTCTGAGAATATGTTTGGAGCCCGTGACTCATAGCGCAAGTAACAGTTATAGAAAGCGCATTTTAGCATCAACGTACTCATACCAAATTATAGGCCTAACAGAATTGTTGAGCCGTTTGTTTTGTTTTTTTACTGAAATAAGAGTTGATGCCGAGAGCCAACGGCTCTTGCGCCTGGCAAAGAGTTGAAAAATACGAGGATTACAATCTAATGACAAAAAGATCCACCCAAACATAACAACAAATTTTTTTATTGCCCCCTCTTTTGTCACAATGCGCGTTTCACGACTCTAAATGTCTAAAATTCTCGCATGAACACGTGACGCAGCCTCAACAAGAACGCTCAGTGATGGAGAAATGTGCAGGCTTCACTTAGTGGGAAGTGTTCTGTGGGAGGACAAGAGTCTAACGAACATTACCCTGAATGAGAACTAATATTGTTGCTAAACTTGCAAATGAGGGGCCCACTGGACATGCGCCTTTTCTCTGCACCCCTCTTCTTGCCACTTGTGTACTAACTCTTTCCTACAAACGCCCCTATTGTTGCCTTGTAGCTCCGTTTTCCAGCTTGCTTAAGCAAATACGCTTACTTTTGTATGCTGAAATGCGCGCTATACTGATGCAGGCGTAGTGAACTCGTACTGAATGCATCTCATATTGAAAAAATTATTGCTTGAAACAAGTCAACCCCATTTCAAACATCCATTTGACCTTAAGCGGCACATACGTCTAAATACACAGGGACACTAACACCGGAACCACGTTTTATTGAAGTGTAATTTTCAAAAAGAAATAAAAATGCACGTCTCATTCAGGGCACGTCTCATTCAGGGTTCTAGCACTGTGGTGTAATAAATTAGGTAAGTATTGCATGCCCGGAATCTCTCTTCGCACTCAGTTCCACGTTTCGTTCTTTTCGAAATTTCTTTTGGAAAGTTTTCTCTGCAAATGACCGACAGGGCTCGAGCTGAATCCGAATATTTTCTAGATGTTAGAGCATTTGCACCGAGGAGACCGACATAAAGAGACTCTCAGAAACAGTGCTACCATTCGCACTTGCGCGAAAATTATAGAGGGCTCCCTTCATGGTGCTAGAAACAGTAGCCTTCTTTTGAATTGAAACCTACATAAGGCTCCCGCCTCCACCCAAGTTAATCTGGAGCGTTGTGTCTATAAGTTACATTTCCAATAGACGCATTCGCTGTCAGCGGCCGCGTGCGACAGCTTCTCACAAAGGCGCCCAGAGGTAATAAAGTGGCCCCATTTTCAAAGGCAGCGCCGTTTTTACCACCACCACAATACTATCGTTCTCTCGATCTTTTGTCACTATCAATAATGCGAACAAAAGCCAACGTAGCGTCCACAAACACACAAAAGTAGGAAAGATATATTGATAGAGCGAATAAAAAAGCTCGAGTGCATCCATCCAGGCAGCCGCGTTCATCTTAACACCAAGAAGAAAAGTGCGACCGAAGCTCGACGGCGTATTCCTTGTGAAAAACACCCAGTCAGTCACTGCTGGATTCCATAGCGTCGCTAAAGAAACTCGCCGGGCGCGTGCTTTGATGGCGGCACAATAATATTTCCGTCTCGGTCGCCTGGGTCCTCCAACTCACCACCGATGCCAAAGGTATGGCACGTGAATGGACGCTTATCACGGGCCCTTTTCGGTGGTTCCACCTAAATAGCAGATGCGGGAAGTTGTTCTTTTCTGATTCCTTGATACAATCCAAAACCCCCCGTCTCCGTATTGCTCTTTGCTTATTTGACGTTTCCAGTATGTGTGTGCCAACACTTTTGTCGTGCAGTTTCTTTATTGTTGGTAAATGTACCTTTTTCTGTAGCATCATTTTTTCTTATTGGCACTGAGGACGAGTTTCGCTCTTGTTTCTCTGTCAAGCACTTCTGTTCAAGCGCTGACTTCCGGTTATCTGACTATTGAGTCAATGCCTGTTGAAAAACAGATGCTCTATTTCATAGATGCTTCAGGTTTAAGTTAGGAGTTCATTGGGCACATATAGTACCGGAACATACGCTTACGCAATGCATGGAGTGATTGACTGTCATGTTAAATATTTTAAAATAATTAAGTGATCTAATTGAAACAGCAGACCCCACAGACATATAAATAACAGCTGCCGGTGCAGTGCAGTAAGTAAACTTTTGTTGATCAGTGACCAGTTTCTTGCGGCTCGGAGTGTCTTAACATATGAAATTCGAAAGCAGCGTGATTTGACTGTGGCCGATATAAAGTAAAAGAACGCTTCAAGCCTAAACGCTTTTTTTCTAACTTTCGACAGTCGAAAATAAAATGCACAACGCCCAGCAAAGCAGTTGATGTCATGCGAGCCTCAGAAGTAGCCACCACTTCCTGGATTTTTTATTATTACTTTCCTCTCATATATTGACAGAGAAACGCTCACAACTGAAGCCTTTTCTTTCGTTGTTTTGTCATGCAGTGAGTTGTCATTTCATAATTTGAACATCGCTGCTTTTACATGAAACTTCAATGCAAGGCAATGAAACTTCGGTGCTCGTAGTGAATAGCTGTCCAAGTATTTTTTACCATCAGACAAAAACTTTTTTCAACTCGGGTACAAGTCAAGCAAAAAAAAAACCCCAAGGTTAACGACGAATCATCGGTTAACCCACGAATCCTCGACAGACATATGCTGTCAGCAACCGGAAACTCTCGTTGCAGGACTGGGATGGTGTTGGTGCGCTATTTCTCGAGGCAGATACTAGCGATTGTGGTAACGTTCTTGTCGAACCGCAAGCGGTCGCATACTTTGCAGCTGTGACCGAAGGTGGTGTCGAGGAATCCGTGCTTGAATCACGCATCGACGTCGTCCGGTAGCGGCCGCTTTCCGGGCTTGGCCACGGTATACCGCACCCCCACTTCAGGCTTATCTTGCCGCCGCTTCCGTATTCTGCTTCGCTAACCAGGAGCTCCAGGTTTGCTTGATGGTGAGCCCTCTTTACTGCTGCTTCGCTGACCGGCAGCTCCGGGTTCGTTCGACGAAGAGTCCTCATTGCTGCCGCCTCGATCGCCCGCAGCTCAAGGCTTGCTCACAAGCGAGTCCCCTTAGCTTTGGCCTCCCGGGCTCTCACCGCAAGGTCTTAGCGGCGATCCCGAGCTGCAGCTGCGTTGCGAGCCCGCCGCACTGATGCCTTGGCTTGTGGGTTGTACATGCAGTCAAGCGGTGAGGAAGTGCGCTCATAGCGTGAGCTTCCGGCGCAGAAAAAGGAAGCGGACGTGTCGATAGTGGTGTGCACCCCCATAAGCAATGGCGTGCCATCAAAAGAGCATTTTTATAATCGCGTGGCCACACAAAACACTACTGACAGTCTCGTCTTTTCCTCTCTCTTTCACATTCCTTTCTCTGTCCCACTGCCCATCTCCATCGTGGCGTTGTTGAGGGGACTTCAACAGTTAGCATGACATACCTTTCCCTTCACTTCTTTGTCTTTCAAATCCACTTGGAGGAGGCCACTACGCGGGCTATCTAAAACTAACACTTTGGGTATTTTAACTTTTGGTGGGGTAGAACGAATTTACGAAATTTGAATACCTTCTACCGAAAACGAGGAAACCGCAAGTGGACATGGAGGAGCCCTAATGGCGAAAATAAGAACGAAATCGACTTTATAATGAGTGCACACCCAGACATCGTGCAGGATGTGGAAGTGGTCGGCAAAGTACGATGCAGTGACCATAGAATGGTACGGGCTCAAGTTCGCCCAGACTTGAGCAAGGGACGACAGAAACTGATACGCAAGAAGCCAATCAATGAGCTAGCCCTGAGAGGGAAAGTACAGGAATTCAGAGTGTCGCTGCAGAACAGGTACTCGGCTCTTAGTGAGGAAACCAACCTTAGCGTAGATACAATGAATGATAATCTGACGAGTATCATTACGGAGTGTGCAGCGGAAGTTGGAGGCAGGGTAGTTAGACAGGACACTGGCAAGCTTTCCCAGGAAACGAAGAACCTAATTAAGAAGCGTCAAATCAAGGAAGTCTGAAGTACAACAGACAAAATAGAACTGGCAGAGCTTTCGATGTTGATTAATAAGCGTAAGGTATCCGATGTAAGAAGGCATAACATGGAGAGAATTGAACACGCTCTGAAAAACGGAGGAAGCGTCAAAGCAGTGAAGAGGACACTTGGGATAGGCAAAAATTGTACGTATGCACTAAGGGACAAGGAAGGCAAAATAACTACCAATATCGATAGGATAGTTCAAATAGCGGAGGAGTTTTACAGAGATCTGTACAGTAGCCACGACAACCGCGACTTTCATACTGTAAGAACTAGCAGTAACCCAGATGACACCTCACCAGTAATGATAGAAGTCACAAAAGCTTTGGAGAGCATGCAAAGAGGCAAAGCTGCTGGTGAGGATCAGGTAACATTAGATCTGCTGAAAGATGGAGGACAGATTGTGTTAGAAAAACTAGCCACCCTGTTTACGAGGTGTCTTCTGACAGGAAGGGTACCAGAGTCTTGGAAGAATGCTAACATCATCTTAATACATAAGAAAGGAGATGACAAGGACTTGAAGAATTACAGGCCGATTAGTTTGTTGTTGGTTAGTTGAAGAATTACAGGCCGATTAGATTATCTGTAGTATACAAGCTATTTACAAAGGTAATTGCCAACAGAGTAAAGAAATTATTTGAATTCAATCAACCAAAGAAACAAGCAGGATTTTGAACAGGCAACTCAACAATCGACCACATTCATACTATCAATCAGGTAGTAGAGAAATGCTCAGAATATAACCAACCACTGTACATAGCCTTCATAGATTACGAGAAGGCGTTTGATTTAGTAGATATATCAGCCGTATATGCAGACACTGCGGAATCAGGGCAAAATATGCACACACTGCGGAATCAGGGCGTCGATAAAGTATATATAAACATCCTGGAAGAAATCTACAGGGGATCAACTGCTACCATAGTGCTTCATAAAGAAAGCAACAGAATACCAATCAATAAGGGTGTAAGGCAGGGGGACACAATCTCCCCAATGCTATTAACCGCGTGCTTACAGGAGGTTTTCAGAAGCCTAGAATGGGAACAGTTAGAGATAAGAGGTAATGGAGAGTACCTTAGTAACTTGCGCTTCGCCGGTTACATTGCATTGCTTAGTACCTCAGGGGACGAATTGCAACTCATGATTACGGAGTAAGACAAGGAGAGCAGAAAGGCGGGTCTTAAAATGAATCTGCTGAAAACGAAAGTAATGAACAACAACCTCGGAAAACAGCAGCGCTTCGAGATAGGTAATAGTGCACTTCAAGTTGTAAAAGACTATGTCAACTTAGGGCAGGTAATAACCTCGGAGCCGAACCATGAGATTGAAGTAACTAAAAGAATAAGAATGGTGTGTAGCACATTTGGCAAGCACTCCTAAATTATGACACGTATATTGCCCCTATCCCTCAAGAGGAAGGTATATCCGCCTCGATCATGCGCACAAGGTGGCCCCCATTTTTGCTAGGACCAAGAAGTTTCAAAATTCGCCATTATCATTATGCATAATCGAGTGGAATTCTCTTCCACCTAACATCGCCGAATTAACAGATCCTTCCATATTTAACTTCATGCTTCAGGGCTATTTGCATAGTGAAAAACATGGCTGACCTGTGTCCGATTGCCCTCGTTTTGTCTGCTGTTTTTGCTCCCGATACTTATTCAGTGTTCTTCGATGTAATTTTCTTAAGTGTTTTCATTTTTATTGTACTAATTAATATGTACTCGATTAATGGTGGTGAACGTACTTGACTTGATGCTGTGATTTGATTTACTCGCCGTTTCCTTTTAATTGTAACTTTTTGGTATTCTGTTTTCTGTTCATGTTGCTTGAAATGTATGTATTCACTTAAATCCCCCCCTATGTAATGCCCAATTGGGCCTTTAGGGTATTGAAATAAATAAATAAATAAATATAACCGCTGTATCTTGCCGGTACTTAGCTACGGAGCAGAAATCTGGAGACTTACAAAGAGGGTTCAGCCTAAATTGAGGACGACGCAGCGAGCAATGAAAGAAAAATGGTAGATGTAACCTTAAGAGACCAGAGGAGAGCGGAGTGGATTAGGGAACAAACGGGGGTTAAGGATATCATAGCTGAAATCAAGAAGAAGAAATGGACATGGGCAGGGCATGTAGCACGTAGACAGGATAACCGCTGGTCGTTAAGGGTAACTAACTGGATTCCCAGAGAAGGCAAGCGGGTTAGGGGGAGACAAAAGGTTAGGTGGGCAGATGAGATAAAGAAGTTTGCGGGTATAAATTGGCAGCAGCAAGCACAAGACCGGATTTATTGGCGAAACATGGGAGAGGCCTTTGTCCTGCAGTGGACGCAGTCAGGCTGATGATGATGATGATGGAGTAGCACGCCATCTAGTCATCATTGTTAGAATTACTAGAGAGGCGACCTTGAGCGCGATTGCTGAAGTGTACAGGCAACACTAGTGTACACGCCGCTGACATGGGTCAAGCCGTGACACACCTTTCCCTTCGCAATCAAAAGACCCCTCTCCTAAAAATGCCGTCGCCATGTAATTTATTGTAACGTCACAGCCGACTGCTTTGCAGTGGGCAAGCTCTGAACTGGCAAGTGCTTAATTGGTAAGTGCGAAATATGAAGGTTCCGAACAAAGGAAAAGGCACTTGAACATCCCTTTTTCTTTCTTTTCATATTCTACCCCATTTGCCCTGAGCGCTGTCCAATGCTTCGCTCTCTGCAGTTACTCGCCTAATGTCCGCGTGGTAGAATATTGTTGCCTTCGCACCCCGCTTCACCAAGCATAAAAAGCACACCCCTAACTTGATTACTAAAACTTCTCTTTATAAAGACAATTAAAGCTACAAAGCTAATTATTATACTTAGGCTTCAGATAAACAGGCAATTCTGAAAACTCTTCCTGGCCAGAATTTCTAGTGACCCTAAGAGGGAAAAGCGAGCGAGAATAACAAAGGCTTGAAACTGTGCTTAACATGGTCTAAATGAAAGGTCAGATGAAAAATTCGGCAGATACCACGTACTTTGGGAATCGACGTTATACGAACCATGCGGATAGGAGGTAAGCGTGTTGTTACTTTTGTTGGTGAGAGACCCGTTACAAAGTAACACCAAGTATTTGTCAAAACGTTCTACGCACAAAAATATGCTGTCCAGTCACAATGTTCAATATAGCAAGTTGTTCACACTTGCGCAACCATGAAAAGAGCAACATAAGTATTACTAAGAAGTGGTATGTTGCCATGTAACGCTTCTGTATATAACAGGATGGGAGCTGTTGACGCTGCTACAATAGTAACTTCAGTGTATGGACCCTAACTACGACTGACGCTAACCCGAGGAGATGGCTGTATCATGGAAATACATGTGTAATGTTTATAAAATACACTAGCCAACATTGCAACCACAGTTGACGTTTCCACAACAGTGCACCTGAATAACGTATTTTACCAAAGCAATGCCGAGAAGGGGCGTGGCTTTGTGGTAGAAGACCTGATTGTCACGCAGAATGGTTGGATTCGATTCCTGCTGGGACCGTGATGTTCATTGGGTCAACACTGTCGACGTCTGTTTTTCTTTAAGCTCTAGCATTTAAGTTACCAATGTTTGTTGTTGCCGTTCTTGGATACTAATGAACATGTCAACACCTTATTGCACAGACCCGCCCGTGGTTGTGTGCTGCTCTCGGGCAGGAAATGTCTGATGGCGTACATGACCAGATTACGACATTAATCACGTCATGACCTGCCGGTCTTATTCGTTAAACTATCATACTTTTTCGTACCAACTCTGGTTCATAATGTTAATTTGCGCAGAGATTAGTTTTGGGAAGAGTATGAGGCGTGTGCTTCTACTTGTAACGTCGTCGGGAGGGTGGAATTAGGTAGTTGAATGTTAGCTAGGATTGTACTTCGGGCTCGACTCGAGAAGTCACGGAGACACGCTAGTACGAGTAGCGGGTCTTTGTCTGTAGTGACGTCAAATGAGAGAACCGCGGGACGAATCCCAGACTCAGAACTTCTCCTTACAATGACCATAAATCAAGCAACTCAAAGGAGACATACCTTACTTGTTCAGCCTCTCGCAGTCATTCTTTCATGAAGCTTACAAAGCGAGCGACTGCGGCTTCTACGTTGACACAGAGCGTCGCGAGTTACGAGGACAGGAGTTCACACACCAACGCTAGTGAACCCCAGTAAAGTTGACATTGTTATGTGGGCATTCAAGCTTGGAATTCTTAGCACTTGAAAAGAAAACGGAAGAATTCCAGCAAGAAGCACATGCAGGAATAGGTACATAGACTGTGGCGGAAATTTTTCAGAAAGCGGTCTTGAGAAGGCATTTTTTCACATGACATTGCTAATTAATGTATTCGGTGAAGATGCCTTAGAACCGAAACGATAGTAACGTTTCGAAATGTTGCGATAATACAATGGTGATCATACGGTTTTCTGAGTCTTTGTACCTTTTTTTTTGTGCTTCGAATGCCCGGAGGCAAGTTGTCATTTATATTACTGTTAGTTGAGACCAGATGTAAAATTTGAGAGAAAACGTTTGCAATTAGTATCACTCACAGCATTCCGTCAGAGAGTTGGGTCTCCAGAAAAAATAAAATAAAGAAGTCTGTGCGGCCGCGCAATCGTTATTCATTGCCTAATTTGAATTTTGTTTCGTCCTATGTTTATGTTAATTTCGAAATCTATACTTCTCTTATAAATAAACTGCTTTACTAAATCTGAAAAAAAGAGTTAACTCTCTGTAGTACGGCCAAATAGTTAGGTACACTGTAAAGGTTTTAATTGGTAGTAGCTGAAAAAAACTGCTATATTGACGATAAAACGCAACAAAATGAGTCAACAGAAAGGGGATGAACACAAGCTCCAACTGACACCAAACGTTTGAAATGTTTGTTTTGCTTCATTTTTATTGCATATCTACAACGTCTTTTTTTTCTCAAATGAATTGCTCAATCTAAGTGGATACATTAAACGAGTTCTAACAGAAACAAACTTTTCCTGCAAATACAATATTTAATAAGCGCTAACAATTGACAATGGCAAATTTCATTAGTTGATATATGTAAACGCTCAAAAGAACTGTGTCTGTTTTGCGACTGAAAGGACTAGGTATGGAAAAAACCTTTGAGTCGTTATGTCTCTCAATAAAAGACAGAAACTTGCGAGAAAGAAAATAATTTATGAGAATTTGTTATCCAACAACACGATAGGTATGTAAAGCGACAATGTAAAATTGTTTATGCTCAAAAGTATTGCCATCTTTAAAAGTGCTGACATTAACAAAACAACAATGTTAGTTTCAGTTGAAATACGAGCACAAATAACTGTAACAGGCAATGCCGAAAAGAAAATATACGATACAGCAAGTGAATGACAAGATAGTATCATCCCACAAATGTCATCCCAGCACAGGTCTGTGAACGCGAAATATGGAATCAACTTCCAAGAACTTAAGCGCCAGCAAAGAAGAATGTTCTTGAAATCACTTTAATAAAAAAACATAAAGGATTCATGAATCACAGCTATGGGTGAACATTTCATGGCGAATTGGACTTTTCTGTCACAAATTATATAAATGCCTAGTATTGTGTGAATATTGCTTCACGTTTAGGAAGGTGTATTTTTCTTGTTCAGATGTCATCCACAGTTGCTCAAAAATGCTGTTGGGAAACGTGTCCCAAAATAACGCGTCCAGTACTTAAAGCTTTGCGGAGGCCTTTTTGTATTTTCAGGTATATGACACGCTCAGGTTGCTCACTGTAGAAAAGTGTCTGCGTTGAGGACTTTATGGTTACCTTACTTTGCTGATGAACGTGTTAGCTTGACTTGACTAGCGAAGGCTGAAATGACCACTTTAAATGGGCATCGCTTCTAGTTTGCTGCAGCATGCAGCGTTACAATATCATCTTGTAGTGCTGTTCTACTACTACTACAACTACTACTGCTACTACTACTACTACTACTACAACAACAACTACTACTAATAATAATAATATTATTATTATTATTAATAATAAATATAATAATAATAATAATATAAAATAATAATTGTCAAATTTTAACGTCCCAAACTACCATATCTATATTAGAGATGCTGTATGAGAGGGCTCCGGCAATTTCGAGCTCCTGGGTTTTGTTAAAGTGCACCTGAATTCCAGGACACAGGACTCCAGCATTTCCGCCATCAGCGAAATGTGGCCGCCATGACCGCGATCCAATCCCGCAATCTGCGGGTCCTCAGCAGAGTGCCTTGGTCACTAAAACACCATGGCAGTAACTACTACTGCTACTAATATAGTACCAATACTGCTACTGGTACCACCGCCACCACCACCACCGCAACTAGAAAGAAGTTGAGAAATTACCACAACCAGATATAAGCTGCGTACGCGTCGGAGAAATATAACACTGTACTCTGGAACGCCGACGATGTGTCTGTATCTCGATGTATACGTATACACTTGTTCTGAGTTTCCTCAGCACATCATCGATTGTGGCTCCTCTTGTGGGCTTTTCACAAGCCATCATCATCATTACTCTACAATTATCAACAATTATCACCACTGCACCACACTGGTTTTCTCCTACTTCTCCGTGTACCTGCAGAGGATTTCGAGAGAGCAATAAGTGGAAGCTTGAATATTTTTTTTATATGGCAGGCACAGACCCGATGAATGCTCCCTAATGAATCGAAACCACTAGCGGCAAGGCCTCGTTGGTGTAGCCAGGATGTGTGCTTCAAGCTTAGAAGTTGAGCAATGCAGACTTACTGAATAGCTTTTTGATGTCTTTCCTCAGCCATCCAATTGCTTTTGCGCGCAAGCGTCTTCAGCACCCGCTATTCAGGTCTCATGCCACAAGAGGCACCAGTCAGAAAACCGAGCAACTGCAGATTACACGCCTAAGTACGCTTTCATTAGGCTTCAACTGAGAACGCACCTGTATATTTAGAATCGGCTTGAGGTTTATTTGCTCCTAATATTTTTGCCGAGCTGTTGTAACAATCACGCGGCATTCATATACGGCGATGACCCATGTTTTTGTGTTCCTAGACTATTCACAATTAATTTGTGTGCTTTTCACACGTTACTACTTTAAACATATCAACTTTAGCTTTAAGGCAGACCATGTAATGAAGTGTGATGAGGGTGACGGCCTTTGTTGGAGGTTCCGATTCACAGCTACTTGAATTGGCCAAGTTATTTTTCTCCAAACATGGCTCGATCTACTCTAACAGTGATACCGTAGCAGCGATTATTCATTATGAATTAATATTCGGTGCAAAGCTGCCGAAGTGCTCCAGCGAACACAATTGCGCCTAACGCTATTAGGAGGTCGAATGAACACGTTTTGAGCTTTTAGGATTGATGACACCCCCCATTTATTATTGATGATGCCGTGAACACTTCTTCGTCTATCGCTTTATTATACACTTCCAGCTTGCGCCAGTATATTATTAATGGCTTAAGACGATTCTGTAAGGTGATTTTGCGCGGAGAGCAACCATTGTGCTCGGTCACTATTTTCATGACGAATCAAAAGGGTCTTTTCCTAACGTCGTCATATTGAACTACAATATATATTCCATGAAGAAAAACAAAATGAAGAACACTCGAGTTCCCTGGTCAGGGATCTAAAAAAGATAAGTATATATAATAATCTATCCGTCCATGAAGCTCTTTGAGGCTTCTCGAATGAAATATTACATCAAGAGACCAATAGAAATTGCCTAAGTGATACGTTGCAGATAATAATGGCATAGTCAGATCAAGAGGTGCCGTTTCGAACCATATCATTGGCGATTTCTCCCTGGCTTTCTTCTATATATATGTATTTAGAGGCAGGCATTGTGGTTGATTGACCGTAGCGTTGCATATAGTCCAGTAGATCCTCCGTGAGCGGTCACAACGTGGTTTATTTCGACGTTTCGGCCTAGAGTCTGGCCTTCATCAGGATTGATCCTGATGAAGGCCAAACTCTAGGCCGAAACGTCGAAATCAACCATGTTGTGACCGCTCACGGAGGATCTACTGGACGATATATATATATATATATATATATATATATATATATATATATATATATATATATATATATATATATATATATATATATATATATATATATATATATATATATATATATATTGTCGCGAGAGGAAACGATAGGCAGGAACTCGAAGTGGAGGACTATTTACACAGCCACAGCTGCCATTCACTTCTTCGCTCTCGTCATCTGCCACCACCACAGCATGGCATTATCCTCTCCCCAAAGAAAAAAAAAGAAGGAGAAGCATCGCATGAAGCCATGGCTCCGCAACAAAAGGTAGTGAGAAATGTCTGTGTCCAATGTAAAGAAAAAGGAAGAGATGAAAAATAAAGAAGCAAGAAAGTAAGGTACAATTGTCTTGAAGGCTATTGCCACATCACAAAGTTCTTGACTTGCAGTTAATGCGAATCGTACGGCTTCATCCTGGAGACGTGAACCACATCCGAGGAGCATGGTCTGCGAGAAAGCTGTGACGTGTCTGCTGAGACAACTTCGTAGTTCACTTCGCCGAGGCGATGAAGAACTAAGTAGGGTCCGAAGTACCGACATAACATTTTTTCTGAGCGTCCACGTTGACGTATAGGAGTCCAAACTCAGACTAGGTCACCGGGTTCGTATATTAGTGGTGGGTGTTGTATCGGCGAGCATATTGATTTTGCCGCGATAAATTGCAAAAGCGCGACAGCTGCCGGGCGTCTTCGGCACGCTGAACAAATACATCTGCGTTCGGGGTAATCGTCTCCGGCAGAGTTGGTTGCAGCATGGCGTCCAGCATTGTGGTGACGTCACGGCCGTAAACCAGACGAAAAGGAGCAAAGCCGGTGGTTTCGTGCAAAGCCGCATGGTAGCCAAATGTTAAATATGGGAGGATTTCATCCCAATTCTTCTGATCTTTAGTGACATACATCGAAAGCATATCTGCAATCGTTTTGTTAAGGTGTTCGGTTAACCCGTTAGTCTGCGGGTGGTACGCAGTTGGTGTTCGGTGCGTCGTGCCGCTCAGCAACAGGATCTGTTGGAGCAACTGTGCCGTAAAAGCAGTACCACGATCTGTGATGACGACAGCGGGAGCACCATGGCGGAGAACGATGTTCTTGATGAAAAAGTCAGCCACCTCAGAAGCAGTTGCTCGCTGGGCAGCTTCTGTTTCGCAGTATCTGGTCAAGTAGTCGGTGGCAACCACAATCCAGTGGTTACCAGCCGTAGATTTCGGAAATGGGCCGAGTAAATCCATCCCGACCTTTTCAAAAGGTGCGTGAGGGTGTCGCAAAGGCTGAAGCAGACCAGCTGGTTTCGTCGTTGAAGTTTTTCGGCGCTTACAGGCTGTGCATTACTTGACGTACTGCCAGATGGTTTTTGTAAGTTTCCGCCAGTAGTATTTGTCCTTGATCCGCACCAGAGTACGCTCGAAGCCAAGATGCTCTGACGATGGCTCGTCGTGACAAGCACGCAAAATATCATCGTGGAGAGCAGCAGGAACGATGAGGAGGTAAACAGTTTTCGTTGAATGAAAGTTGCGCTTGTAGAGGATGCCTTGGCGTAGACAGAAAGATGACAAATCACGCGCGAACTGACGTGGGGGTTGTGGGCAACGTCCCTCAAGGTATTAGATCAGTGGTTGTAATTCTAAGTCTTCGCGTTGCTGCTCAGCCACGTTTAATGATGCTAGAACAGCAAGACAGCTGAAGTCTTCATCATTGTCTTCTTCAGCGACATCGACGGGTGCGCGGGAAAGACAGTCAGCGTCGGTGTGTTTCTGGCCAGACTTGTAAACTATCGTTATATCGAATTTTTGTAACCGAAGGCTCCATCTTGCGAGACGGCCCGAAGGATCTTTCAGATTCGCTAGCCAGCAGAGAGAGTGGTTGTCACTGACAATTCGGAAGGGGCGTTACAAGTAGGACCTCAATTTCGTTATGGCCCATACAACCGCCAGACATTCTTTTTCAGTCGTCGAGTAGTTCTTCTCCGCAGATGACAATGTGCGGCTAGCGTAGGCGATGACGCGTTCCACGCCATCTTGATATTGCATGAGAATAGCTCCGAGGCCAAGGTTGCTCGCGTCAGTGCCAACTTCTGTGTCTGCTTCGGTGTCGAAGTGGCCAAGGATTGGTGGCGTTTGTAGGCGTTGTTGAAGGTCGGCGGAAAGCGCCGCATTGTTTGGGGCCCCAGACGAAGGCGACGTCATCCTTGACGAGTTGCTGTACAGGGTCGGCGATTTTCGAAAAGTTCGGCACGAAGTGGTGGTAATAAGCACAAAGTCCCAGAAAGCGGCGTACATCAAGCTTTGCTTTCGGTATCGGGAACAAAGCGACTGCTATAGCCTTGTCAGGATCGGGGCGAACACCACTGCTGCTGACAGTGTGGCCAAGGAATTTCAGTTCCTCATATCCAAAGTAACACTTTTCCGGTTTCAGAGAGAGACCGGGAGTGCGAATAGCCAGAAGAACCACCTCAAGCCACTCAATGTGCTGTTCAAAAGTCGTAGAAAAACGACTACGTCGTCTAAATACACCAAACGAGAGTGCCACTTCAAGCCACATAAAACTGTGTCCATCATTCGTTGGAACGTGGCTGGAGCGGAGCACAGGCCAAAAGGGAGAACTTTGAATTCATATAGACCGTCTGGTGTAATAAATGCTGTTTTTTCTCGGTCCCATTCATCTACTTCAATCTGCCAATATCCGCTACGGAGATCCATGGAAGAGAAGTAACGGGCGTGTCGCAGGCGGTCCAAGGAGTCATCAATACGAGGAAGAGGATATACGTCTTTTTTGTTATCTTGTTCAGTTTGCGGTAGTCGACAAAGAATCGTAATGAACCATCTTTCATTTTAACTAGAACAACTGGTGACGCCCAAGGACAAGTCGATGGTTGAATTACGTCGTCGTCGAGCTTTTGTTTCACTTGATGCTTCTGCGACACACGGTAAGCATGTTGGCGCACGGGTTGCACGTTGGGCTCAGTGATAATTCTGTGCTTCATTAGAGGAGTCTGCCGGGCTTTCGAAGTAATGGCAAAACAGTCACTAAAGGATGAGAGGAGACGGAGGAGCCTTGCCTTCTTAGGTTCTTCCAACTGGCGATTGACGTTGAGGCGACTAGTCACGTCAGTATCGCAGGTGTTCTCAGTCGAGATCGTCGTAATCAAAAGGAAGGCATCCAAATCATCCAATGCTTCCAAGTAAGCTATGGTTGAGCGTTTCGCAAAATGCCTGTGTTCGCCACCGAAGTTCGTAACTAAAACTGTAGTCTGGTAATTTCGGAGTTTAACGAGACTTCGAGCAATGGCCACTTCCCGATCAAGCAATAACGTCAGGTTACTTTCGACGATGCCCGTAATCGACTGCTCCCATGGACACTCAACAAGCACGAAGATACTACTGCGAGGTGGCAACGTGACGCAATCATCGACTACGCGTAAGGCCACGCCACGATGTTCGTTCTGTATGTCGGAATCTGGAGAAACACATTTAACAAAACTGACGAAAAAATCACGCAGATTAATTATCGCTCCATACTCTTGCAGAAAATTCATGCCCAAAATGACCGGCCGAGAACAATTGCACAGTTCAAGGAATGATGCTACAAAAGCCGACGCACAAATCTCAAGCCTGGCGGTGCACCTTCCTATAGGGGATATGAGGTGTCCTCCAGCGGTGATTAGTTGAGGGCCGCCCCATGTTGTCAGCACCTTGTGTAGACGGGTGGCGAATGAAGCACTCATCACGGAGTAGTCAGCTCCCGTGTCGACAAGCGCAGTCACCGGATAACAGTCGACGGAAACGGTAATGGCAGCGGACGTTCTGTTGGCGGTTTCACAAACCGTCTTTAACGGCACGTCGTAAGGCAGCTGCGGAGGGCATTTGTCGGTTAGTGTGACAGCGGCCTTACCTCCGGAGGTCGCCGTTATCAGTTTCCCCGGCGTGGGCTTGCGCCACTGACACTAGGGGACCCAAAGGCGGGTTGGGCGCGGTGCGTTGATGTGGACGGACGGGGTGATGGTGACCGTGACTGTCGTCGCGGCGGGACAGGAGCGTGATGACTACCTTCCAAGTAATCCGAAATTTCTTGTAGGTGCTCATCATAGCGTGGACAACGTGCATCTGAATGGAATCTGCATAGGCCTATTTGTCGGTAGTAACAGTCGCGGTATATGTGTCCAACTTCGCCACAATGGTAGCACAAAGGACAATAGTCGGGTGCACGCCAGACGGTGGACTTCCGCGGGCCAAGACGAAAATTGGCCTGAGAAGGCAGGCGATGGGCTGGACTTGGAAAGCGTCTGGGGGTCCCAGCAGGTGGATGAGCAAAATGTGGCGTCGACCGCGTAGAGACGCGTAAGGCATCCGCGTAGAAGCGTGGGAGGTTCGACTTGGAATTGTGGTGCGGAGTGAATGAACTGCCTGATTTCGTTACGAACGACGTTCGTAAGAGCAGCGCTACTGGGAGGGGACGCTGCATGAAATTCCTGAAGTTCTTCGCGTACAACTTGCGGTATGAGTTCTGTGAGGACCTCCCTGTTATCACCTCCTGGTACAAGCGAGCACGCAGCGGACATGGCCGTCTGACGCTCATACTGCGACACCAGCTGCCGAAGCATGCGCTCCATAATTGTGGCCTCACGTATGAACTCGGACGCAGTCGTAGGAGGGTTGCGCACAAGGCCCGCGAAAAGTTGCTCCTTTACGCCTCGCATTAGCAGGCGCACTTTCTTGTCTTATGGCATGTGGGGGTCAGCCTGTCGAAACAATCGCGACATTTCTTCGACAAACATGGCGACGCTCTCGTTCGGTGTTTGAAACCGCGAAGAAAGTGCCTGCTCTGCTCTCTCTTTCCGTTCGGGATTACTGATCTCCTCGCGAAGCTGCCGATAAAATTCCTGCCAACTTGTGAATGAAGTTTTGTGGTTCTCATACCACACTCTTGCCGCGTCTAAGAGAGAGATATACACGTTCTTCAAATTACGGCGATTCTCCCAGTCGTTGATGGCAGCAACCTGGTCGAAATGGTCAAGCCAGTATTCGACATCCTCACCGGCATCACAATAGAATGGGTTGGGTGTGCGAGGCGTGTTGATGACACAGGGTACGCTAGCGAGTGGGTCATGCTCGGTTTGTTTAGCAGATGTGGCAAAAATTGTCCTCACGGAACTTCCCAAAGGGCCGTACTGTGGTGGTAGTCCTTGAGGGCGGCGGCTGCTTGAATAGATATCAGCAGACCCTGGTGCACTGGCACTGGTTGCTTCTGGTTCTGGACCAGCAGGCATAAGACGTTGCAGTACGGTACCCAGCACGTCCACCAGTCTGTCACGAGAGCAAACGATAGGCAGGAACTCGAAGTGGAGGACTGTTTACTCAGCCACAGCTGCCATTCACTTCTTCGCTCTCGTCTTCTGCCACCACCGCAGCGTGGCAATATTATATATATATATATATATATTTATTTATATATATATGTATATATATATATATATATATATATATATATATATATATATATATATATATATATATATATATATATATATATATATATTTGAACCACACTTTACATATTTAGAGATAGATATTCGAAAAATAAAATACAATATTTATGGAATAGGCATTCTATTGCCACAACAGTATTTACATTACAGAGTTAATAATTTTTTGTGCTTGCAAAGACAGCCACTCACTCGTATGAAGATGCAAACACAAGCGCAAGTGTTTGTGCCCACATTACGCGTGCGTGATTTTGTGTTTTGTGCGTAGCTTCGTAAGAAAAGTAGGAAACGGGCACTGAGCCGGTGGCGCTGCGATGCGGGAGTGATTGAAACGAATTGGCGTGATGCGTGCAGCAGCTGACCCACAAGTGGAGCAGATTAAGGTTGTTCGCAGTGATTTACGATGTCGAGTATGAGCCAATGTGTCGTAAAATGTGCCGATAAATGTGAAAACTACACACGCAAATAAAGTTTTGCAGCGAAAGCTGTTATGAGATCACAACTCGGGTTGCGCGCAGCGCCGTAGCACCGCTGCCAACGGTGAAATAGTCACATTGCGTGAAATTAGCAAAAAAACCTAATACCAATGACACAGATGGGGCTCATACCCGGGTCCGCTGGGAGCCAGGAAAGTATTCTACCACTGAGCCACGACTGTAATTGGGGCTTGTTGGCAAACTTTCCTTAGGAGGGCTTGATGTCAGGAAAGCAATCGCCTAATACGATCTATAAAGCATTTTAAAATAGCAAAAGAACAACCAGTCATCGCACAACGCGACTAGCGCAACGAATGGGTCGTTCAGTGCTCCAAGCTATTAAAAAAATTTTTTTTGTTCAGCTATTAACAGCGGTATTTCTCCGCTTCAGACACAAATTCCACTTTGTCCGAAGCCACTGCACGAAGAATGGGTACAAATTTCTCGCGATAGTTTAGCGGATACCACGCTTCTCAGAAAAATGACGAAAAATAGCATTGCGAATGCCAGCCTACTATCTTGACAATTTTTTTATTATTAATGTCGCAGTGGGCACCAAGCAAGTGTGCTGGCAGTAGTTACACTATGAGTGTTTAGAAAATGCTCTGAAAGGCCGTTCTGCTAGCTTCCGCTGTGACTTTGCCGCGCCTTGCGCGCAGACCTGGCGTTTTTTATTTACTTTTCGGAGTTGAGTGTGCTTCAGCAAGCGACGAGAACACCAGAATATGGTACGCCACGTTAAGCAAGTGGTGCTGCGAGAGCATTTGTGAAGTACAAGCTGTAGCTTGCTTACTCTTCACCCTTGTGGACGGACATTTTTATCGGCCTGAAAGAACCAAGGGGCATTCGGAAAAGTGATGTCCGAGTCTGCACTACAAAATACTTATAGCTTGACCAAAGGCAATCAACAGAAGCAGCCATTCTCACTTTCGTATGCCGCTGTTGTTTTCCACCGTATCGCTGACCCTTCGTAAAAAGTTTAACGTGAAGGAAGACGTTCCGCATGCTAGGCAAAATACGTCGCAGACTAAAGGAAGTTAGAAATTTATTCGCCATGCACTGCCTTAGCTCTTATTAGAGAGCTTTAGAATAGCGCACCGCAAGCCCTTGTGGTGTGGACGCTGCCAATGCGCATGTGTCGTACTTGAGCCGCCGTTCGCGGCTCACCCGCAGAAAATCCGAAATAGCAAGAACCGTGTGCGGCCCGCGTACGCCAGCAAACGCTGGTGTCGAGGCTATGTGTAGCTTCTGTGCACTTGAGTTTGCGGGGCAGCTAAAGTCCCTAGATTTTTCTCTAGGAGGGGCAAACATTATTCTAAAACTCATAAGGTGCCCACTACGTCTGCAACGCCCGAAGCACCTGTAAACGTTACTCGAAAGCTCTCTAGTAGCACTTTGCGTGCAAGCGAAGCCGCGCCAAGCGGTTGTAATGCGCTTCGTACCAGCTAAGATAACAACGTGGCAAGCTGCCACGCTGTGAATTTTCTCCGGGCTATATGCAGCCCGAACAAGGACTGGTCACGGAGCGGAACTACTGCACAGAAAATTTCTCGGAAATGCCATGCATTACTAAATGCAACATGTGTGCTTGAGCGAACGTACGTATATTGCTCGCGGGAATACCGAATGTTGTTCAACAAGTCACACACTAAAGTCATCGTTAACTCGACGATAAGTAGGCATAATGGCAAAAAGTAATGTTAAAAAACATTGATGATGATAGCCTATGCTTCAAGCTTTACGCAAGCCGGCTGGATTATTCGCCAAACAGCCTATCCCGCATCTGTACTACGTCACATTGAAAACATTTCTGTAAATAATATATTTTCTCTTCGATCGAGATACCACAAAGTGATGCACTGTAACTGCTAACATTCTGCGAGCTTACCGGTTGTATCATATCTGATGTAAGCATATGTGCTATCTACATGCTTGATTGCTTCGTGCGTACTCCTGGCCCTCACCTTTTCTAACCCTTTCCACCTTCGACTATAACTACTTACGCAAAATAAACGATGGGGCTGACTTGTTTCTCGACAACGCAGCTGTACAGTCTGTTCAATCTGCACGCGAATGAAACATGGTGTCAGAAGGGGGGTACGTATAAGCAATGACATGGATCACCTAAGGCTGCCTGAACCGCTACGTTTGACAGCTGATGGAGGAAGGAACATGACGTGGTTTCGTCAGCAGTTCGAGTTTTTTCTGCAAGCGACGGCATGCAAAGCTAATCCGAGGTCGGAAGCAGCGAAAACTGCCCTACTCCTCAGCGTTGCGGGGGAGGAAGCCTTGGACGTTTTCAACAATTTTGTGTTCAGCGGAGAAGAAATAAAGCAGGATTTGAACACCGTAATTGCCAAATTCGAAGATTACTGCCCGGCGCAACAAAATGAAATACACGAGCGATACGTGTTCCGTTCCCGCAGTCAAGGTGAGGCGGAGCCCTTTAAGCAGTTTTTACGCGAGCTTAAAAAACAAGCGCAGCACTGCAACTTCGGGACCATGGCGGATGACATGGTGCGAGACCAAATTGTTTTTGGAACAAACTCGACAAGGCTTCAAGAAAAGATGGACAGGAACAAAAAAATTGACCCTGGAAAAAGTAATCGTCCTTTGCAAGGCGGCGGAAAAATCAGCTCGTCAAAACTAATTCTGGCAGAAAACAAAGAAAAAACTCGATATGAATGCTGTCACAGCCAGTAAGGGCACCCCTAGAGGGTCCAGGAACTACCTAAAATGCAATCGTTGCAACCCTAGGCATGCCTACAGATGCTGCTCGGCATACGGAAAGGTATGTTGCTCGTGTAATGGTCGCAACCACTTCGCATCTTGTTGCAGTGAGGAAGAGCACGTGTATGAAGTCCAAGATCAGAGCGACGACTTCGAAGTACTCAATGTCGCCAGCAGCTGCGCAAGCAGAGAACGAGACTGGCGTGTGAACGCATGCATTGGCGGCAAGTACATCCCCTTTAGGGTGGATACAGTATCGCAGGCCATTGTTCTGCCACTTTCAATGTTTCGCAAGTTCAAGACGACAACTCTGACGCCCAGTAGCGGAGTTCTGAGATCATATGGTGGCAAGATGATCAAGCACATCGGCAAGTTTTCAGCGCTTATTGAGATTGGTGGTCGCAAGGCGTGCGCAGAATTTTTTATAGTAAAGAAGGACTACACCACTATCTTAAGATTGGACACTAGTGAGAAGCTTGGAATCGTACAGCGGGCTGTTGACAGCATGACGACGAACTACACCGAAGAAATTGTTAAGGCGTTTCCACGTCTTTTCCATGGAACAGTATGCACCCCACCTTAATACAAGATCGAGCTGCATATGGATGCCGTGCCAGTTGTCCAGCCAGCTCAGACGCTTCTCCTGTCCCCGCTTGAGCCTCTACGTACTGAACTGGACAGAATGGAAAAGGAGGGCATCATCCAGAAGGTAAGCAGCCCCACATATTGGGTAAGCCCCCTTGTCATTTTACTAAAGACGGCAAATGGCGGGTCTGCATGAACCCTAGACGCATCAACAAAAACATCAAGAGGGCACACTACCAAATGCCGCACCGAGAGGATGTTGAAGCAGACTTGGCAGGTGCGAAGTTCTTTTCGTGGCTCGACGCAAATGCGGGATTTCATCAAATCGCATCATTGCGGGATTTCTTTAAATCGACGAACAATCGTCGAAGATATGCACAATCATGACGCCTTTTAGCGGGTATCGCTTTCTTCGTCTACCGTTCGGTATAGCGTCGGCGAGCGAAGTGTTTAAAAAGGCCCTTAACGAGGTTTTTAATGGTCTTGCTGGTGTACATAGACGATGTGTTAATTTCGGGACGGACCAGGGCTGAGCACGAGGAGAGGCTGCGCAGAGCATTAGAAACAGCTGAAAAAGCAGGCCTTACCTTCAATGCATCAAAATGTCACCTCGGCTAAAAAGACGTGCTCTTTTTGGGTGACATCATTAGCGATAAGGGTATTAGGCCAAATCCTGATCTTGTTGAGAGTGTTTTGAAAATGGCAAGACCTCAGGACGAATTGGCTGTCCAAAGGCTACTGGGAGTAGTTAACTACTTCAGCAAGTACCTACCAGCTCTCTCACAGCGTACGTCTACTTTACGTTCTCTCATGAAACATGGTGCCATCTTTGATTGGACACCAAACCACAAAAGCGAATGGCAGGCAATATGCCGGGATTTATGTAATGCCCCATTGCTTGCTATATTTGATCCAAATCGGGGACAAAGGTAACTGCAGATGCCTCTCAAAGTGGAGTCAGCGCGGGACTTCTGCAATGTCATGGAGACTGCTGGCAGCCGGTAGCCTATGCGTCATGAGCTTTAACAGAATCGGAGCAAATAAATTCACAGATTGAAAAAGAGGCTTTCGCTTCAGTTTTTGGCTTTGAAAAATTAAATCATTTTGTTTATGGCCGCCCCATCACCCTGGAGAGTGATCACAGTCCACGGATAGACATATCAAAGAAAGGCACAAGCGATATGCCACCCAAAGGGCAACACGCTGAAGTACATTCCTGGTAAACAGATGGCCCTTGCTTATATGCTGTCCCGATCACCTGTTCCTGGAATCAATGGAGCTGCAGGCACGAGTGACGTCGAGATCCATGCCGGCATGGTCGTATCGGCACTCGTAAGTGAAACGACTGCTAGATAACTTGCACAAGAAACAGCTCTCTATCCTATTTTTGGCACAGTGCTAAGAAAGCTTGCCAAGAAAAAGCCTGTCGATGGCCCCCCGAAACCAGTGGCCGCCGAGCTATCCGTAGTAAACGGCATACTATTGAAAGGCACTAAAGTGTTGATACCGACAAGCATGTGTAGCGACATGTTGAAACGGATCCACGCAGGCCACCTTGGCCAGGTAAAGTGTAAAACTGGAACAAGACAAATGGTTTACTGGCCGACTATAAACTCGGAAATTCAGTCCTTGATCGAAAGATGACCAACTTGCAAGACATACGCTAATAAGCAGCCATTGGAGCCTTTAATAATGCAACAAACGCCTGCTCAGCCATGGTACCGTATCGGTGTCGATCTCTTCCAGCACTTGGGACGATATTTGTGCGCCTATTACTTGATGTCCAATTTCCCTGAGGTGGAGCTACTGCTCGATACAACAGCCAGTACTGTCATCGATAGACTGAGTGCAATATTTTCAAGGTACGGCATACCTGCCGAGGTTTCTACTGATAATGGCCTACAGTTTAGCAGCCAAGAGTTCATTATTTTCGCAAAGCGTTGCGACTTTAAGCATGTGAAATCAAGCCCGCAGTACCCGCAATCGAACGGGCTCGCAGAAAAGGGTGTACAAGTTGTAAAACGCAACCTAAAGAAAACAAAAGCTGCATGAGAGTGTTTCTGGCTGGGCTTGTTGAATTACAGAGCGAGTCCTGTTGAAGATGGCCGGTCTCCGGGCGAACTCTTGCAAGGAAGGTAGCTGCCCACACCATTGCCGGACTTCAATCCAGTGTCAGCAACGCTCGTCAAGAAACACCGGCACAGAAGTCATCATAAGCGCACCCTAGCTGGCCTCTGCGACAATGACGTGGTTCGCTTGAGTGGGACACCATGGGCAACGAACGCTAAAGTGATTCGATCAGCCAAACCACGGTCTTTCTACGTACGCACAGAGAACAACACCGTGCTGAGGCGCAACCGTCGGCACCTTCTGGCGACGAAGGAACCATATAGAGTTGGCTCATCCGACGACGAAGATTGTGCCAACAATCACATCCCATTTCAAGGTGAGGCGTAATCGACCACCGCAGCCTCGCCCGTGGAAGCTCAGCAGCCGTCGCCTCAACCACTGAGGCGCATTCGACGAGAGACGCGGCCACCAGAGCGTCTGGGTTATGACCAGCAGTTCCAGCAGACAAGCCAGCGGCATTATTTCGTCAACTCTTTGGAAGGAGGATGTATCATATCTGATGAAAGCACATGTGCTATATACATGCATGATTGCCTCGTGCGTATTTCTCGCCCTCACCTTTTCTAACCCTTTACACCTTCGACTATAACGACCAACGCAAAATAAACGATGGGGTTGACTTGTTTCTCGACAACCCAGCTGTCCAGTCTGTTCATTCCACACGCGAATGAAACACACGTTGCATCATTTAGCGCCCATGCACTTGCAGAATACATCATGTTCATATCTGGCGGAGATACGACGATTGTAGCAAGCCACTTACTTGAAATTAAAGTGGCCGCAAGTCATCACTCGCGGCACTGATAGCGCATTGGAACACTAGACTGCGGCGCCATCTGTAGCTGCAGTACATTTCCTTTAGGCCACATGCATTTCAAGTTTACTCATACGAATTCAAACAACGTCTGAAAAAAACAAATCAAGTAATTCGAAATCTAGACCGAAGCTTAATGCACAAGGAACAGGGCAAAAAGTTTTTCTCCGGTGCACACTCGACGTCTAGTGCGGTGGAACTTTGCAGATTACGCAACCTTCGCCTGCCCTTTTCTCTTTTTTACCCCGTCCCAAACGTACATAAATAAATTTCTTCTCGAGCGCAGTAGCTTGCTGGCAGTGATCAAAGTCTAAGAAATGAGACGATTGTGGAGAACGTCATGCCCCCCCCCCAAAAAAAATGGAAGAAAGCGAACGTTGGTTTTAAATGTTTGCTTCCACTTCACTCGGAAAGGCGTACTCCTCAAGCAACGCCAGTTTTTCCGTTGCCTCTAAAAGATTGAAGGATGTGCGACCTCGAAAGAAAAAAGTAAACAAAGCCGCTTCTGGAACATTTTCGTCGCAGACTCATGTCAACAGGAAGTGCGCCCCTGTTGTGCATTTTGGCAAAGCACATCATGACAAACTCTGAAGTTCATTTTAAACACATGCATCTAGGCATGTAGTACCCATCTTTATTCACCGGAGCGAAGTTATTCCAATGTTACAAACAAAAAGAAAATTTCCACGAGAGCAGTTCCTTCGTTTAATCATTTGGAAAGAAAATTGTCTGCAAGAGTAAGTCAAAAATTGTTTGTGATTTATGTATGTCGGAGGGGTGTACCGATATATACCACGCACACGAGCATTATCTTGGTGCCGTGCGCTTGCTCGTACATTTATAATCTGTAATAATAATGAATATTGTGGTTACTTTTGCACTGACCACGATGGTGCGGGCGTCGTTGCTTTCGCACTAGCCATAAAATACTGATGGGGAACAAGACTACCAAATCAAAAAGAACAATCAATGTTCGTCTTCACAAAAATGTCATAGTCTGAAACTTTTCAAGATGATTTTTCAGCCGTACAAGATATGGGGGGGGGAGGGGGTAGGAGAGAAATTCAACACTTAAGACCTTCAATCACGGCAGGAGGCCCCTAGTAAAGAAGTGTGGGAATTCGGCTTTCGATACTATTTGTTTAAAAATAGTGAGGCTAATCCTAATACCCGAGTAAAAATTATTCTGTTACAACCAGCTACACATCACATAATAACCCGCTATACATCACAAGGCATACGCACACGTTTTCCTGCGTCTGATGAAGAATTTCAACTGAGAACTTGATAATGGGTTTGGAGCACTGGACTGCCCACTTGTTGGGCGATTATAGCATTCTGGGCCACCTGGTTGTTATTTGACACGTCTAATGCGCTACACTACATACGCTAACACAGTTTCTTGTCCAGCATGACACTTTATATGGCATTTTTGCGAGAATTTCATGCCCAAGCTTCGCTCCATGGCAGAATACTGGACTGCTACAAAGGGGGTGTGGATTGAAATCACATCCGATCCAAGAAATATTTTTCTAATTTAATTGTTTTGTTGCTTCACCCGATAATGGTTGCCGACTGCAATCGCAACTGCGGTGCCGAAGTTAGCTGCTGTTGTGATTTCATAAGAGCTTTCACTCAAAAAATAGGGTATACGAAAAACGCCGTTCGTTTGCCCTGTCAGAATATATCTGCGCCTTCACTTTTTTTGAAACACCTCGTACCGCGTGTCAAACACCACTAAGATTGTTGCTTTATCTTCGAAAAAAAAGTACACGCTTAAACTGTGCAGAAGTCAGCTTTCATTTCGTGTATTCTTACTCTGCTATTTTTTTCACGCTTTGTGGTGCAGTGCAGCTCTTCAAAAAGCTCACTTCAAGCGCCATCACTTGATCCGTCGTTTGAAGCAAGCGTGGCGCAGATGCTGTACGCATTCGCGCATGATATATGAAGATAGCACTTATCAGTATGTGAACGTAAGCATTAGCCACAACACGGTGCTTCTATAGGCGCAACTTTGGCGGGCAATGCTTCTCTAGAGATTGAAAGTATTGTTCACGCTCCTAGAAAGTTTTTCTTCATCAACGCCCGACAGCTCCGGCAAGAAAAAATGTTTTTGCCTTCCTAGATGAAGGTGGGCTTATTCCATTAGTGGCAACAATCTTCCCTTTCGCGTCACACGGAAAGAGCGCCGAGACGCCTTTGATTAAACGACGTGCCACTAACGCTTAGGGAAATTCCAGTCGCTGAGTACAGGCACTGTACTTTGCCGTTGCAGAAGCCATGCCTCAAGATACTGAGCCTTTGAAACAGTTGTATACTTCAAGACGCACAAGCAGCCTCTCTATAATGGTCTTGATAAATGAATTACAACATTCTTACGCACTGCAGTAGAACATATTAAAACTAATATAGATTCGCATCAGGTTGATAAAAAAGTTTGCATGCTTGTTATAGGCGTTCAAACTATTATATTTAAACTATTAAACTATTATATATATAAATGATATATAATATATTATATAAAAATATATTATATATTTAGTATATACAGTATTATTATATGTACTAAACTATTAAACTATTATATATACTATTCCTCCCAAGCTCCAAGAGAAAGTTTTGTCTGAATTTGTCTTCCAGCCCCGGTGCTTGTAGTATAGTGAGACGTGGTACCAATATAGTTCATCCTGTTCTGAAGCAACATTCCTACAACATTGCCTACCGTTTTATTAGAACATTTCTGAACGTCAGTGGGCCTTATAGCACCATTTTCAAGTGCTCGTCTTCTTGTGAATGAAAGACGAATATCTTAAGAGAAAATGAAATTAAATTTTTCGCAATCACATATTGCCAATATGGTTCAATTTTGCACAGACACAGAATGCTTACGTGACAAAATTTGCACCCGTACCTCGTCGCTATACAAGTTATAATAAAGCTTTTGTGGCGATGCGCGCCAAAACCTTGATAATATTACGAGGCACAGAATAGTGGAAAGATCAGAAAATTAAGTCACGTGGTATTCCTTAAGGTGCACCTAATTATGTGCACACATTCATTGACATTTAGCCACTTGCAGCTGTCAAAATGCAACTGCTGCGACTACGATTAAAATTCCGGCTTTTATGTTAGTATTTGAGCATCGTAAGTACTGAAGCCCAAATGCAGTAAGCGATGCATGTTTTTTTAAACAGAGGTTAATGTGTACTCATAAACCAATGTTTATGCTCTGCCAGCCAACAGTGTTCATGCGCTAACAAGAGAGTGCTTTATATCTGCATTTGACATGATGCCTGTGCGTATTTCATTTGGTGCCAACACCTATTGAAACATTCTAACAACATAATCATACAAAGTAGAATATAGTTAAGAAGGGGCTATAAAAATAAAGTTTTCTTTTTGAACGCTTAACTAGAGAAATGTTTTTCAGCAGTGCGCTCGAGAGCCATGAATGCTGTTTTATGGGTGAATGAAAGTGAAGGTTCGATTCCGCAGAATCAAGATATGAATGGTGTTACGATGATATACTAGCTACAGAAGCAATGGGAAGGGGCAGTAAATTAAACAGCCACATTCACGAAGCTACAACGGAGAAAAGCACACTCTCCGACGGCAACACATGCGTGGGCCGCTAGGACATGCGTCTTTAGGGCAACTAGGGATCCTTTTCGCAAGAGGCTGTCTTGAACCATTAAAGGGCTATGTTTTCAAACGAGCTCATCCTTGACAGCGTCAAGATCGTTTCACTCACAAGTGGCTGCGATGTTGTGAGAAAAACTTCAAGGCCGCTTGATCTTCAATTTGATTAGAAGAACAAAAAACGTAATCGGTTCAATTACTGCACCGTGTTGTTATTGCCTAGCAAGGCTTCGTTTCTCGATAGGCACTTCCACCGTATACAGCGAGGAAAGAAACATATGTACGTGTAACACTAACCATTTTAACCAAAATATGCTAGAATGGCTATACTGCAAGTAAAGTTGAAAATTGCATACTGTGTCATGGTTCGTGGCTGTGACAATTACGATGTATTCTTTATGCGCACCTTTATGCGCACAATTCGAGCACCTACGCAATGGAACACATTGTTGATGCAGTAGCAGAAAGAGATAAACATTTAGCTTTATGTTACGACGACATGCGCACTCTGTCCACTAACAAGTGCGTGGCTTTCATATTCTTAGCGTTCGCAGCCTTCGGCCGGCACACGAGTCTTTTCAACCAGCTGGAACTGGTTCTCTAGGTATAATGACGTCAGCAACAGCCTCCCCCTCCCCCCCCCACACTCATCTTCCAAATTTTTTCATGGTTTTCTCGTTTTACGATAACTATCAATGATGCCTGATTGCAGTTTAACACACGGGGTCTCTACACAAACCACTCGTTGTGCAGTTCGTATGGCGCAAACACGTCGCACGATTCTGTTTCTGCCTCTCAACGCATGTATACATGTGTTGATTGATTGGTTGATATGTGAGGTTTAACGTCCCAAAACCACCAAATGATTATGAGAGACGCCGTAGTGGAGGGCTCCGGAAATTTCGACCACCTGTGGTTCTTTAACGTGCACCCAAATCTGAGCCCAAGGGCCTGCAACATGTGTGCATGTGTACTAATGGGGCTTCCACCACTCTCTATAACACATATAGGTGGCTTTTTCCCCGAGATAGTTTTATGTCCTGAAATGACTTTCGGTGAACACTTGCTTGCCAGGCACAAGGTCTGGTTTGCGCTAAGGGTATCTCACAAGACTCGCTTGAAGTTTATAACTCAGAAGAGTTTTATTTTCGGATTATTGGTGAGTTTCCCTCGCTGACAAGCCGATTTTTTGCTCTCAACCAGTGACGCCAATGCCTACACTACAGTTTTTTCATCGCGAGCTCTTCACCGCTGTCGCATTTAATTTCACCCCCCATACTCAATGGTAGAACCGCGTATTCAGGGTTTAAAATTGTCTTTGTCGAATACAGGTATCAAATGTAACCACGTCAAAGTTTGCGTTTGAGTTGTATATTGCTGACTCAATGAACGAACGGTATACGTAACCGCCAAAGCCATCTTTATCAGTGTGTGTACACTGGCAGGCAAACACTACATGAGGAACCTTTGTAAGCCTCAAGCAAGGACTCTAATTGAATCGGGAATTTCACCAGTCTGTGCATGTTGCAGAACGATGCCCGCGCCAGTGCAGTTAAGCATTCTCTTCATCGTAGATTCAGATTAAGGTTTGAAATATGCCATCGCTATCATTCTGAAAGAAGTTGCACAATGTCCAAATCCTTAGTGAGGAAGTGAAAAACTAGCAGCATCAGCATTGTCACAGAACTTATTTTGTATGCGTAAATAAGAAAAGCTATGATATCACTAAAGGAAAAGTATTATTTTTTTGGCAAATCCTATAAATCTTTGGGTTCTTTGATGTTGACCATACAGCAGGTTCAATGAATCTCTCAGTGTTTGCGCAATCATAAAAATACGAAAAATTGTCTTGACCTCCAGGAGCTTCATGATGTGAAGAACGTTCAACAGCGCTGCTGCTTCTGCTTCAGTTGCTGCTCGCCCAACCGCCAGCTAACTGCTCGTGAGGAAACATACCTTTAAAACAAATGAGCCGAAATTGAAGCTCCAGCTGTTGCACTTTTAATAACGGCGCCTGTCTGAGCTTTGAGAATTTCGGCACGAACTTTGCTCAACGAAAGATGCTTCTAGGCAGAGAGCATAGGCGAGAAGGACGGCCATATTACGCATCCTACGGAGACATCGAGGGAGTCTTGCAAAATGGAAGTTTTTATTCGGATCATTCTTTTTATCCAGGTGATAGGAATGCTTGTAGAAACATGAAACTGTTCTAACTTAAGAAACATATACTGTATTTAGCTAGCTGCGGTGAGCAGGCAATTACAGCGTGGGCATTTGGTTTTTGTTACAAACAATCGTAGCTCTGGTTGAACACATTTTCAATATAAAATGTTCGAATTTACGTGGTAATGATATGTTCTCATGATGCGTGCACCCTATGAATGTGATACGCGAGTTGCGGTGTCAGAAAAACATAATGCCGTTGGCGCATCGTTTTTAGGCATTGCTTTTAATGTGGATAAACAGTTGTAGAATAGTAAATTTAATAAAAGCACCGACATTAGGATGGTGTATTGACCTATATGTATTTAGAGGAAAGACTGAAATTTCCACAATGAGGGCACTTTTTACGATGTTCACCTTAAAGATTATAAGGCAAGAACAATCAAGCACGCTTTATATTGACTAAAGGTGCTACTAACCGACCAATTTCGGGGAAGGTATGACCTAAATGTATTTGACATATTTCGCAGCCTTCTAATTGAACATCAGTAACATTTCGCAGCTTGCCCACCATAGTATCGCTGCCATGCTTGATAAATTGATGCGCTGCAAAGTATTGCTGTTGATGATATGATAGTTGTCGGACGTGATACCCCACATATGAACCAATGTATTACTGTTACTACTTGCTATCGATTTCATTGATGGATTTGTGGGGTTTAACATCCCAAAACCACCATATGATCGTGAGAGATACCGTAGTGGAGGGCTCCGGAACTTTCGACCACCTCGGGTTCTTCAACGTGCACCTAAATCTGAGCACACGGGCCTACAACATTTCCGCCTCCATCGCAAATGCCGCTGCCGAGATGTGATCCTGCGACCTGCGAGTCAGCAGCCGAGTATCTTAGCCACTACGCCACCGCGGCGGGTTGCTATTCAGTAGGCTCTGAAACTTCATTCGCCTGCGCTTGTGACCACTCGAATCGCGCATTACTGACTCACTGTCGTATCAGCAAACAATAGTGCGTGGCTGTGTTCACTGCAATGTAATAAAAGGTTATATCGCGGTTGTCGCTTTAGCGAAGCTTTGTGATCCATGAGCCTGTTATGTGCACAACGCTTGGTGTGTCGAAACATGTGTCCCATGGTAGATCAGTGACTAAGGTGCTCGGCTATTGATCCAAAGATCGTGGTTTCGATCCCGACCTCGGCGGTTGCATTTTGTTGAAGGACCGTGTACTGTGGGATGTCAGGACACATTAAAGAACACCAGATGTTACAAATTTCCGAAGCCCTCCACTTCAGCGTTTCTCAGCTATTGTACCGAAGGTCGTGGTTTCGATCCCGACCTCGGCCATTGCATTTTGGTGGAGGACCGTGTACTGTGCGATGTCAGGACAAATTAAAGAACACCAGATGTTTGAAATTTCAAAGCCCTCCCTTTCAGCGTTTCTCAGCTATAGATACGAAGGTCATGGTTTTGATCCCGACCTCGGCGGTTGCCTTTTGGTGGAGGACCGTGTACTGTGTGACGTCAGGACACATTAAAGATTGATTGATTGATATGTGGGGTTTAACGTTCCGAAACCACTATATGATTATGAGAGACGCCGTAGTGAAGGGCTCCGGAAATTTAGACCACCTGGGGTTCTTTAACGTGCACCCAAATCTGAGCACACGGGCCTACAACATTTCCACCTCCATCGGAAATGCAGCCGCCGCAGCCGGGATTCCAACCCGCGCCCTGCGGGTCAGCAGCCGAGTACCTTAGCCACTAGACCACCGCGGCGGGGCAGGACACATAAAAGAACATCAGATGTTTGAAATTTACGAAGCCCTCCTCTTCAGCGTTTTTCAGCTATTGATGCGAAGGTCATGGTTTCGATCTTGACCTCGGCCATTGCGTTTTGGTGGAGGACCGTGTACTGTGTGATGTCAGGACAAATTAAAGAACACCAGATCTTTGAAATTTCCCAAGCCCTCCACTTCAGCGTTTCTCAGCTATTAATCCGAAGGTCATGGTTTCGATCCCGACCTCGGCGGTTGCATTTTAGTGGAGGACCGTGTACTGTGCGATGTCAGGACACACTAAAGAACACCAGATGTTTGAAATTTACGAAGCCCTCCACTTCAGCGTTTCTCAGCTATTGATCCGAAGGTCATGGTTTCAATCCCGACCTCGGCCATTGCATTTTAATGGAGGACCGTGTACTGTGCGATGTCAGGACACATTAAAGAACACCAGATGTTTGAAATTTCCGAAGCCCTCCATTTCAGCTTTTCTCAGCTATTGATCCGAAGGTCGTGGTTTCGATCCCGACCTCGGCGGTTGCATTTTGGTGGAGGACCGTGTATTGTGCGATGTCAGGACACATTAAAGAACACCAGATGTTTGAAATTTCCGAAGCCTTCCACTTCAGCGTTTCTCAGCTATTGATCCGAAGGTCACGGTTTCAATCCCGATTTCGGCGGTTGCATTTTCGTGAAGGACTGTGTACTGTGCGATGTCAGGACACATTAAAGAACACCAGATGTTTGAAATTTCCGAAGCCCTCCAATTCAGCGTTTCTCAGCTATTGATCCATAGGTTGTGGTTTCGATCACGACCTTGGCGGTTGCATTTTGGTGGAGGACCGTGTACTGTGCGATATCAGGACACAATAAAGAACACGAGATGTTTGACATTTCCGAAGCCCTCCATGTCAGCGTTTCTTAGCTATTGATCCAAAGGTCGTGGTTTTGATCCCGACCTCGGCGGTTGCATTTTGGTGGAGGACCGTGTACTGTGGGATGTCAGAACACATTAAAGAACACCAGATGTTACAAATTACCGAAGCCCTCCACTTCAGCGTTTCTCAGCTATTGATCCAAAGGTTGTGGTTTTGATCCCGACCTCGGCGGCTGCATTTTGGTGGAGGACCTTGTACTGTGCGATATCAGGACACAATTAAGAGCACGAGGTGTTTGAAATTTCTGAAGCCCTCCACTTCAGCGTTTCTCAGCTATTGATCTAAAGGTCGTGGTTTCGATCCCGACTTCGGCGGTTGCATTTTGGTGGAGTACCGTGTACTGTGTGACGTCAGGACACATTAAAGAACACCAGATGTTTGATATTTCCGAAGCCCTCCACTTCAGCTTTTCTCAGCTATTGATCCGAAGGTCGTGGTTTCGATCCCGACCTCGGCGGTTGCATTTTGGTGGGGGACCGTGTACTGTGCGATGTCAGGACACATTAAAAAACTCTAAATGTTTGAAATTTCCGAAGCCCTCCACTTCAGCGTTTCTCAGAATCATATCGTGGTTTTACACAAACAAAAAACACTTATTATTATTATTATTATTATTATTATTATTATTATTATTATTATTATTATTATTATTATTATTATTGTTATTATTATTATTATTATTGTTGTTGTTGTTGTTGTTGTTGTTACTGTTGTTGTTATTATTGTAGTGAAGAAGATGAGTGCTACTCAGAAAGGCTGGGGGTACGACTCAGTCGGTGAAAAAGACGACGTTTGGTTGGCTGGGGAGTCGGTCTAGCTAGTTCCGCCATTACCGCTTGACGTGTCGTGACCGCTCTCCTGTTTTATAAAACAGTGCCACTCTAAAACGCCTCATTATAATTATAATGGGGAAGAGGATGACGCGCAACAATCAACAGCGTGAATAAGTAGCGTAGTTGAGTGGTCAGGAACTACACGTGCACTCGAGGGATCAATGTCATCGGCAAAGCCCAGGCACTCTCCGCACAGTAACTTGGAAGGCGAGGGAAACGGATTTGAAACATAAACTGCACTTGATCCATCGTGAACATTCAGAATGGCGAAAGGAATCAGGAAGCAGTTGCGGCGAACAGCGCTTTCAGAAGGCGTAAAAAGAACAGTTGAGCCACTAGAGACGTCTAAGGAAAGCGCAACTAGGGCGGACGAGAACGGGGGTATCGAAGTGTCGGCGGCAACGAAAACTTTTGCGGGTGAAAGGGACGAGTCGAGTGAAGCAGCGTCGCATAACGGCGCGAACTCCACTTCGGTGCGAGCAGGGTCGATGATGGCATGATGAGTGCAGAGAAAGTCCCAGCCCAATATAATGTCATGGGAACACTGCGGGAGCACTACAAACTTGACGACGTAAATATTGTCAGCAATAACGACACGTGCTGTGCATGCAGCAAAAGGGCGAATTCGTTGCTCGCTTGCAGTGCTCCAAACAAAGTCGTCAAGAGGAATTGTGACTTTTTTCAGTCGACGGCAACGTTTTTCAGTCATTACAGACACTGCGGCGCCAGTATCGACCAATGCAAATACAGGTACACCTTCAATGGAGACAGCAACGACGTTGGACGGCAAAAATTAAGGTCTTGTGGAGTTCGAAAGATCCGCAGTTCTTGATCCGGAACTGCGGCTCCTAGTTTTCCTCAGGGACAGGACGAGGTCGACGTAGCATAGGGGAAAGGGAACGGCGTTGAGGTGAAGGCGATCGGTGTTTGTTGAAGTTCCGGCGAGGTGAAAATGTGTCCATGGTGGCAGTGTCGCCATATACAGCAGGCTCCGGTCGTGGTGGGAAATCGTAATTGTTGGGCGTGACGTCGTCACGCAGGAAAATGTCGCGCCGTCGACAAAATCGTGCCACGTGACCCGCAATTCCACAGGCGAAGCATATGGGGCGGTTGTCTTGAGTGTGCCAAGGGTTCTGAAAGCATGGAGGCGGTGGTCGGGAGAAAGGACGGGCAGCCTGGTACATAGGCTCAGTCGGTACGACAAAGGGACGCGTGGACGTAGGCGTTCGCGACAAAGAAACGTGGCCGTTCGTGACAGGCGGACGTCGAGGTCCGTTCAGTGCTTCGGCATAGGTCAATGGAGCAGCCACATTGGTGCATGAGCTGTTGGTAGCGCCTCAGACACCTGCTCCTGGACTACTCGCTGTATTGATGGCGCTAAAGTAGATGCGGCACCTTCGGAGGTATAAGGCACGAGAGACAACTGGCGTGCGACCTCCTCTCGTACAAATTGCTTTATCTCGAGAAGCAAACTGGTTTGGTCTAAAGCACTGCCAGCCGACGTTAAAGCGGAGATTGTTGCACATGGCGCGCTGGCACGACGAGTGGTGTCACGCTGTTTGCAGAGCTCATCATAGCTCTGACAAAGTTGGATAACTTCCGCTACCATTTGCGGGCTTTTGGCGACAAGCATCTGAAATGCGTCGTCAGTCACGCCTTTCAAGATGTGTTTGATCTTCTCGGCATCTGTCAAGGCCGAGTTGATAAGCCGGCAAAGGTCGACCACATCATCGATATAACTGGTGTAATTCTCACCATTCTGCTGAGCCCTAGTACGCAAGCGCTGTTCGGCCCGTAGTTTGCGAAGCGCTGGATGGCCAAACAAGTCCGCAAACGCCGTTCCGAACGCCGACCAGGTGGGGAGGTCTTTCTCGTGAATACGGTACCACAGGCTGGCGACGTCGGTCAAATAAAATTGGACGACAGTCCGCAGGTAATGGGCGGAACTGGCCCGAGTCCCCAGCCAACCAAACGTCGTCTTCTTCACCGACTGAGTCGTACCCCCTGCCTTTCTGAGTAGCACTCATCTTTTTCACTACATTATTATTATTATTATTATTTCAACATAACGCTTTCCACGAGATAGAGGAATGCCGTACAGCACACCAATGACCAGCATTCTGGACGACTGGGGAATAGCCGATAGCTCGCTAAGGCGGCAACTCATGCTTTCAGTATTGGCGCCGGATCCAGAGTGTCCGCTCCATGACAATGTCTTTACGTATAGTCTCCGAGCATTCAGTTGCTGAGCAGAGCAGAGTGGCACCTTGAACTGTGCCACACACCCACGCTGGTGGGTATTGGCCAAGAACCAGGCAGTTTTCAAAAGAAACTATTAAACTTTAGATGTGGTGTATTATATTTACAAGTTCAAGAAATATTAAGGTAAGTGGATCGCAAACATTAGAAGTTCGAGTGTTTCAGTTCGACGTTTTTCCGCTCCACTCAACAGCTGAGCGGTGTGAGTGCGCGAGTGCGCATCCGGTGTTCGTTTAAGTGAACTGGCGGAGCGAGGCCCACGCTACGCTTACAGGCCTAAGTGGGGTATGTAGCGTGGCTGTCGTTACCGCTAGTGAAGGGTGTCCTTACGCGGGCCCTCTCGCTCAGGCGTGCGTCGACTGCCCGCATATTACGAGATGGCTGTCTCCACTGTTGAAAATTTCCCACGTGCACAGTGGCTTCACGCTTGGCTGCGCAGCGGAAGCTGCGAAAGCGCTTTGGCGTCAATGCTGATTTAACTGGTTGCAATGTTGGATTCGAAACTATCAGGTGATATCTTCTAGTCGACGCTTTATTATTATTCTTTATAAAATGGTCTGGTACCGCATCGTAAGAGAAAGTCCAAGACTTCGTCAACAAGTGAATTATGCGCGCTTGTTTTACTTCATGAAAGGGACTATATAATGTGTTATTTTATTTTGGGAGCTTGAACTTGGCTACAAGGGCGCTGCAACTGTGCAAGTTACATTACCGGACGGAATACGCATTACTAGAATGAGAAAATCTTCCGCCGCCCCACTGCAGTTAGCAGGTCAATCAGGAGCGGAGCAGGCCGTAAAAACGTCAAACCATAACGCTCTATAGAGAGCAACAAGGGATAGAAAGCAACGCAGAGGCCGGCAGTGTGAGGGAAAATATTCCAACTATAAATAATGATTGATAAGTGGGGTTCAACGTCCTAAACTCACCATATGATTATGAGAGACGCCGTAGTGAAGGGCTCCGGAAATTTCGACCACCTGGAGTTATTTAACGTGCACCCAAATCAGAGCACATGGGCCTACAACATTTCCGCCTCCATCGGAAATGCAGCCGCCACAGCCGGGATTCGAACCCGTGACCTGCTGGACAGCAGCCGAGTACCTTAGCCACAACACCACCACGACGGGGCGCCAACTCTAAATAAATAGCAATAATAAAGGCAGCAATTTAGGAAATAGGAGTATGAATTAGGTCGACAATTTAAATATGTTTGAAACTCCTCCAAGGCATCGGCAGCATTCCCATCTCTGCCCCGCCACGGTGGTCTAGTGGGTGATCATCGCTTGATGCCGGTGACCACTGCTGTGAACGCTGCCGGCGATCATGGCTTAAGCACGGGTAAACAGCCGGTCTATTTAACGAACGTGCCAGAGACATAAACGTGATTGCATGCTAACCAAAGCAGGCGTGCTATGTCTAAAGGAAACGTGGAACGCTCATGCAGAACCGGCGATCAGCGGCTACAAAGTAATCCTGTGTGCTGAGCAAGCGTCTCGTTGCATTGAGAGAAGGAGTAGCGTAGGAGAAGAGAGGGAGGGGTACACGCATGCGCAGTGAGAGAGCAGACGCGTGGCAAAAGGACGAAAACAGCCCCTAGCAAAGGCTGCTTCAAACTCAAATGTTCAATGAATGGGTATCGAACCCACGACCAGTTGGTGCGAGAAGAGATGTGGCCGGGCGCGCTGCCCACTGTTCCACAGCCACATACTTTCAAGGTGTTAGAAACGCGCGTTTTAAATCTAGTGCCATGTTCACACGTGGGCTACGAGTGGGTCCTCTCTAAGCCCCGTAAAAGCGCGTTCAGTCTGCAATCGCATCGGTCATGAGTGCCGTATCACGCAACAGCTATATCGTACGTTTGCGTAGCTAGCGACCACGTTTGTTCACATTGACCTTTTAGTAAGATACGTATTAGGGGCAAGCTTCTTATAAGCCGCGAGTCGTGCGTTCGCGGTGTATGTAGTAGTAGTTGTAGTCGTCGTCACCATAGTAGAAGGTATAGCCATCTCCACGGCCCGACTAGAGGAGCGGCACACGCGCACTCTTTTGAATTGAAGAGGAAACCCGCTCATATTGATCATAAATAAAAGGATTGTTGTTTCTGATGAAATAGCCTACAGAGACGAGTATCGGTGACTTAATCTGCATTAAAATTCACCTTGAATTTGATGCTTACTGAAAGAACTAGTAACGAAAGGACCCTCATATCTCACCAGAAAAGGTTGCCATGTTAAACTCACTGGTCGTAACCTCCTTGGTATTAGCAAGGTTGACATAGGGTTAGGCCGCAGTGCCATGAACCAGTGGCTGTGATAGGTGTGAACTAAAACGAAGCGCAGGCCATAGGAGAGTGCGCGCGTGCCGCTCCTCTAGTTCTGCCGTGCCACCTCCCGTTTAATCCTTGGAATCACCGATGGAAGGTGGTACTTCTATAGGATGAATAAAACTCCCAAGCATTTCCCCGAGGGTGAACATGATTAAGTGCGAATACACGGGGTGAGGCTATGAGGGGTATTTATTAATTCGCACTATTATATTAATAATCACACTATGGTGCCTTTATGGTGTAATGGTTCCTGGGAATCGCAATTTGATCACACGGGGGAGTTTACGTTAACTCATGGCGAATGCCAACGGATTTTAACTTCACTCCCCCTCACGACCCGCTCTCGACGGGAGACTGAGAGAGAAGGCGGGCGCGCGAGAGAGAGGGGTGCGCGCGCAGCTTGAGTGAGCGAGGAGAGCGGAGGAGCGAGCGATGGGGGAGGGGGTATAAGGCACGTTACTGACACCGATATCAGCGTCGCGTCCGTGGCTTATTCGGTAGAGCGTCATGCTGCGGCCCGCCAAGTCCTCTTTCTTTTAAAGATAGAGAGAAGACTGCGGACGCCGCCGACGGCGGTGGATGGTTTGGGGTCGCTTATAAAGTGTATTCACACTTAATATGTCGTAAAGATGCGACATGGTGGTACTTAGAGTGTTCCCTAGATGAAAAGACAGATGCACGGACACCCGCATGAACGGACAGACCGATGCACGGACGGACGAATAGACGGGAGCAGAGACGGATGCACAGACGGACGCATGAATAGACGTCCACATGGACGAACGAAGGGACAAACGCACGGAGAGATAGATGGACGCACAGACGTATAGACGGACGTTCAGTTGGGTGGACGCATGCAAAGACGCACGGACGAACGGATGGACGGATGTACGGACAGAGAGACGGACGGGCGGATGGAAGCGCGGACACGCTGAAGGATGCTTAACCCCGCTCATAATGATGCACTCCGCGGATATGTTGTGAATTTTTACGATGCGTCGGTCACCACTCTGAATGAGCGTTGCATCCTCACTACAACTGTTCCAACCTAGCAAAGTTCGCGTGTTTGGCCGTGGTTTTGCTGATTTGGCTAAAGGGGAGACGTGATATGTGCTATCACTTACGGCCGTCAAGTCTGCCCTCTAGTCCGGCAAACTAAATTAACTGAAACGCTACTGTATGACTTTCAGGATCCTCACAAATCTGCGGAATCTATAGGGAGCCCGGAAGCCCCAAGAACGAAAATGGAAAACCGAAGTTGCTTTGCTCATTGGTCGTACAAAATGTTAGTGTCACTAACAGACTCATGGGTCCCCTAAAATTTACGCTAAATACCACAAGGTCTGAAAAAGTACGTGTATTAAAATGTGTTTAGCGATTTAGGGCACTTCATTCTCTGCTAGGGGAGAGCAGAAAGCCGTCTTAGGCAAATTTGAGTGTGCTTAAATAAAGTGGTTATCAATTTACAGTACTTGGTACTCTACTAAGGGAGAGCTTAGAGTGGTTTGTGTTCCTCAATGAGTCTGTTAAAAAATTATTGTCGCAAACGTCAATATCATTCAACAGAACATTTTTTTCCTAGACATACGATAACGATGATGATGAAACCGACGTCATTTACATGAATATGGATATGAGATGACGTTGAGAGAACATGTACATTCGATGGTTCACACAAACACAGCCACAAATATATTTCAAGGAAAACAAGAGACACAAACGAAACATGAGTATGTACATTTTGCATATTTACACCTTGACATGCCGTTTTCGCTGGCGCATCGACACATCAGCCTACCAATACCAGGATGGCCGAAAGACAAGTTTCCCTCGTCCGTCACACACCGACACAAAAGGGCAAGACCAGTGTCGAATAAATTCCTCTCCACCGAGGAAGAAGAGCTCCTCTGACAACGCAGACAGCAGCTCCGGGTACAATCGCTCTAGAATCGGGAAGAGTGCACGGTGGTGGCGGCTAAGGTCCCTAGATGAAACAAGTTTCCAAGGTAGCGACACCCTCCCTTTTCCTTCTCGCTTATTTGCCTGAAGCGCCCCCTAGAAGGTTTAAAACTTTCATCCAAAAGCGAATGTTTGCGTTCTGTTGCTACGGTGAATAGATGTAAATGAAACGAAATGGAGCGAAATAAGACGTAGAATAAACAGTTACCTTTATGAACATAAACGGCACAACACAAGAGCAATCCGGATGTGCGTTACTCAACCGGCAACGTCGGGCAGTTCTATACTTTACACCACTAGCCATGGCGTCTCGCGTAGTACATTTTAGTTCCACGGTCGCGGTATTTCGTCCAGTTCTAACTAGTCCACTTCTCCGATTGTGTTTTGTTCGTGCTGTGACACAGTGAACGCGCTTCTTGCTGGATCCTGTAAGTGGCCACAGGGCGTGACGTTGTGACGATTGATTACAACCAGCTTGTTCACACGCAAAAAAAAAACTACGACCAGACTGGTACGAACACTCGTCCAGCAGCACTGCGATGACATTTTTTTTAAATGTGCCCATTTGGACAATCGTGATGCCAAGTGATTCTGATGCGGTGCTGGGAACTTCCTGAAAAGTGAGAGTTCTACTGGTGAGGTGTCTTGAAGCAGCGCGTTTCGGCTCAAGCGGGAACTGATCAAGAGTGAAATGTTTCTGAAGGTGCGTTGATTACAACCTACAACTGTTCTGTATACGTGCATACCCACATGTATTTGTACCAACTGGCATGCACTAGACACGCATTAGACGCGCACCAGGCGTTTAAAAAAAACCGACAAGTGTACTCGCTTCGCAGATCCACGTCGACATACGTTGACGGAGTTGCACGAAAGCATTCACGTGAAATGGTTCATAGTTGCACTTCATGGTGCACTTCATCTCGGAAAGCACGAGGTAAGTTGAAGAGAGCGAAATCATTTTCTGTTGTTTATGGCAACGCAGCATTGCTGAAAAACGCAGATGTTTCATTGAACAAGCATGGTGAAACAATCTTGGTCGACTTAGCGCACACCGAAACGCTCCTCCTGTTCAGTTTATGTTCTGGCTACGATTTTGTCTTTGGTCACGGCGAGAATCCGGCTGGAGCCATATGCGCATGCGTACTCGTTTTGAACCTTTTGCATAATAATAAATAACACCACAAGCCATTTGCAAGATCACGTGCAAGTAATGCACCAATTACAGACGCGGATATCAGAGAAAAAGAGGAGTAATCGAGAGAGTGAGGAGGACGGCTCGAGAACAATGAGTGACGCTACCTTGTTTCATCTAGGGACCTTAGTGGCAGCCCGCTGCCAACGCCTCGCAGCGGTTGCGCCAGAGGCAGAAACAGCTGGCCACAATGCGAAGACAGGCGAAGCGGCCTCGCGAACAAAGCCCAGAAGAAACGAAGCGATTTACTCTGAGGCAGCGAAATCCAGCATGTACGGCTCTCCAAAAAAAACACGAGCATTGGCACAATGCCCCAGAAAATGCTTTGTTTCCCGAAGGGAGGAGTTCAGGCATGTTGCTGACTGGACCACTCTCCACCTTTGAGGTGGCCGAGAACGGGAAGCACATCTCATCCCAGCTACCACATGAAGTCCCGTAGGTGTCCAGGCAGATTAGAAGCCGTTAACGTGCTCCAAGACACCCGACTAGAGCGAGCACGGCGGGCTGGGGGAACCAACGGAAGCAACAAAGCAGCAGCTGTGTCAACTATGTGGTTGAGTCAACACATCTATGCCAGCACAGGTGATTGAACAGGGATAAAAAGCCTAGGCAACAGATGTTGCATAAAACGAAGGAAGTGTTATTGGGTGTGGCCCCCTGTTAAGGTGCACATTAGGCATCAAATGCCGACGGTGAGTACCCAGAAAGTAATAGGCAAGCGTTCGTGCGGGAGATTCTCCCCCCCCCCCTTTCACTAGGCGCGAAAGGAAGCGCAGTGCCAGCAGCTGACAGCGTATGGACACTAAAGAAAAAGCAAAGCCTCCCTGAGAACTCTGCTTTCCCAGTGCCGCACGAGAGACCAACTCAGTGCCGCCTCACCAGAAAAAGGAACACAAAGCAGTCTGTAGTGATCGCACAATACGAAAAGACGGTTACACGACGTGAAAAAGGTACCAAATGTGACGCCAAATACAGTTTGCAAGGGCTACCTCCGCTCAAGAAGCGGAAACTTAAAATCCCGTGCATCCACCATTTTTAGTCTTACTTCTTCGAGAGCATTTAACCAAACGGACTCGCAAATGCCATAGTGGTAGTATGAAATACTGTGTGCTTAGAACAAGTGTTAAATGCTTTAGGACACTACTGTGTGTTTAGAACAATATGGTAGCATATCCACGGGGTGAATGCTAGAGAGGGTGGTGAAGCATCTGTCCGTCCTTTCGTTATTGCTTCCGTCCGTCCATACGTCCGTCTGTGTGACCATCTATGCGTCCATCCACCCGTCCGTGCTTCCATCTCTGTGTTCGTCCAAGCATCCGCCCCTGCGTCCGTTCATGCGTCCGTTCATGGAGACATCCGTGCATCCGTCCATGCATGTGTCTGTGTGTCTGTTCGCTCATGTAGTCAACACTCCAAGTACCACCATCTCGCATCTTTTCATCGTATATAACTCATATCGAAGCACCGCCATCGAGTGGACATTCCAAGGACTAAACGAGAGGTGGCACACGTACACTTTTTTACGGCTTGCGCTTCGTGTCTACTTCCTACCTTTAACCACCTTGAGTTCACGGTATCTACTAGTTCACTGTATTCATGGCACTGCGGCCCAACGCTCGCTAAGCCTTTCTAAAACCAAGGAGGTTACGCTCAGCGAGTATAACGTAGCAACCCTTTCTTGTCAGATAGCCTCAATGTACACGCCAATGGCTGCTAATGGGGAATGAGAGACAGCAGAATTTGGCTTTTAGTTAACGCGCACGCCACGAATTTTTTATTGTTCGAAAATGCACTAGAGAAATCTCCCACCGGCACCACCTTACAGGTCAAAGCGTAAGACGTGTTACGCACTACTACGAGAGACGAACGGGTGCCACTTTAAGGAGCTTCGCCTCTAAAAAGTGTACAACAATTCGGAGTACTTGGTACTCTACTATGAAAGAGCATAAAGCCGTCCCGTGGGCCTCAAATTAGGCACTTGGGGGGGGGGGGGAGGTTGAAAAAGTGGTAACGATTTAGAGTAGTAGGTACACTTCTAAGGGAGAGAATGAAGCCGTCCCACGAAAAGCCGCCGATTCTTCATGCATAAAATTGAGAGAATTTTATTTCCAGATATATCTTACATAGCTTATGTGCACACAGAAAGATGGATAATGATGATCATGCTCATCTAATGTGGAAGCTGTTATATACAGTGAAAATAACTCATTTGCGTAGCAGTGATGTTCAATGCAAAAAATTGTACAAGGGCAGGACATTGATGAACATCGAGATGATTAAGCTTATATAAACAGTAAGGCTATATGAAGAAACAAGGGAGTCATTCACAGCATAAGGTGATGTTTTTGCATTCACCTCTGAGGACAGTTTGCTCTCGTGCTCCAGAACATTATTGCACAACATATATATTTCTAATGAAGAAAAGGAAAATACGCATCGCATTACTGTTTAGATAAAAATGGTAGATCCCTCGTACAGTGAAAATCGATGATATGCGATTCACGATTGATAAAAGTAGACATGTCACTTTAGAGAGAGAGAGAGAGATAAAGATGCAAGGAAAGGCAGGGAGGTTAACCAGACGCACATCCGGTTTGCTACCCTGCAATGGGGAAGGAATAAAGAGGAGAAAAGAGGTTGCAGAGAGATGAGAAGGTACACACAATCACGAGCGCACTCGGGGAGCACACACAGTCTACAGGCGGTCGCTCAGGTTTGTTGACTTTAGGTAAAGTAGCAGTGCTTTAGTTGCTTTCTGCGCAACTGAGGCAGATGCCCAAGGTCCTAGTATCTTCTGCACACAAAATGGTCCGGGGTCAAGTTGATTCGAAACCATGCGGCGCTGGCATCGCTTTGTGTCGTAGCAAGCGCAGCTGCACAGGACGTGTTCAATGGTCTCTTTAAAATCAGCACAATGTTTACGAGGCTGAGGTAAAATTTGCTGTACATGACTTGCGTACCACGTTTATCATGCATGTTTGGATGTGTCGTTTGCCTTCGTCATCTATTCACGCCACGTGATACCAAATTTAGTATATCTGAAGCTAGCTAAATGGTCGCGAGCACGTTATGAGCGCGGTATGTTGTCATGTTCTTACATGAACGCTTGTCAGGATTATCATGTTTGCACAAGCCATGTACTTTCGCCATTCATTGACGTTATTAACACCAAATTTCGTATACGTGGAGCTAGCAAAACGACCGCGACCGAATCATGAAAGGCTCAATGGGAGTATTCCCATGTAGCGTTAACGCACGCGCAGGCTGGGCACAGCGACGGTATACGTTAATAAAACGCGAGCACACTATAGTCGGACGCCAAGCGGGATCAGCGTTCGTCGGCGCAGCCCGACGGCAACCGGCGGGAAATGCGACATGCTGCACTTCGCACCGAAGCGCTACCCAAACAACACTACGTCTCCCTCTTTTCATGCTGGAGGGATGCCGGACGCGCTGAAACGCGCATGCGTCAAAGCATCCAAGCACGGCACGCGCCTGCTAGTATATGGCAGGACCATAACCTGGCGTGGCAACGCCGGCGTGACGCGACGAAATGAACACCGGCGGGCACGCACACCGCGTCACGCAGAAAACTACTCGTGCCTTGACAGTGGAGTGTAGTCATGTTCTTACAAGACACGCATCTCATGATTACTATATTTGCACCAGTCACATACCTTCTTCATCCATTCCCGTCCCGCAATAGCAAACTTGGTATAGGTGAAGCTAGCGAAACGGCCGCCAGCGCATCATGGGCGTGGCATGTAGTCATGTTGTTACATGAGAGGCATCTCATAATTATCATGTTTGTACCAGTCAAATACCTTCGTCATCCATTCACGTACCGTAATACCAAATTCGGTATATGTGACGCTAGCGAAACAGCTGCAAGCGCATCATGAACGTGGCATGTAGTCATCTTGTTACATGACGCGCATGTCATGATTTTCATGTTAGGGTATGTCGCTTGTGTTTGCCATGCAATCATATCATACTATACCATTTTTTAATATCCCATGTGAACAAAATCACCGCAAGAGCGCAGGACCATGAAATGTAAATCATGACATACGTGACACATAACACGAAATCATGACATCATGATTTTCGTGTTATGACTAGTAAAATATGTTCTTCATACAGTCATTATATGTCATACCAAGTTTGGTATCGATACCGTTATCGAGAAGGCCAGGAGAGCTAAAAGTTGTAGGCACCTAGACAGACACACAGACAGACAGACAGACAGACAGACAGACAGACAGATAGATAGATAGATAGATAGATAGATAGATAGATAGATAGATAGATAGATAGATAGATAGATAGATAGATAGATAGATAGATAGATAGATAGACAGACAGACAGACAGACAGATAGATAGATAGATAGATAGATAGATAGATAGATAGATAGATAGATAGATAGATAGATAGATAGATAGATAGATAGATAGATAGATAGATAGATAGATAGATAGATACGCTCAAAGTCACCGAAGTTCGCTAAGAATTGCTTGGCATTTAAAAGTTTATTTGCACTATGTACAAAAAAAAACAAAAGTTTCATAACATTCCAGTAATGGGCACATATACCTCGACCGATCTATGAAGCACGACCAACGTCACTACTTTGAAAGAAAGACATTGTTACTCTAATATCCATGACAATACAATGTTCGCATACCTGTACACATGAACTCATGTGATATCAGGATACAATGAACAGTATAACGATACTTTTTGTTTAGTAAAAGTGGTTAACGATTTAGAGTACTCGGAACTCTACTATGGGAGAGCTTAAAGCCGTCCCCAAGAGTCCAGGGGACAGGGGTTAGAAAAAGTGGGTAACGATTTGGAGTACTTGGTACACTACTATCGGAGAGCTTAGAGCCGTCCCCAAGGCGCAAGTACGCGATGCAGCAGCAACATAACACTGTAATGTAAAGGCTCAATGCTAACATCAGAACCAATATAACGATGGCGCGGTTAACCAATCTGATTCTGGAAAGCCACTGTTGCTGCACAGGCAATAACAATGCTTATGTCGTCATGTTTTTTTATACTGCCAAATAAAAAGGCTTACTCTAGTGGCTCTGCGCACAGAAGTATGCAGCTGCTTTAAGACTTTTATGGTACCATATTTCATCGCAGCAGATATACCGGCAATAATAAGTATTATGACTCATGTTGGAACGTCTGCTAGTCATTTCTAAACACCGCCTCGCAAGCTTGACGACTCATTAAATAAAAAAATTGGCAGAATTCACGCACAGTGGCAATCGATGATATGCGAAGCACGAATAAGAAATGTTGATATGTCAATTTAAAATCAGCGCAACGTTATGAGGTGGAGTTAAATGATGCCGTACATGACTTCCGTGTCATGATTATCATGGTTGGACGTGTCGATCATCTTTGTAATTTATTCACTTCACGTGATACTAAATTTAGTATATGTGGAGCTAGCGAAAAGATCGTAAGCATGCTATGAGCGTGGTATGTTGCCATATTCTTAAATGACAGCGTGTCAGGATTATCATGTTTGCACCAGTCATATAATATATTTCGGCCCCCATTGACGTCACGTAACACCAAATTTGGTATATGTGGAGCTAGCTAAACGGCCGTGAGCGCATCATGAAGGGCCCAATATACTCCAATGTAGCGTTGACGTGCGCGCGCGCTGGGCACAGCGGCGCTACGTAAGCAAAACGCGAGCATTCTATAGTCTGACGCCAGGCGCGAACAGCGTCTGTCGGTGCGGCCCGACGGCAAGCGGCGTGAAATGCGACATACCACAGAGAAAGGAAAAGACAAGAGCAGGACACTCCGCGAAACCTGGCCTCAGGAAGTGCGTCACGGCTACGTAACAAACTAGTGCTCTCACCAAACGTCAAAGAGCGCAAGCGCAAAAAAAACAGTTATAATCAATGCAGCAGAATTGTTTTTTACAAAATATTAATTATACGCCCAAATTTGGTATGTTCTTTATACATAAAAACAATTTATTCAACACACCTTACGCGAATATTTTTCTTCAGTCGTACTGTCATAAACACCATCCACCCAGCGAAGAGCCCATGCATGACTGACAGCGGGAAGCCTTCGTCGCTTTCGTCAACGTCGGCTGCGTCGTCGTTTTCGTGCGTGAGATAACAGGTGAGGCACGTTTTCAAGCGGGGGGCGCTGCGAGCACTCGATGGTGACGGACGCACTCCACATCGCCTCCGTAGATTTTCTGCTATTTCTGCGGACATCCACCTTGGTACCCCTTCAACTTGGATTTATCGTCACCGCCAAGTTCTCTCCTTCGCCTAGACAACACCTTCGTCCAGGTGGGTCCAGTTTTGACAGCTTGAGGGACGTCCTTCACTCCCGGCTACAACGCCGCCTCGCTAAGGGCTCTCAGCCCGGCGATGGCGGCCGCTAAAGTGGTTACGGGCTATGATCCTACCTCAAGCCAAATGCTGTCCATGGAGATTTCATCCTCCGAAAACCCTATGCCATCAGAAGATGAATACCTCGACGACATGGTGAAACTGTGGCAACGCAAGCAAGCGAAATCGAAGTCTGCGTCTCAACAACAACGAGACGCCACGGCGGGCCACCATTCCCCAGCCTTGCAAGGAACGCCGGCGCGCCATCCCTCCGGTGGTGTGCCTACCTCTGCTCCGTCCTCGCAGCCAGCGAAGCAACGCAAGTGGCGTCCGCGTCAAACTCCTCGCCTCTCTCGCGACGACTACATCGTAGTGCTGAAACCTCGCGTTCCCTGCGAGCTACGCACATTTGTCCCAGCCGATCGCGCGGGCGACGCCATCCGCAGCTACCTCGGCGACCGAACTACCACGCAAATTCAAGTGTGGCCAATATGGGAACAGAACATCTTGGTCTGTAGCACCACCATTTTGCCTATGGCACAGCGACTCCTCGGGGACTTCCAGCTGCAAGTGGGGGATCAGCAGCTGCCCGTTCGAGGCCAGGCCAAGGCACCAGGGGATACATGCAAGGGCGTCATCAATGTAAACCCTGCTGAAAGCCCGGAAAAGATAAAGTCTGAACTGTATTGGCCTCAAGGTACTATCCTTGCGGTCCGCAAACTCGGAGATTCCGCGGCGGCGGTGGTGACTTTCGAGGGCACGAAGTTACCCCGCTTCCTCTTCTACCACTGCGTGGCGACGTATATCCGCGCCTATAAGAAAACGGTCCCTGTATGCACCAAGTGCGGTACCATTGGTCATCGACCACCTCAGTGCCCTCACGCCGCTCCAACCCAGTGTGCCAAATGTGGGACCCCCGCACCTGCAGGTCTCAATGCCCACGACTGCCACCCAAAGTGCCTCCTCTGCCACGGCGCCCATGAGACTGGGACCAGTGGCTGCACGGCAAAATACCGAAAATATCGGAAACGCAAGCAGCCCTCAACATGTCCTCGAGGAACCCCCTCATGTTCGTCACAGCCAGACAGCAGCACAAACCTGTATCATTCGGCTCCACCACTCCACGCCGACTCTCAAGCATTCCCACCGCTCGAAGCACCAGCGGCGGTACCTCAGGTGAGCAGTTGGGCAGGGAAAGCTGCTTCTAAGCCTCTCTCACCCCCTTCTGTCGATCCTCCTTCTCCCGAACTTGCGGCCCTTCACCAGCAAGTTGCGGCACTTCAAAAGCAAAATTCTCTTTTAACTAAACAACTCGAACTCTTAAATAAGCGACTTCAACCCCAACAACAGTGTACTGCAAGGCCATCCGGTATTGCCTCCTCTGTCCAGGCGGCTACGCCAGCTACGTCCAAGCTTAGTCCTCGCGCTAAGCTCACTCCCATTAAACCGCCGGTTCAAGCAGCCATGTGTACTCCAGCACTCGGAACCGGTGCCACATCTACTCCAGAAGCTCTTGAGGCTCCTGGGGCACCTCAGGTTCTCTTGCCCGCTAACCAAACTCTCCCTAGCGAAGAGCACACCCCGTGCGTAGAGGAACGCCTCACGCGCGTCGAAGCTTCGATTAATCACCTCCTCACCAGCTTCTCGGTCCAACGCATAGCAGTAGAGGTTACCCAGGCTATTCAAGCCTGGGTAATCACCCAGTTTCAACCCAAGGCATCGCGTTCCCGCTCCTGCTCGGTGAGCAGTGAGGGTACAGCTCCACGGCGTCGTCGTAAGGTGGCTACCACCACCCCGCTGTCGGACAATCCGGCCTCCGTGCCCCTCCCTGCCTCTGAGGATTCCGAGCGGGACATGGAGGACCAAATATAAAACCTAGGACAGTCACGATGGCTACCAATCGTACGTCCCGCTCAAACATTGCGTCTAAATTCGAGATCATACAGTGGAACCCTGGAGGCTTAGGGAACAGGCGAAAGCGTTCACATCTTTCCCTTTTCCTCAGCTCACTTGGCTCTCAGCCGGCCGTCTTGGCGCTCCAAGAATCTGGCCCTGTTCCATCCCTTTCTGGATACTGCTCCTATGTAAGCGGCACCACCACATGCCTCCTCGTGCATAAAGCTTACACGGCGATACAGATCGACCTCGATCTGGATCTTCCTTACGACTACTGCATGATATCAGTGCTGTCTCAGCGGAGGGGCCACCATCAATACATATCTTAAACGTGTACTGTCCCCCTCGCCTTGCGAGGGCTTCGTTTGCGCATCTCTTCCATCGGGCACTGCGTATAGCGGCCCGACAACCACTGGTGATTGTCGGGGACTTTAATGCCCCCAGCCCTCACTGGGGCTACCACTACAAGAAGGCCCGGGGCAGAGAGCTCAAGGAGCTCATTTCCTCGCTGAGCCTGACGCTTCTTACCGATCCGGCACAACCCACATGTTCCGGCAACTCGGTCACGCGAGACACATGCCCCGACCTCTCCCTCACCCGTCACATCCGCGATGCTACATGGGAAAATTTAGACGAAAACCTAGGCAGCGATCACTTTTTACTCCGCATTTCGTTCACGCCGCGGCAGAAAATGCGCCAACACTGGGACCAAGTCCGTCTCACCGATTGGACTCAGTTCAGAATGCAACCATTCCCCGCCGGCCTCTCCTCGACCGAATATGCAGCGAGGGCATCATACGCTCTTCATATGAAACAAGCGAACACTCGCACCCTTGCAACCTCTAATTTGACTCCTGCAATCGATCCACACCTCCTACATCTTTGGCACGCTCGCCGCGGGCTCATAAGGCGCTGGAAACGCAACAAACTTAATCGAAAACTTCGCGCTCGCATTGAGGCGCTCACTGCAGAGGCGGCCGCATACTCCGCACAACTTTCCGATGCTAACTGGGCAGACGCCTGTTCGAAGGCTGCAAACCAGATGAGCTCTAAGAGTACGTGGCGACTCTTTAGAAGCCTTCTCGATCCCTCCACCACCAGGGGAGAAACGCAACGCCAGCTCCACCGTGTTCTCCATGCATTTCAGGGCACTACGGATGAACTCGCGCGAGAACTTTGTGACCGCTACATCTGCCGCACAATTGATCCCGCAGGCCCAGCATATACGTATTCCGGCGCCCCTAACACTGAGCTCGACGCCCCATACACGCTTTCTGATTTACGATTTGCACTCTCGAAAATGCGACGGGGCACGGCCGCTGGACGCGATGCAATCACAGTATCGCTCCTGGCAAATCTTCCCGACCAAGCGCACCTCTCGCTACTCCAGCTTATAAATTCGATATGGGACGGTTCTCCGCTTCCAACGGAATGGACCACATCGGTCGTGACATTAATTCCCAAATCGGCAAAGTCCGTTAGTATTGAGGCACTGAGACCCATCTCACTTACGTCTTGCGCAGGCAAACTCATGGAAACCATGGTTCGCGAACGCCTTTCAGCCTACTTGGAGGCCAGGAGCACCTTTGCCGACACGATGTTTGGCTTTCGCCCGCATCTGTCGGCGCAGGACGTCCTGCTCCAACTTCAACACGATATCATAGAGCCGACTACTATGCGCCATAACGATAAAGCCGTGCTCGCTCTTGATCTCCGCGGGGCGTTCGACAACGTCAAACACAGCACTATACTCACTAACCTGTCTACCACAAACTGCGGGCAGAAGACTTTCAACTACATTCGCGCCTTTCTATCACATCGCATCGCCTTCATTCGCCTTAATTCTACCGAACACGGCCCGTACTTATTAGGCACGCGGGGTACACCTCAAGGGGCAGTCCTGTCTCCTCTGCTTTTTAACCTGGCGATGATGAACCTCCCCTCTCTTCTAAGCGAGGTCGAGGGAATACAACACGCACTATATGCGGACGATATCACAATTTGGACCAACACCGCCTCCTTAGCGCAAATCGAAGAACGCCTGCAAAAGGCTGCCCTTCTGGTGGACACCTACGCAGGTTCATGCGGCCTGGAGTGCTCTCCAGCTAAATCGGCTCTTCTTTAAGTCTCTCCGCTACCGCCGCCTCAAATTTTTCTTCCGTCCGGGCCCGTCCCGTCAGTGCAAAATATTCGGGTTCTTGGCCTTCACCTCACATCGTCCTTGGATCCAAAGGGCACAATATCAGGCCTCAGACGCACCAGCGAACAGGTGAGCCGCATGATACGGCGAGTTTCTACCAAGCGCGGCGGCCTCCGCGGGTCTCAGTCCCTCCGATTGGCCCACGCGTTTGTGACCAGTCGCGTCCTCTACGCCTTGCCTTACCTTCGCCTGCGTCGTCGACACGAGCACCAGCTGGACGTCCTTCTTCGTTCAGTATACAAACGCGCTCTGGACCTACCTATTGCAACTTCCAACAGCCGATTCACGGCTCTGGGGGTACACAACACCTTTGCAGAGATGCGCGAAGCTCATCGCGTTAACCAAATCAATCGACTGTCGCAGACGCCTTCAGGGCGCCGTCTTCTACACAGACTTGGCCTTAACCCGATATCTGACCAAGACCCTCTACAGCCGATACCAGAGCTCTGGCGTCAAAAGCTATGGGTGGAACCTCTACCCCGTAATATGAACCCTGACCTCCATCCTGGCCGTAGGCTAGCACGCGCCGCGGCCCTTCATACGCGACACTCCGATCGTCCTGGTGTTTTCTACGTGGACGTCTCGGGTCCCTCCCCCTCGGGTCACTTCACGGCTGCCGTGATTACAGAGGGCAAACACGTAGATGGCCTCTCCTTTCAAGCAGACACAGTAACGCACGCTGAAGAGGTTGCCATAGCTTTGTCCGCCTCTCACCCTGCCTCACGCACCATCCTGACGGACTCGCGCTCGGCCTGTTCTCAGTACCTTCAGGGTTCCATTGCTCCGCTGGCGGCTAGCCTACTACAGGCAGCCTCTTGGCGCTTTAACTCTCATCCCATTCGTATAGTGTGGACCCCAGGCCACTCGGGCCTGCCCGGCAACGAGGCGGCAAATGCCGCTGCCCGCGCTTCTTCTGTCCGGGCCGTTGCCCCTCCATGTCCCGAGACGGAATCTGGCAATACCAACCTGACGCGCTTTCGCGAAATTTTGGCTTATTACCGGGCTTCGCGCCGCCTCTACCCGGACCCCGCACGCGGTTTGGAGAAAGCGGACGAACGACTGCTACGCCGCCTGCAGACGAACACTTTTATCAGTCCGGCGGTCGCCAGGCACTTTTTGCCGGAAATCAATGGCACCTGCTCGACCTGTCATGTGCTCGCCGACACATATCACGTCGTAGCATCGTGCCCAGTTAATCCCGTCCCTTTCTCATCCCCTTTTCCTATCCCAACTAGAGAGGCTTGGGAGGAGCACCTGCTCGGCTGCTCTACCTTGGCTGCACAACGCTCCTTGGTGGAGCGCGCACGGGCAGCTTCGAGCTCCACTGGCGTCCCGGAATATGGTCTTGCCACTCTAGCACGCCGATGGGCCACGTCGGCACTCTCTAGTAAATTTTTTCTGAAATAAATGTTTTTTACCACCACCACCACCACCACGTTTTCAAGCGAAGCTTGTTGAATGACATGTTGTTGGGCTTGTTCGGTCATTTTTTCAGAAAACGGTTACACCTGCGCGAATAAGACACCATGCAACAATCATCGAAAGATGCACAGACATACGTTGCGCTTCGTGTGTGCGAGTTTGTTTCTTACGTGGCGTCTCATTCACGCAGTTGTAACATTTTTTGGCGTGGCTTGTGCGTCCCTCGTAGTACGTGACCACCAGTGGCACATACCCGAAATAGGTATAACATTTGACCTCCAAGGTGGTGCCAGTGAGATATTTCTTCTGTGCGTTGTTTAACAATAAAAAATAGTGCTCAATGTACATGCCAATGGCTGCTAATGGGGAATGAGAGACAGGAGCATTCAGCTTTTAGTCAACGCGCATGCTGCGATCCCCATTAGCAGCCAATGGCATGTACATTGAGCAGTATCGGACAAGAGAGGGTTGCTACATTATACTCGCTGGGTGTAACCTTCTTAGTTTTAGAAAGGTTTAGCGAGCTTTGAGCCGCAGGGCCATGAATACAATGAACTAGTATATACCATGAATGAATTCGAGGTGGTTAAAGGGGGGAAGCAGATACGAAGTGCAAGCCGTAAGAAATTAAAAGCTGAATCCTCCGGTCATTTCACATTAGCAGCCACTGGCATGTACATTGAGCACTATCTGACAGGAAAAGGTTGCTACGTTATACTTGCTGGGCGTAACCTCCTTGGTTTTAGAAAGGTTTAGCGAGCATTGGGCCGCAGTGCCATAAATACAGTGAACCATGAACTCAAGGTGGTTGAAGGTAGGAAGTAGACCCGAAGCCCAAGCCGTAAGAAAGTGTGCGTGTGCCACCTCTCGTTTAGTCCTTGGAATCTCCACTGAATGGCGGTGCTTCTATATGGGGAATATATATTAATAAGATTGATATGTGGGGTTTAACGTCCCAAAACCACTATATGATTATGAGAGACGCCGTAGTGGAGGGCTCCGGAAATTTAGACCACCTGGGGTTCTTTAACGTGCACCCAAATCTGAGCACACGGGCCTACAACATTTCCGCCTCCATTGGAAATGCAGCCGCCGCAGCCGGGATTCGAACCCGCGCCCTGCGGGTCAGCAGCCGAGTACCTTAGCCACTAGATATATTAAAAAAAAAAGATGCGGGATGGTGGGACTTAGAGTGTTGAATACTTATATGTATTGGTATCAATACATATAATACTTATATGTATTGGTCGAATACATATATGTATTGGTCGCAACTTGTATGTATTAGTATTTAAACATTAAGATGGTTATGTATATTTCTGTTTACTATAAATAACACTTTATTACTATTGTATGTGTTACAGTATTTGCCCATGTACCTTATGTATTTTTGTATATTTTTGTATTTTTCTGTATCCTGCAAAATTCTTATGTGAGTCTGTCTGCCTCACTGTATTTGGAGCAAAGGCCCTTTGCCAGGCTTTCAGCCATTTGCCTTCGCTCCATTTTCTGTGCTGGCACAGAAAGAAAGAAAGAAAGAAAGAAAGAAAGAAAGAAAGAAAGAAAGAAAGAAAGAAAGAATGGATGGACGAACGGACACACAGACAGATGCATGAATGGACGCATGAACGGACGCAGGGGCGGATGCATGAACGAACGCAGGGACGGGTGCACGAACAGACGCATGGACGGTCACACAGACGGACGCATGAACGGACGAATGCTTCACCCCACTCTCCATCATTCACTCCGTGGATATGCTGCCATTTTTTTTCTGAAGCTTGTAAGGACGGGGAGGTTCGTTAAAAAGAAAGTTTTCGGCTCTATGCGGCGGCTAGACGAGAACACTGCGCAACGTATGCAGTATAGCAAAGGTGGCACGGCCTCAAGCCAAGGCGACGCGTGCGGCGTCGGCCACGAACGCGAGCGTCTGTGCGCTGAGCATAGCTGGGCAGCTAGGTCATACGCTAAGTGGCTCGGTGCAAAATACTGAGAAGCGTTTGCTGGGCCTCGCATGCTTCACGACGCGTTTCCCGAAGGCTCGGAACACAAATAATTCTTGGTGTGCTGGAGGCAAATCTGGACTGGCCAAGTGGCCATCATCTTCGTTTCTTCGCTAGCCTTGTGCGACTAGAGCAAGCTGCCCACAATTTTTTTTACCTTTCAATTATAATTTTACCACACAAATTTTCACTACGATTTTTCTCCCCAATTTACTGCTGATACTGCGTACGCACAAAGGTGTTCTAAAGTTCCCAGGCCGCGATACCTTTGCATTACAATGGATAGCGACCTGGAAACTTCTGAAGAGATTTGTACGTGGTCTTGACGTCTATCTTTGTAAGTCAGAGTTTTATGGGTCAGAGATGTATCACTGGTTTTGTATTGTGAATCGATTAGCTACTCATTCAAAGGGGTTTGCTGGTACATTTATGACGTGCACATATCTTTTTCGTAATTTGACAGCGAAGCATCCACGTACTAACATTTTCAGATCGCGCTGATATCATGCCGTCCGGCGGTCCAAGCTACGGCAGCTACTGCTGTGTATCGTAGCGCTTCAACAATGGCAGAACCCATAAGAAGCCTGGGACGAGTTTCTTTCGCATACCACGGGACGGCAGGTGTGTTAAAGATTTCGTATGGTTTGCACGTCTTTAGGCTTACTGTTCGTACTTGCTCAGTGAGGGTTAAAATAAAAAATCACTATTCAAGCACTTCCCCTTTCAGCTGATAGTTCATTGCCAATGAAAGATGAAAGCATGTATGCAGTATGCTGGACGCGATGATCTCCTTAGTAAGCCGGCCAGCCCATTGTACGCAACGTACAGGGTTTGTAGCGACCATTTTACTGCTCAAAGTTTCATGAACCCTGGGCACACAAAGCTTACAAGAATGGCTGTTCCCAGTGTGCAACCAGCTGCACTATGTAAGTGGTTGACTGAAACTCAAATATGTGCAATAGCAGCCACTTGTATTGAATCAGTGGCGACAGTTAACCGCGAAGATCTTTGTAGCCGATGGAGAAACCTCACTATAGAAGTAACACTTGGAAAGTCTTAAATTTTGTGAATTGTGGGCTATTACCTTCCTAACAGCAGCTTTACATTTCTGTCGTTCTTTGATGCTCTTGACTTGCGCAACTTGTTTTGAAAGACTTTAAAGGCTATTTCACGTTATCTTAAAGCCTGAGTGCACATTTACGTACACCTGTCATCAGTGAAAGCTGGCACTGTTGATAATTCCAAAAATCACAAATTACTTGTTTCCTTGTTGGTGCCTTCTCTTTTCTTCCACGTTCGACCAATTTATGCGTTTGAAAGAGCTGTTTAAGTTTCCCCATGGCACAAGCTTTGTAACTTGTACCAACTGCACATATATGCAGGTTCTCTGGGCGTCACTTCAAGTAGTGACTGTGACATGGCTGCAGAAGCTGCACTGCAAGGTGCGGATGAGCTTCAGGTTGTGTTATTTTAGGCCTCTTACTGACACATTGTCGTAATTTCATTTCTTCAGGACCTGCGGTAGAGTCTTCAAAAAGCCGCTCCTACACATTGAGGTGCCCCGATGAGCAGCGTGCGTTCAGTGTCGCGATTTCTTTTTTTTTTACCCAAATTGACTGTTGACCAAACCTCTGCAGGTGGCAGCTCCCTTGTAGCTGGTGAAAGAACTTCTGCTGACTTCGTCTCGCTGGAGAAAACCTTAACCAGTCGTTCAGCTGTCACAAAAGGAACTTGTGTGACCGGTAAGTTGTATGTTCACTTCAACACCAGAGTGGATTGATATAGAGACTTCCGCAGGCCGCTCGCAAGATTGTTCCGACAGCACTGTCCGAGGCACTGAACAAGCATCACAAGACCCTCTAGAAGACTTCTCCGCCAACAGCTCCACGCCTGAGTGCCCTAGAGAAAATGGTGACTATGCTTTTATTTCAGCTGTTTGTAATGTGCTATTTTATGTTTAGGACAATCTGAGGAAACTATCCTCAAAAGGAGACTACGTGTGCACTTACAAAACGTAAGGGTGGGCTATCAGTGATTTTAATTTTTTTATGCATTGTCAGCATTGTGAATGGTTTGTTTTTAGGTAGTGGAATCGAAAACTTTGCACCGCAGAAAGTTGTACACATTCGGTCTGAAAGAGCGAGGAAAGTACTCGTATGGGAGTAGTTGTTCTTCGCTTTTACGTCCATTTTTTTGTTTATTGCAGTGCGTTCCTGTGTGCCAGCGACAATGTCTCCATCAATGAAGTACAAGCAAACCATTAAATATCTGCAAGCCAAAGTAGCAGCACAGCGGAAAACTATCAAAAGACTGCGGAGACAGCCTTACCAAGCACCGTCATTGACTTCAAAGGCCCTTGGAGTTATCCGACCGCACGTCACCGAGGAGGTTTTTAAACTTCTTTCTGCACATGTTCGCTTGAGGCCCAAACGCAAGGGCAAGCGGTTTCCCGTGTGGTTCAAGAAATTCGTTCTTCACTTAAACTTCCGAGGTCCGCGAGCATACCGATTTCTGGCTCCATATTTTTCTTTGCCCTCCCGGCGTTCATTAAGGAGGTGGCTAGCTAATGTAAAGATGACTCCAGGCATAATTCCAGGAATCCTTTCTTCCATTGCAACAAATACTCAAGCTTGGAATGAACGGGACCGAGTGTGCGCTTTAGTTTTCGACGAAATAGCACTCAAAAAGAATTTGTACTATAATGCTGCAAGAGACGTTGTCCAGGGTTTTACTGATGATGACACTCATCGCACTTCATTGCTGATCGAGGACTGGTTTTTAATCTTGTTGGTGTTTCGAGAAAGTGGGTTCAACCGGTTGCTTTTACTACAGGGCACACATCAACACCATAATCTGTTATGCATAACTTGCTGGTGTCACTCATTTTGGAGCATCTGCATAAGAAAACTCTTCAAGCTGTCAGAATAAAGAAATGTCGAGGATGATGAATGTGACCTCCTCCAGAAGCAGCTCTCGCCATTCTCCCTCACCAGTGCGTCTCTTGTGGATAATGAGGAGTGTGCACAGCCACAGCCTGACGACTTTCCCGCTCTAGACGATCTCTTTGAACTTGCGACCAATATTCACTCCCTTATTATCGATGACTCCGCTGCATATTATGTAGCTGGTTTTCTCATCAAACACTTCCTTCGGAATGCATGTGACGGTTGCAGTTGCCCACAGTTACTGAAAGACGACAGTGAGACGCTTAAGGGTACCTACCAGTATTTCACAATGCTCAAAGCATACCACGTCCCCAGCAAACATTTTGGGAATCTCACTGTGCTATCAGAAGCAGCTTTTGCATACGTACAACAACTTGAATCTCACTTTCTTGCCATAATTGAGGCCACTGCACATCACCTGAAAGTGTGCGATGTTTTGTATCACCATCTGTGAAGTGTTGGCGATTTTCATTTCTGCTCTGCTGGGTGTCGCGCGAAGTTTCTAAAAATGTGTTGCCGGGTTCGTTTATGTTGGCATGTGCATTTTGTGAACCGAAACTTAGATAGGGTTAGGTTCCAGTCTTCAATCTCAGGCATACAGCTTGACAAGTTCAAAGGTTAGCAATTAGCGGCGGGATTACACTAATGTATTCGAGTTGAGCCGAATCCTGCAATAGCTTTGTTATCTTATTACTTCGTTACAGCAGACTTCATTATGGTCTTATATGCTTATATTCAGTTCAACTGGACTAACCACTCCTTCGTTGCATACATTGTTTTGGTTACCCGCTATGAGGAGTAGGGATACTGTGTATTCGCTCGAAGTGATTTGCATAACCCTAAAAAGAATGTTGGGTATCCTGTCTGTATTTTTGTAGCAAATGCGGGCGAACTGTACACTTTACTGTGGGTCGCTTGGTCACTGTGTATGCTTTATCTCTCCAGCTCAAGTAATATATCGATAACAAAACCGCTTGTTGAAATGTCTTCGAGCGGGTAAGGAACACAGTATGAAGTGGGCACGGTTCACGTTATCACGCTTTTCGTATTTTAGCTTCTCATCAACCTCCTCATCTCGCCCATCAAAATTTTCAAAAGAATACCCAAACTTGTTGCGTTTGATGGGGCTGCGGGCGCTGCCAATTTATTTTTATATAGCTTGTGAGTGATAACACACGATGTACAGCCTTTGTGAAAAATAATGAGCCAAAGTGGTTTCTTTCTGCTATTTATTAGCCCTGTAATACCGCTCTCGTAGCACCAATTAAGGTCCACAATTCTGGATAAGCGATGACTACAATCTATTTTAGCTCGCAAGCGTCGCAGCAACACCCAGACGCAAATCACTTGGGATCTTAAGTTTTTGATGAAGGCGACGCATAAGAAGAGCCACAAGACCTGCCAGTGTTGTAGCATAAAGTTTGTCTTTCACGTAGTGAGCAAGCTGCAAAGCCCTACCTTTCTGAGGACAAGCAGGCATCAAGTCTGCTTTTTTTTAATTTTCGGCTAGCTATTCCTAAGCACAGCCAGCACACTGAACCTTTGCCTTTCTGCTATATTGTGTCGTGTGGTTTCTGTGCGATCTTTTTTTCTATGCATTATTTCGGTTAACCCCAGGCGTGATTCGCGACTTCATTGCTGTGTATATGTCACTTCTTCCTTCTTCATCAGCATTGTGCGCTGTGTTTTTGCCATAGATCCTTACTTACCCACTGGCCCGGTGTGTCTTTCTTCACCAGCTTCTCGGCTTCTGCCAACTCTAGCGATGTGTGCGATGCCTGTGTTCTCTCTGTATTTGTTACAATATTTGTTACAATTTATTTGTAAGGCGAGATGCAATTGTTGTCTACCTCTGTCATATTGTGCTTTTTATATTCTCAGACTCTACCTTGCCTTTCAATAAAACATTGCGGATACTCTGTCTCTTTGATATATACATTGATCACTTGTTCAAAAAGAAAAACACAAGCGCGATGAATAAAACCGTAGTTAATTATCATTACCTGCATCTCTTTTTATTATAACTTAATCGAAATAAAAATTACGTCACGACCAATTCGCACGAACCACTGAACAAAACAAAACAGGGAATCGCTAAATCAAAACGACCAACAAAAACTATCCATTTGGGCGATAAAAAGTGGTCTAAAATCATGAACTTTCGTCATAGCCAAACGTCGGTTACGCAAAGTAATTCAAAATTAGCGCATGTGAAACCAAAACAGGAAGCGCGCGCCACTTGCTCTCACCAACCACCAGGTGTGCTAGGGTCGATTGGGCCGCTGGGGTCAACGGGAGTGTCCACTCTTAACCTTTTTTTTTATTTCTCTATGGACATACTGCAGTCCGCGCCGACGGACGGATCCTGGACACAAAAAAACATTGTTGAAAAAAACAAAGACCCTGCAGGGTGTCGGCCCGGGCTCAGGCCACCCAGACGTTTTGTGCGGTTAGGCGTAGACTCTCCACCGCTGTCCGGGCCCGCTGTGTAACCCAATGTTGGTTGTGCAGATCTGAGCTAGTCAGCGCACTTAGCCAACGCTCCTCGAGAAGGTCCGGTTTTATATTGTCCTCTCGTGATATAACTTTCCACAGAATATGTGCCATATCTGCGTGTTCGCGCTTACAAAGGGTACAGCTTGTTTGTGGGTATTGTCTGGAATTTACTCTGTTCAGGTGTACTAGATTTCAAAAGGTTCCGGTTTGCAATCTTCGCCAATCTGTTTCTTGATATCGTCTGTCTGTTTGTGTGGTGGCGGGCATTCTTTTCTCTGCCGCGTATAGTGTGCCAATATGTCATGATATGTGACCAGTCTGTCTTTGTCGTCTTGTATCGAATATTCATTATTCTCATTACCTCCATCGTCCCCATCACCTACACCGGAGCCGTCCCTCCTTCTGTGGTCGGTGCGGAGGGCGGGGCCGTCGCTTTCCGAGCTGTGGTGGGTTCGTTCTCGCACAGTTCTGTGAGCCTTCTCGTTGAGGTTTTGAGGGACGCGTTACCCAGACAACACTGTATCTCCCTCTTTTCTAGACGGAGGGACGCCGGACGAGCTAGAACACGCACGTGTCAAAGCATCGCAGCGTGGCGCACGCCTGCGAGTACATGACAGGACCGGCAAATGGCTTGGCAACGCCGGCGTGACGCGACGAAATGAACGCCGCCGAGCATGCGCACCGCGTCACGTCTAAATGCATCGGAACCTTGACTGTGACATGTAATCAAGTTTTCACATGACACGCATCTTATGATTAGCATGTATTGAGGTTGTTACGTGAGACGCGTCTCATGTTTATCACGTTTGCACCAGTTTCGTACCTTCGTCATCCATTCACGTCCCGTAATACAAAATTTTGTATAAGTGGAGCTAGAGAAACGGCCGCGAGCGCACCATCAGCGTGCCATGTAGTAACGTTGTTACATGACACGCACTTGATGATTTTCATGGGTCTGTCGCATGTGTTCACCATGCAATCATGTCAAACCATACCAGTTTAGCAACACGCCATGTGAATGAAACCACCGCGCGAGCTGCAGGACCATGAAATATAAATCCTGACATTCATGACAAACATGTCATGAATTTCATGTTATGACTGGTCAAATATGTTTTTCATACAGTCATTTTTACCATACCAAGTTTGGCATCGTACCATTATTTAAACGGCCAGGAGAGCTGAAATTCGTAGGCGGCTAGATAGATAGATAGATAGATAGATAGATAGATAGATAGATAGATAGACAGACAGAGAGATAATTGATTGATTGATTGATATGTGGGGTTTAACGTCCCAAAACCACTATATGATTATGAGAGACGCTGTAGTGGAGGGCTCCGGAAATTTAGACCACCTGGGGTTCTTTAACGTGCACCCAAATCTGAGCACACGGGCCTAAAACATTTCCGCCTCCATCGGAAATGCAGCCGCCGCAGCCGGGATTCGAACCCGCGCCCTGCGGGTCAGCAGCCGAGTACCTTAGCCACTAGACCACCGCGGCGGGGCATTAGACAGACAGATAGATACGCTCAAAGTTGCCGAAGTTCGCTCAGAAATGCTTTGCATTTAAAAAAGAATTCAGGGCATATCCACGTAGCAATTGATGATGAGGGAAAGAAGCTTTGCAGGATATCATTGGTAAACAGTGAATTGAGTTGTTTGTCCATCCATCCATCCGTCCGTCCGTCCATCTGTCTGTCCGTCCGTCCATCTGTCTGTCCGTCCGTCCATCTTTCTCTGTCTGTCTGCCTGCCTGTCCGTCCGTCCGTCCGTCTGTCTGTCTGTCCGTCCGTCCATCTGTCTCTGTCTGTCTGTCTGTCTGTCTGTCTGTGTCTGTCTGTCTGTCTGTCTGTCTGTCTGCCTGTCCGTCCGTCCGTCCGTCTGTCCGTTCGTCTGTCTGTCTGTCCGTCCGCCTGTCCATCTGTCTCTGTCTTCCTGTCCGTCCGTCCGTCCGTCCGTTCGCCCGTCCGTCCGTCCGTCTGTCTGCCTGTCCGTCCATTCGTCCGTCCGTCCATCTCTGTTTGTCCGCCCGTCCGTCTATCTGTCTGTCTGTCTGTCTGTCTTTCTGTCTGTCTGTCTGTCTATCTGTCTGTTTCTCAAAACATTTTGAACGATCCGAGCGCTCTCCAGTGAATGATTCGCATACTAAAGCTGGCTACAAAATACAACAACAGCAGACAAGGCTACGCCTTACGGTAATTTGACCCTAAAAAATCAGTCTCTCTTACCTGTAGTCGGTTACAATATGATAATAAAAACTTGGTGGCGTATCTACATGCTTCAATGGCAATAATTGTCGAACGACGATAGTCTTCTGTCTGAAGTGGAAGAATAGAACGTTCATTTGATGTTCTACACGAGAAGATCAGTGAGTAGACACTGCCTGGCATATGGACGCTTACTGACTGACTGACTGACTGACTGACTGACTTTATTTGGTCCTCAAGAGACGATGACCTCCTAAGAGACCCCGTCTGCGGACCACACCCATGACGGGACCAGGGGGTTAAAATCGATGGCCATGTCATGAGCCCTCTCGACGGCTTGAAGGTGGTCGTATTCGTGGGGACATGTGAGGAGAGCATCCCAGTCCTTTACTGTGATAGGAGATGCATCGTCCACGTGCCACTCGGGGCATTACCATAGCATATGTTGTAAGTTGCATCGCGAGATGCCGCATCGGGGGCACCCCGGCCTTAGTTGGCTCACGAATCTCGCATAAACTGCCGGTGAGGAATATGCTTCTGTTTGTAGGAGACGGAAGGATAGTGCTTGTGGTCGTTTGAGTTGAGGGTGCGGTAATGGGAACACTCGCAGTTCGAGACGATAGTGCTGACAGATTTCGTTGTGGGTCTTCAGTTGCTTCCGGAGTGATTTTTCGCCCTAAGGCTGTGGGCCACTCTTTTTCTTGACGCACCGAGTAAAGTATCACGCCTGGGAGTGGGCAGGTTCATTGGCGTTTGGGACAAGTGGGTGGGCATCGGAGCCCATATGGCCCGGGAACCAAATTAAATGCTTGGTGGCAGTCCACGTGGTACACAAGAAAACGCGGGCTGCTTTTTACAGAACAAGTCCACACGGAAGGCCTTAGCCGCGGCTCGGGAATCAGCGTAAATTGTAGTGCTGGTTGTGTTCGCCATTGCTAAGCGATTGCTACCTGTTCTGCGGGGTCAGGGTCCGAGTTTAGGAGCATAAGTGCTGTGAGCAGTTCTCCTTGTAGCATGGTTGCAACTGCTACATAGTGCTGAGTATGAACGCTATCTAGGAGTAATTTGAAGAAACCGGACGCTGTGTAGGCGTAATTTGAAGAAACCGAGTTGTTTCAGAATACAAATCCAACGGTAGGTGGCAGCACATGTAGTTTTTGAAGCATAGGAAACCCCCGCTTTCTCGTTCACAACGCTGCATTGAGAGGGCAGCGTAACAAGCACTGCGGTCTGTAGAATCAGGTATCTGCATTTTAAAAATAAAGTAACACACTACATAATACTCATATGTTGGTATCGCTGCAAATATGCGTAATATTTGAGATTTTATATGCAATGTTAACTAGTATGAATGAGCGTTCATACTAGTTAGGAGATCAAGATGGGTGGTCGCTCATCAAGGGGTTAAACTTTCGCTCCGGTGGCTGAATCGAGCGACAGAGAGAAACAAAAAGACAGACCAAAATTTCCGCGTCGAGGTAATACAGGAAAGAATACCGTCGTTAAAAAGGCTCTAAAAGGCCGTTCTCCTACGTTTTGCTGAGACTTTGCGACCCACCCTCTTCGTGGGATTCGCGATTTTTTAAATGCGGAGAAATTCTTAGTCATGCGATGTCGTGCTTTGACGTCAACACCCCACTGCGTATGCTCTCGTCTCCTGCCGGCCCTGGAAGACAACCGCGAAACTGCCCCTCCAGGAGCCATTAAAGGATAAGGCACCATCAGGCGCTCAGCAAGCTGAGCATGCGCAGTGAGTGTGCAGACCTCTCCCCCTAATTCTCTCCCTGTAACACTGGTGGAGTGTATATAAGCGGCGGAGTTCGCATTCGAATTCAGCCAAGGGCTTCTTAGTACCTTAGCCACTAGACCACTGCGGCGGGGCCATTTTTTTTTTTCAAAAAGAGGACTGGTTGGCGGTAAGTAAGGACCGTTTAGAATACAACGCATCGCTTTTTTTTCTGCACTACATGGAGGGCATTAGTGTTGTAGCGTGTCATAGTGCCCCAGACGAAATGACAGTAATTTATATATTATAGAAACACGAATTTATCTAACATAAGTAAAACTTTGTGCAAAAAAAAACAGAACCTACATATTATTGCAGTGACCTGTGAGAGTTTGTCCACCACCATTTCCACGTGAGCACTTCATAATAAGTGTTACTCAAACGTGACAACAAAGCATTTAGAAGAGGCTACAATTGGCAGAATAGAGTTATTGGGATGTAAACTTGTTGAAGCGTGAATATTTTGATTTTCTGGTCAAAAAGCTTGCTTTTTTATATGCATTGATTTTGAACGAGTTCCTGTGCTCCAAGATGACAATTTTGAAAACACTACGCTGGCTTTGCCAGGGACATAACCAAGAATATATTTTTTTACACAAATTTTGCATCAATCACATTACTGCTCGTCATCCTCATCCTGGACGCTTAGAAGTAACTGCCTCAGCGTCACAATTCTATTTGGTAACTTGCCAGGAGAGAGCTATGCACTATGCTTGAAAATTTCTGAGCCGTCTAATCGACTGCTAATGATGTTCGGCCTAGGTATAGAATTAGCGATGGGCGCGGTGCCTATATCTGAAGCGTTCGAAATTATCAAGGCGAAATCATATTATGACTCATGAGGCGTACGATCCACGTATTTCATATAGCCCAGCATTATATAGCTGTTTATCTGCCGCTCTACGTGCAACACACAAGAATCATTGCTAAATCTCCCTAACTTGAAATTCACCGTTATTTCTAGCCATTTAGGCAGTCTTATGGACAAGAGAAATAGCGCAATAACATCTACAACAATTTCTTACGTTTCCAAAAACGACTAATTCCTGACGAGAGCGAGTTATTGGCAGAAAGAAAGTATGGAATGACAAAATACTTGCGTAAGAGCAACCACGAGGTTGAGGTAGAGTCAATGGAAAGAAGGTTTCCTTGTGAAGAAGGCCACGCAGCGGGACGCATCATCAGAGGGCTTTCACCTCCTGAGACTGCCGAATTTTTCTCGCCAGGTGACAAGATCCAGGTGCGAAGGACACGTTCGCATCGGGGCGATTGTCATCGATGGAAAGAGATAAGAGAAGAAAAAACCTTTGAGGGAGGACGTCCACCCCAGAACTTTCTCTGAGAAGTGTCGTGGAGACGTACTTTGGTTCGTTCCTCTTTCTTCCACCAACGATGGCTCTCAATGAAGCTTATGTATAGTCGAGCAGAGGTTCGTTAGGCGTTCTCCGCCATCGGCGATCTCGAGCGCGGAAGAAAACATCAAGCATCTGGTGCCACTACCACAGGCAGATTACCTCCCAATATTGAACCTAATTTCTGTAGCGAGAATTAAGCTTCATCATTACGTATTTGCTTGCTTTCTATTAATGACTTTGAAACCCCTTTGATCCCATCAGTGAGAGGTATATTAGTACACAAAGAGCGCACAATTAATGTGGCCAGAAGAGACTGATGCGATACATTTTGTGTTTTCTTAAGTGAAGCTGTCATTCTGAGAAAAATGAGGTTTATCTTGAACGAAAAGCGGCAGGGTAGATCGTATAATAAGGAAATGATTGTTCAGATATTTTGGTAACAATTCAGTAGGTGTATTGTTGTTACATATTATAAGCTTGCTTCAGACTTGCGTGATAACTGATGGACGTATAGCAACCTTGTGAATTTTCAGAAGGTAGGAAGAGCCTGCTCACTTGTTTTTGGCTATGAAGAGTCAATGCTCATGGGTGCGGTTATTTCTCTAGCTATAAACACCGTTATTATGTATTGTAAGCGTTCACTAAACTCTTGAATCGGGTCGGAGACTAATATTAGACAGTTGGTGTTGCTGCGCAGCTTTGTGATAGCTTGGTTTTAATGCCATGTGATGGTCAGATTACTACTATCTTTGTGCGAAGGTGTTTTACAACAATGCCTTTCCTGTTTGAAAGTTGTTTGAAGACATCATATTTTGCATAAGCCAAGTTTAGATTTCGAAATTTTAGTTGGACCGCGAATTTTCCTTGAAACTATCACTTCGTTCAATACCTGGCGCCAAGTGTTCGGCAGCTGCGAATAGTAAACCCTAAGGCCTTTTGTATGTCTCCTATCGAAAAAGAACTCCTGCACGCGAAAACGTTAACAAAACTTTTGTGGGGGTCGTATTCTTTCACTGAGTTGTTTGTGGGCAGAATAAATCGTTTCCATGCTTAAGCCTATCTATATCCACCGGACTTAAGCTTTATGATATGTATACTGATTTGCCACTGCATTCTTGGTGTTAGACAGGGGCTGCAGAGTTCCCTGCTGTGTTCATAGAATTACTCAGAGCTGATTACGTAGCAGAACTTTCTTTGACTTTCTCCCACATTTCTTTTATGGAACTTCTATAAATGGCATCTCCTAATAGTGTAACGCTATTTCTTGGTTGGCTAATGGTGAAAGCTGCTTTCAGCACATCCTACCCAAAAACTATAGGCCCCACAAGCAATTAAAGATCCTTAAGCTAAGAAATGATTAACGAGTGTAAAAGAAAGAAAAACTATAATGACAACATGGCAGATGCTGTGGAATCACAATCTTCTGGTTTCGGTTTAAAGTACGTCTGGAAGGATTTGTTCAAATGTTGATATATTTTGAACAGCTAAATATCACTACAAATTTTAAAAATATTTTCATGAAGACGGCGAGCTTGAAAACGTCCAACTCCCCGCAAAAACATTTTTTATGCGCTCTTGAAAATGATTACCTAACTTAAAAATATTTAGTGTTTAAACAGAACCATGTTACTACTTGCGCAATACGTAATCGATGAAGTTTGGCAGAAGTTTTCGACTTGAAAGCTGCGGTGGCCCCATTGAATATCAGCGACCGTTTCAAAGTTTCATTTTTTATATTTTTTTGCTTGCCTCTCCTTCATTCTTTTATTGAGTGTGGTAATAGATTTGTCAAGGCTCAAAAGTCGAATCAATTCCGATGTCACACGTCCCCCTACATGTGTTTTTAGGTCCTGTGGTTCTGGTAAATACCTGGCAACACATTATCAGAAGAGGAACAAAAAAATTGGAATCCCGCCTACAGTGGGAATGTATGATATGCGAAGTAGGAATGGGGGAAGAACGATATGCCACTTTAAAATCTGCAGAACTTACAACGCGGAGGTAAATTATGACGTACAGGACTTCCATGTCATGATTATCATATTTGGACGCTTCATTAAATTTTGTCACCTATTCACGTCACCTTATACCGAATTTCGCATATGTGGAGCAAGTGAAACGGCTGCAAGCAGGCTATGAGCGTAGCATGTTGTCACTATTACAGGACACGCATGTCAAGTTCGGACGTGTCATTTACCTTCGTCGACTAATCATGAACGTCATGCAATACCCAGTTTAGTCCATGTGGAGCTAGCTAAATGGCCGAGAGCACATCATGAGCGTGGATGGTGGCCATGTCGTTACTTGACACGCGTCTCATGATTATTATGTTTGTACCAGTCACATACTTTTATCGTTCAGTCACGTACCGTAATACAAAACTTGGTATATGTGAAGCTAGCGATACGATGGCGAGGTCACATAATGTTGACGCGCGCGCATGCTCGCCGCAGCAACGCTACACTAGAAAAATGTAAGCACTCGTTAGTCTGACGCCAGGCATGACCAGCGTCTGTCAGCGAGACCCGACTGCAACTAGCGCGAAACGCGATATGCTGCATTTCGCGCCGATGGCGTTACCCAAACAGCAGCGCGGTGCCCAGCTTCGTGATGGAGGGATGACTGGCACGCTGAAACGCGCATGCGTCAAAGCAACGCAGCGCAGCGCGCGCCTGCAAGCATATGCCGGGCAGCGAGTTTACAAAGGCGAGCGGATAGAGCCACCCACAATGCACCGCGGCCTAGCGCTCTTGGAGGCTATGCATTTCCGCCGGCCTAACTGTGTCATCGCGCTGTCGCTCCCCGCACTTTCGTACAGTGTTGCCGGAGGCTGCTGCTGCAGCTAGCGGGGGCCGCCTTGCTCACAAAGGAAACCCCTCAAAGCTTTTGGACCTGCGGCGAGTTGAGTTGGATACTCGCGAAGAAATCGGGTGCGCCCACCTGTCGCTTCTCGCAACCGAAAGCCGGCTCGTTCATGACGCAAGTGGGCACTGGAACGATGTGATCAAGGAAAGGAAAACCCTCTACGATTGACATCTCACAATCGTTCATGTTTCAAGCAGTGCGCGTGCCTTGTATCGCCACTGCGCTGCGCTCCTCGCTCTGCCCAACGTTTTGCCGGCCTGTTATCAACGATGTAAGTTTGGATGTTTACTAAGTCATATGCAATCAACACAAAACGACGCGATCAGGTACTTGTGCAAGCCTTGCCTCGTCGCTGGTCAGAAAAGGGGTTTCGGAAAAAGCACACTCCGCTACGTCGCGGTCGTCACTTCAAGGTTAATTAGCTTTAGCTGATGCTCAGCACTGACTTCTAAGCTACGCATTATGAATAGGAACGTGCCATGCCACACGAAGACCGTCCAAACACCATTGTGCGGCTTAAAAAAAGTAAAGCTTCCGGCCTCGCCTGTTCATATATTCAACGCCTCCTTGACATATTACACGGACAAGCTAATACGCCATCGTTAAGGCAAAAGAACGCCGCTGATTAAATATTGCCTATCGGCGCAAATAAGGTTCGAACAAAAACAAAATTTTTCTGGTGCGTCCTGCAGAAAAAAGCGCCCGTGTTTTCTTTTCTTTTTTGGCGCTTCAGTGCAGCATGCATGTGTAATGCGGTGAAGCTGTGAGGGCACGCGCAACTTTATAATATGCGACCGAGCACCTCGACATGATGTTTTCTCTTTTTTTTTCTACAACCCGCCCTTGTCCAACAAGCAGTCATGCAAACTTGATGGCAAGTAAAAAAAAACATTCCTGGCCACAAGTGTCACATAGCCGTCACATGAAATTGAAATAAAAGCAGGAGTGCAGACCATGCATAGAGATACACTGGAGGATGTTCTAAAGCATAGACCATGCTCTGAATGAAACATAGAGAACTTTGATGCTAGTGTCTGTGGCAGCTGCAACGCACAGCACTTCAGCTAGCATGGCAGGAATGGGTAGTACACGAATGTGTCTAATGTTCGTTCTTTTAGCTCCGTGTGGCCTGAATTCGCTTTGCCACAAGACAAAGTTTAGCAAAGGTTTAAAATCAATGCATAGCTATAAACACAGCCACAAGTGCATGGGAAGCCTGCAAACACGAAAACTAGGCAAATCTGTGAAGTACCCATCATTCCCATTGCAACTAAACGACTGCAGTGCCAGAGTTACTTTTAGGAAACTATGAGACCATAAAAGTCACCCAGGATCTTGCAATTACACCTTGTTTTACTTTTGCATCATTTAAAAACAACGCTTTGCTGGTGAAATGCCATTCGAAGTATCACAGGATCATTGCTTGCTTAGACCCCTCATCATCCAACCTTGTATAGGTGAGAGCCAGTCCTTACGCATGTACCTGTTCAAATAAACATCCGTGCATATGACTGCCTGATTTGTGCAAGGATTACAAGATGCAATAAGACTTTACAATTCATTAGTATACACTTTAGAAACAGATATTGAATTCAATGCAGCAAATAGTTCAACTGCCTTTTGCAACACAGCATATGCCAGGTAGAAAATGCAGCAAAGGCAAATATATTCTGGAAATTGTTTTGCAAAGCCTTCACAGTCATGGTGGCAAATATATTGGTTAATGCCAGCAATGTCTATTTTCTGCGAACCTCTGAAAGCTCTTGCACGAGTTGTCTAAAATGCCTATACACCTCTTCAGCCTATGAACTTGGCGTTTCACTGCAATGTAATGTTAAAATCAGAGGAAATAGTAAACCGCCTGTAAGACTTATAAGCTGTTGTAAAAAAAAAGCAATATATTTCTTAATTTTGAAGAAGCATTCTGAACAAAATTAGACCAACCGAGGCTGCCACAAGTGGCCTTGAAAATGTAAAAATACTTGCCAACATAAGCTGCTGGTCTAGTGTGGAGGCCACGCATTTCAGTCAGCTGTACACATCGATGCTAAGTCTTTGTAACGCTATGAAAATATTCATAATAGAGCCTATAGACACAGCATAATACACCCAGTTTATTATGTCTTTTGGCATTGAGGATAAAAGATAGCTTATTCCTTTGCATACATTTCTAATATTTTTGCAGTTATGAAGATTAGAAGCTTGACGACTGCTGGCATACTAGTTTATGTTTCTCAAAGAGATGTGGACATCCATAAATCCAGAAGCCCGAAATATAAATTTCAAAAAGTGCGAGGATATCCAAATGCAGAGCTGTGAAATGTTATGCTCACACCTCTTATTTAATCTCTATACGAAGTTTCGATTCAGCAAGGCATTATACAAGTATCGATGTTCATATGCCTCATGACTGGCATGTGTATTTGCACAAGTTTTTCACTGCCACTCAGGGTTGTTGCAAGTACTGTACTGAGCATGTGTTTCTCTCTTCCCCTAAAATATCCCTGGTTACAGCACTGTTGCCAGCACCATAAATGAAGCAATGCAGGCAGTGACTACAGTGCCAAATGCATGAAACACCTCGACATTGAGGTCTCGTCATACAAACTAGCTAATCTCAAACTTTGCGAATGATTGGGCTACTGCCCAAGTGGTGCAAGGGTTTCTTGCGAGAAGAAAAAAAGTAATAAAAGTGAACTGCTCTCTTAGCCCTTTCAGATACCACCTACGTAGAACTGTATGTACTTGTGTGAAACTGACATTTCAAGGCACTCGATATTCTATTGCAACAAAAATAGCTGCATTACACGAGGTGCATTCAAAAAGAAACCAAACTTGTGCTTTACTGTAGTCTTTGATTTTGTTTCTCGGCCACAAGTATGGCCAAACAAAAAATTTCATCTTGGAAGTGCCGCCTGCTGCCTTAGTCCATATCACAACTATGCGACATCTGGTGGAGGTGGTTTCTTTTATGTTCTGGGCGCCCCCATCAAGCCATGAACCCAGCTCCAGTGCCAAAAAAGATACCCGACGCCGACCTTGAGCCTGTAATCTTCAACTTCTTCAAACATTAATGTTTTTTAGATTACTGCGTAATTTTCAATAAAATAACTAGTGGTAATGGCAGTTAATTTCTCCAATCTTACCTCAACACTGTAGCAGCTTGGTGCAGCACATGGCAAATAGATTTAAACATGCGTAACTGTAAGCAAACGTGCATAAGAAGATATACAGACATCTTGCTAACATACAAGGTAAATGTCCTACGCAATCGGGTCCACTCATATAAATAATTAGGTGTTCTTATCTCATTGAACTTACCTCAGGCACCTCACACTGATTATGTTACTAATAATGCCGATTACAAGTTAGGCTACATACATTGCACCTTCTCGAAACCCCGATATACACTAAAACTACTCCTATATGAAACATTATTACGTCCCAAACTTGAATATGCCTCTTCTGAGCGAGACCCTTGCCACGACAACTTGATTCACTTGTTTGTACAGAATAATTCCATCCGCTTGAAACCTTCTCACTGTAATTGCATTGCTGGTATAACTTCAATGAAATCCAGCCGAAGCCTTGCTTCTTTTGCACCCCCTTGGAAAATATCCTGTTTGGCTTCATTTCACGAATTATTCTGTCATACCACCCCGCATGACCAACTAATCCTGAATCCTCAGTACATGAACATTGCAGTGACCTTGCCATAAGGTTGGCATCGGATTATGCAACTCCCAGTGTTTTCATCTTGTACATTGGTACATTGAAACCAACTACCTGAAGACATGTCACTATTAGTAATTGTTTTCCAATAAACTTTACTCAGTATTCTGTAATTATCCAAAATAGACTAACTAACATTCTGTATTTACAGGCTGAATTATGTATTGTGTTTGTTGTCCTTACACAGCTAACATTGTGTAATGATGAGTTTATTTTTTGTTTAGTAACTTTTGATGCTGCATTTTCCTTGTCTACTTTGTAACCAGTCCCCTCTATTAATACCGTAAGGATTTCGAGAGTAAATAAAATAAAAATAAATATGCAACTGTATGCTGCAAAACGAAGTTAATTAAAGAGATTAGAAAGTCAATATATTTTGATGTTTCTTAGCCCCTACCTATATAGATAGAAAAATCAAGGGGTGTACACAATTGTGTACGTAGCGTGTCAAACAGTTGACATTCACCCAGCATTCCTTGCAAGCACTGAAAGCCGATGATTCAGTCCTTTTTATGCCAACTTAGTCGGACATCAGGGGTTGGCACTCCTTTAAGAAGTGGAGTTTGCTTGTTTGGGATTAAACAAAACCAACTTCATGCTTCAAAAACTAACATTTTTCAGGCAAAGTAACATGAAGCATCAACATTTTTAGGCTTGCTCTTGTTTTATTACAGTTCATTTATAATTTTAGTGAAGTAAAGGTTAAGTTATGTGACAGCTTTGTGTTAGTAACAACAACAAAGCATTCAGAAATACTACACAAAGGCAGCTGCTGTCCCTATCACAGTACATGTCCACAATGAGGAGAACGTTAGTATACCTTGTGTAGCACATGTGAGAAAAAGACTCTACAGGTTTTCACACAACCAATGTTTTCTTTATTTTCTGTCCCCCTCGCGCCAGTATTGCTGCTGCATCGCGCGTGATCACGCGCATCCCCTTCTTCCATCACGACGCGATCCCCTTGTTCTTGGTGGCACTACAACCCAGTGGCATTCAAGCCCTTAGCACCGAGGTTCACACTGTTTTTGGTGGCCAGCCTGCAAGTAGGAAAGATACCAAAGTGTTTTTAAGTATAGAGTTCTGTGACCTGCTTTCAAGTCAATTTTTATTCTAGTTTCTCAGAACTTTACAAGGAAATATGAGGAAATGGGAACAATCAGCAATCCTAGATGTATCAGAACTATAGTACAAGTCAAAAAGAAGGCAGGAAATTTAACACACAGAGAAGCACACAAGCAGCACAATAAAGGGGACCCCAAGACATAATGCATACAACACCATGAGAAGTGCATTGTCGATGACATATTTTGATCACTAAGCTTACCAGATATATTTTCGGCAAGCAGCACACCTATAGGGACGCCATAATTGACATGGAGATGCATGTCAACTGTGGGCACACAGTATTGAGTTAACATGGCTCACATTTTTCTATGCTTCATGGGCATGTAGGACTGCCTTGTGGGGGTGCGCGGCAATGGATGATGGAGCTTGTGCGCTGAGAAGCAGCAAAGGTGGCTCAATAAGGAATGAAAGCACCATTTGCAAGAAAAAAAAGAGAGTTCAATTATTTTGTATTAACAGCATGTTACTATTATGTCCTTATTGTACCAAACCCATGAAAATGAACATTGGTGATTTTATTATTTACAAGTAAGCAAATACGCAAGTGAAATAAAAACTGTCTGTTTGCATCATTTTTCACACACCCCACGGGCATCGAGAGGCTAGACGAGACCATCTGAAGCTTCTGGTGGGTAGGGTACAATGACGATAAATCTATTCTAGCTTTATTTAGCGCTCATAAGTATGTAGGATGACTGCCAGTTGGGCGTGTAGGTAAAGGTTCATGATGAAACAAGTGCAGTGTCCTCTCCGAGTCTGGGCTCATAAGTAATTTAGTCATTCAAATGCAAGCTCTGAAGGCCAGAATGCAAGGCAGCACCCCAAGTAAGTCTTTCACTTTCAAGTGACTATGATAGTCCTCCACTGCTTTGCTGTTTTGTATCGCAATAAAAAGCATACGTCTGAAGTGTCCAACATTCCAACGGCTTCTCTGGCGAGTGTGTAGAAATCCTCGGAAAAAAATTTTTTATTCTGCGTTCAGTCTTCTTCCATCGGAGTGATGAACGCCCGGAACGATGGTTGGTGGACGTGATCACAGTGGTGTGAAAGTCTAAAACTGAAACCGTGTGCAGTTTTTGCAAGGCCTTCACCAATAATACTACATACACCATTCTGGTCGTATAAAGCATGGAAATTGTCAGATAATGTATTACCGAAGTTTCTCCAGCTTTGTTTAGTTAGCCTCAAAAACCACCACAGTTGAGGGGAAGAGTTTGTTCCAGCAACACTGGTACGCCAGCATTGTGAAACGAACAGTAGTGGTTTTACTCCTGCCAAGTGTGCATGCAACTAAAACAAACATGAAATGTCCTTCACAAAACAGCAGAATGTCCCCGCTGTCTTGCAGTTGTGTTTAGGTGTTCTGCGTTGCATATGGGATGAGAGCCAGCATGGGCAACATGATTAAGCGAAACCTGATGGCAAAATGTTCTCCAATGTTAGAACTTTGGTAAGTACTGTTGTGCACTTTAAGCACAAAGGCTCGCGCAACATTACTAGATGACACTGGACCCACGGGAAAGGTTTGAAAATTTACTGAAATCAGTTGTGCTAATACTTGCCAAAGACTTTTTTTGTTGTTGTTGTTGAGAGCGGCGCCAGAAGCAGCACTCGCTTTTCTCCGCCGTAGGCAAGCACGCGACCGTCTCGCCGGCAGTGCCACGGTGCCTCTTTGGACGCGTGATAAAACAAGCAAAAGTACTCTCTTGTGCCGTCTAAAGTTGCCTCAAGGGAATGAAATGCAATTTCAAGTTAAACATGTTTGTTTTTAAGCAAAATCAGCCTACTTGCGAGCATTTCTGTGTGGATAAATAGAACCACATAGCTGCTGGGTGATGCCAGCAGTTGCTTTGTAGATTTTCAACATCAAAATTACTCCTTTTATATGGTACGAAAACATGCTCACTGGTGCTGATGAGATTAACAGTCTTCTCATTTTCACCATAATAAGCAAAAAGTTCTGTGCAGTAGACAGTCCCTTAAAAAAATTGTACCACAATATTACAGCTTCATTGCACTAGAAATACTGCAAATTGATTACATATAACAAGCCCTCCTCGCAGCGAATTCCAAATATGCATGAAACCTGACAAGACAGCTTGTATATGCTTGGTAATCTTCAGTTCTACCATTCAACATTTGATTGAAAAATATAGGCCTCCAACAGTTCGCCTGTCAGAAAACATGCATGTGATTTTCGGCCACAACTTCTTCCATGCACCTGTCCAAAACAGCCAGAAGAAGCAAGAACTGCAAGGTTTATTGATGGGCAAATAGTTATGTTAGGTTGAAAAAGTAGTAATTTGGTTGAATCATTTAAATCAAACATTTTTATTATGATCCAATAACCTTAAAAATTTTACGAATAAGAATTAGGCTTGTACGAAGATCACATACGCTTGTGCAATTTCCTCGCCTCTTAGCAGTGTCCTTTTTTGCTCTTATACCAGGAATGTCACTGTCTTGTAGATATTAGTGAACTCACTTCAGAGTCTACTCACTCTAACTCAGATCGAGACGCTAGTCTCAGAATGAGTTAACATTTCTGTGAGTGTGCGTCTGAATGAGTCCGTCTCTGGAAAATTTTGGCGTTTTCTGAATCCGAGCGAGTCCAAAGTGCAAGATACATTTCTGAGGGAATCTGAGTTCGATTTTTGTTTGCCAAGCTATGGTCATACCTACTCGTCTTCAGTATTACTATCTGCTTTACCTAGATCAGCGTTCATACTCGCGTCAATGCTCACATATTTCAAAGCCGTGTCTTTTATATACTATTTGAATATTTATTGATCAGTGGCATGAATTACATGGTGGAAGGCCTCGACCTTTCCCTAATCATTGACAACTAAAGGAAGTTGGTGATAACCTCTCCTTACATACATTTAATGAAAAAAAAAGTTCGTGATGAATATATATTGCGCTGTCATCTCTTTCAAGAAAAACGACCTTACTGGTTTACGAGCACTCGTAACTCGTATTCGAAGGCACCATATGAAAAGGTGCCAAGACGAGCATCGATTACGTGAAATTTCGGTGTTAAAAAGCACTGGCATTGTGGTCGAAAAAGACAGTGAGTCCGAGCGAGTCCAGCTGAACAAATTTTTGTGATAGTGAGTACGGCTCCCAAAAATGTTTATCGAGTCCGAGTCTGAGCAAGCTCCACAAGCTTTTCTGACTTACGCTACCTTGGGTTGAAGCAAAGTGGAAGCAAGTTTCTATTGAATGTATGATTTAAATATGACTACATTTCAAGTTGTACACAGTGAAATATTTGTGTTTAAAGGTTTCCTACTTGGCTCATATAACAAGCTTTGAAACTTAATAGGGCCCTCCAACACTTCGAAAAGTGCACTGTTGTAGCCAAACACCGTCAGCAGCTAACACGAGAGATTATGGAGGCCAATGAAATGTAAATGCTGGGTGATCGATGTATCAGCATGCCTTCGCTTGCTCTGACTAAAACAGAAAGCGAGTTTCTGGCTTTGACACAATTGATTGTGAACTTGTGCTGAGCTGTGGCGTTGTAACCATGTAATGAGATGATGATTGTCTTTCTCTGATGCAATACATTGCGCGGCGGTGTTCCGTCATGAGTATATATTTCCAGCATTTTCGTTAATAAAATTTCAGTTGTCAGCGCTCTTTCTGTCCTTGTTTCTTCATCTGTAGTTACATCGTAACTACTCGTAGTCTTGCGCTGTACAAATATGTTGAATCCCTATCACCAACTAGCCCAAGCATCTGTCTTATCAAGTTATGAAATAAAAACACTGTATACCCAAAATTTCCAAAACAAAGAAAATTCAGAATATACAATTTGAGAATAAATGACCCAAGAACAGTACAACAAATTTATAAATGATGCATATGATGGTTCTATTCAAATAGACAAAGAAAATTGGAAGCGAGGTGCCACTTCATTGCTAGTGCCGTGCGGTATAAAGCATTGCTTGATTTTTTTTTGTAGCACACATGAACTCAGTTTTCTCAAAAAATTTTTGTTCTTATTGCGATAACAGCCCACACGTGTTTTAATATAGATGGATGTTATGATATGATCCCACTATAAATACAAATGTCCAATGAACTTCGCTGTTTAAAATTAACAGGGTTGCAGGCACTATAACCTAACTCAGTCTTGAAAGGTCGCTTCACGGCATTGCGAATATCCCCAAAGTGGTTGGTTTCACCGCACAGAGAACCTATGCGGTAGTGAAACCACCTTTCAAAGCGGTTACACACAGTGAAGTATGTCTCACAGGCGCAGCCACTCAGTGATGTTCCGTGCAGGAAATTTTTGTTTTATCGGGGAATATTCGCCTGTCATTTTGAGCCAAAAGAAATCTTCGCAATATTGCAGGGTATTTCAGGAATGGTTAAATTCTCATATGACGACCGATAATTAGCGGTCACAGTGTGCCTTCATCTGCTGTTATCGGTTCTGGTGCATGCACCACGCTAGCAGAACCCTTGAGATTTGATATACGCGGAGTGATTTCTAGTTCATTATTGGTGTTAGACTTGAAGCCCACAATGTGCAGTGTACTCTCACTATATGAATGAATATACCATGGCTTTGTTGTGCGGCAGCGGGTGGGCTAGTCATGATTTCAAAAGCAGCCAGTACTTCATACACTTGTAATTATAGTGTTTGCGTAGATGAGGGCGGAAATGAGTACTGTTATGCAGGGAAATATGCTGAAAGGTTCGTCAACGTTAACAGGGAAAAATTCCCGAAATAGGGAATTTTCATGTCTATGACCGCGAATTCTTCGGCGTAGAATGAAACATCACTGGCCACAGTGTACATGCTGAATCGGCGGTGACGTCAGACCACTGGGGGTGATCGCTCCACGAAGTTCGTCCTACCACTGTGGTTGTGGCCGTCAAGTTTGTACGAGTGCCGATCGCGTTGTTGCACAATATCGAGGCACAATGGAGGAGATGCGTCAGCCACTTGAGGTCGTAAGAGATGACCAGCAGTCTACTAAACACGAGTCCGTGTTCCAAGCGAACTTGGCCGACGAAGACGCCGTCAATGAATGGATGGAAGCGTACAGCGTACGGACCAACACTTCTTGGATTGTCTGGCGCGCCCAGAGTGCTGGGGAAAGGTGGGTTTGAATTGTCGATGCCATTTACTGCACTACAGCCGTTTGAGCGATCATTTACACAGGGCTTACAGCTGAAATCATAGTTTCGAAATTCCGCGCCGCGCTACAAGGCGATTTTATTGATGTCATGGCGGCAGCTCCATTTGCGGTGATGAGGTTGCTGTGGCAATTGCGCCGAGATGTGAAAACTGCTACATACTGAAACATTTGGACAGAAGAGGCACAATTAACGCTGAGCGTGCGCCAAGACGTTTTTACGGTCTTTCGGCAAAAAAAAAAGTGGTAGGCGATCGAAACACGAGTGCTCGACCATTTTTCATCATGGCGAACAAACGCGCTCTGTCCCGCGTCCTCTACGCGCCTACTTGCGCATCATATTCAATTGTGCTGCCAATCGGTAGTCTAGGCTCCTCAGGGCATGTGAGCCAAACATAGCGCAGCACATGAAACAGAATATACAATTCTTAAACACCTTTAAATCGTTCGCTCTCCTCTCCCCCCAATGATGCCGTCAACCTAACCGTGCCATAAACTCAAAGTGGACGGCCACTGGCTGATTTGACACCCCGTGATGGGCAATGTTACCGCGGCCGTCACAAAATGCGGCAATGTTCTCTCGCTCGCGCTGCAAGTAGCTTAGCATTCCGAGAAAAAAAAAGGCGACGCACGCTGGAGAACAGGTATGCCTAATCTTGCTTTTTTTTTATACATGCTTGTGTAGCTGTCAGCCCGCTCGCTAGTACAGAAAGCACTTAAAAACGCGACCAACCCCATTGACTCTGGCCATACTTGACACTGAAAATTGTTGCGGCAGTCGATTCGTACGACAATGAACTCCTTTAAATAGCCATGAGATGACTACTTGAAAAATGTAGCAGGGTCTCCAAGTTACTGCTGTAAATTTTAGTGCTCATTGAACAACACAGATAAGAGCTGCATAGTCCTAAAATCTCTCCAGGCCAATAACATCTAGGTGGGAATACCAACAGTGCAGTAGACACGCCACTTGGCAGCCTAGCGTCCTTCCTGTCCCTGTCTTTTTTTGCCTTGGTTGCTTCTGCATTCTGTTGATGCTGCTGGGGTTCCCACCAAGACTATATACCAACTTGCCCAACAAGCCATCTTAACTCAATAACTGAATACTCAACAGAGATTATTTGCTTGAGCTAATGATAATGAAGAGGCAGTTGACAAAAGCCACCTAGCTCTTGGTTGAGCTCACGATATTCATGTATAACCACCATCTGTTCGGAAACTTTGCCTGCTGCGACCGGTCTTGCACTACTGCAATGACATGCGCACACTGCAGTATCTTGAATGTGGCAACTTCAGCATTGAAGCATGTGCCCTACCATAAAACTTTGCTTGGTGCATATAGATTGCAACATGATGTGTCATTTCACTTAGCAGGCTCTGCAAAAGCTAAAAGTATTGGCCTAACCAGCGATGCTGAAAAGGGTGGTAGCTGAACTTGCCATGTGTTGTAGCAGGCTCTTGGTATAAATACCCAACTTGATGTTAATGTCACGTTCATATAGTGCCCGTCTCTATGCAATTCTGCCACAAATTCTAGATGCCTCTTTTTTTTCTGGCTCGGGAGGGGTAGAGGGGACCGTCGCAAACAATACCAACTACAACTTATTTAACACATTGTCAAGTCAGGCAAAAAAATATTCACTAAGTTGTGGAGTCCAAAATATGTCATAATTGGTGAAGTTAAAGGTTATTGTGAGTATTGAACAATTCTTTGTTGCTTTCAGTCAACAGTCTGTACAGACAGAGTCCTTTCCTGGCGTGCACCGAGCCGAACGATTGTTCAACACTACCATCATCTTCATGATGGCATGGCGGCTGAAGCACCTCTGGGGTGCCCCAGTGAGATGTGCGACAACCACTCATATGGTGCTCATGCAATCCTACGGTGCCATGCCATTGCACAGAGTACAACATACGAGCAGCCAGCTGCAAATGTGATAAAAGCATAGCTATTACAGCAGTGCAACTGTGAAAAGAGTTTTGTACTTCTAGTTATTCTTACTTAGATAATTATGTTTTACAAAGCAGTGCATTATGAAAGAGCTTATCCCCATTTGCACCCATGTGTGTCATGCAGGATGGCTTTTCACAAAATTTGGCGCTGCCAGCATCACACAAAGAAGAAGAAGAGTGGCCCACGCAATGCCAAGTGCATGGCCAAAGTTGATCTAAAAATAAAGCTGGCCACGTTTGACATCAAACGCAGGGACAAGTATCTGCAGAGAGAGGTGCCTCTTTCTGCAGTGATACGAATCGACGACAGGCACAGCCACAGCACCGACTCAGCGGATGCTCTGCGGCTACTTCGGGGCACCAGGTCAACAAGGCAAACATTCCTCCGTTACTTCAGCGAAGGCATGACCCCTAGTGAAGCAAGGAGACTGCATGAGAGCAAGCTCTCTATGGAAGATGATGACCCTGCAAAGCTGGCCAATGTGCCTTTAAATCCGCCTCAAAGAACGGTCTACCACTGGCACAGCGTTTGGAGGGAGGCCTGTTTTGGTGGTACTTACATCGACCCAGTGCTGAAACTGGAGGAAAAGGCTTTTTTGTATGAAGCTCAAGATATGTCTAAACTTGTGGGAGAATCTGTCCTCTACGTAAAACAGTATTCATAAGCACTCATTTTCAATGTGTGAATGGTGAAGTTGTAGCTATGACAAATTACAGACACATTCAGCACAAAGCCTCATCTACTTGTGATTCATGCCAGTGGCTTGGTTGTACACTGCAGCTGCCAGTCAGAGCATACATTTACCATTATTTTCTTGGGAAATAAGAAATGATGTATTTACTTTGAAACCCACAACTTTTTGATGAATTTATGTTCCTGTGAAATCAGAAACATCAAATACTTGGAGTAACCTTGAGTATGGCAAACTTAAAGCCCAAGAGGTGCACAGGTGGTCGGAGTTTCAAGTGGCAAAACCAGAAAACCAGATCAGATTGATAAAAAAACCAAAATGAAGAAAAAGAAAGGGGGGAAGAAGAACATATACATGACCAGATAAAAGAAATAACAAAAACCTTATTTATTTTCTTTGAAAGTGACACTGACTTATTTTTAAAAAGTTTTTGGTTCAAGGCATAAGTTGGCAATCTAGACCAACTGACACGTTGCATCAGCATCAATTCACAGGGAACCAGCATTAATGAAGCTCGCGAGTCAGCCCATGGAAACAAATTGTGAAATATAAAACATGAAAAAAAGAGATGAGATGCCTCATACTGGCCGGCCTATGTTTCAATGCAAGTATTTATCTTTGTCAAAGGCATTTTATTCTTCTTGGCTGTTACTTGAAAGGATTAGTTGTAAATGTCATTAAAGGAACTGTTGAAATTTCGGAAAGCATGACAGCAGCAGCAACCAGAGCTGTACAAAGTGTCAGCCACACAGGTCAATCTAGAGAGGCCATTTAAACTTCGGAGAAAACAAAAAAAAGAAAAGCGTAAAGCACAAGAACGGGACAAAGGAAGGCAATACAAAAATGGGCGCTGACTGCCAACTGAAATTTTAACAAAATCAAGGATACACGGATACAAAAAAATGGTTAGATTACAAATCTTCAGTCATGTGCGTCATATCAAATTGATTTTTTTTCAAACAGATTAAGTAGCGGAGTGCTTACACATCTATGGCCCCTTTGGTGGATGGCAAAAGCCTCAAATATCTCCCGTGCGAGCCTTTGAAAACAGCATTTTAGGACTGTAACATCCGACAGACGAAGGCATGCTGCAGCCATGCCTAGCACAATGTGTGGCTAAATTACTACAAACACCAATCTTTACATGAATTGACACATTTGCGAGGCCTATAACTGATGCACCGCCCAGTCTGTACCACAGACACACAGCCGCACGAACACTGAATTATGACATATATGAATCACTGGATGAACGGCTTGATATGTTTCTTTGAACAGCTTGCTCCGCTTCCTTCCTGTTCGTTTGCATGGCGGCACATTCCGCCTAGCTTGGTGGCACCGATTGCTCTCACTGTTCAGGAAGATGGTCAGGTATCTTAAACCTATCTTATCCTGGTCCTGGCGCCATACCATTGAAGACTGAGAAGTAGAGCCGAAACAGAGAACACCTTATTTGACAGATGCGAAACTAACAAAAAAAATTCAGCAGATCCCATATACTTTGGGACTTCACATTATGTGAAGCATGCGGAGAAAAGGTGGCCGTGATGTAAATTTTTTTATTCAGCGACATGTTATGAAATGATGCTAAATATATGTACAAATGTTGCAGGAACAGATGCATATTGAACAGTTGCAGATGTTTCTATAACCAGTTGTTTGCATTTGCACAATGGTGCCATCAGTAACATGAGTATTAGCAACACCAGAAGTGATAAGCTGATATGAAGGGTTTGTGCTTGCAAGGATGGTAGCCCTGGACACTGGTACATAAATCCACTTCTGCGCATGGCACCTAACTACAATGCACGTTTACACAACATAAAGGTTGTAGCATAGGAGTAAATATGTAATTTTTATGAGATTGCATAGCCAGCACTGCAACCACATTTGACGTTTTACGAACATTACGGTCTATTTGAAAAATAGTTCCGAGATCTAGCATGGCTCTGTGGTAGAATTCTTGATTGCCTCGCATTGCGCTTGGGTTTGACTCCTGCTGGCACCCTGATAGATTAATATGTGGAGTTTGACGTCCCAAAACCACCATATGATTATGAGAGACGCTATAGTGGAGGGCTTCGCAAATTCTAACCACCTGGGGTTCTTTAACGTGCACCCTATTCTGAGCACACTAGCCTACAACATTTTTGCCTGCATCGAAAATGCAGCCGCTGCAGCCAGAATTCGATTCCGCGACGTGCAAGTCAGCAGCCGAGTACCTTAGCCACTAGACCACCGCGGCGGGGCCCTGCTCGCACCCTGACATTTTTTTTTGTGTTTGTCGAGCAAACGCTGCCGCTGTCAGTTTTGTCTTAAAGAGGCCCTGAGCATGGCTTGAGCATGGCCAGAAAATGTTGCCATTTGGTAGAAGAGGGTCCCTAGAACACACCGGCCAAATATTATAGTGCAGCACTTGGCTTGGAATTTGCAATATATAAATGACCAAAGTCAGCTAAAAATTGCTTTCTCTCGTTTCAACAAATGACGGAGGAAGCTGAAAAATCATTCAAAGGCCATCTATGAGCCATTCGCTGATTTTAACATGGCGCGTTCGGTCCTTACAGGGATCGCCGCGAGAGGCCGCAACTTGTCCCCACGCGTGCTCGCGATCACACAGAAAAGACCATGTATTCAAAGCGAAAAAAAAACAAAGAGAAAGTTTTCAATGACAAAAGGCACGTGTGACATTTTTTTTGCCCATGCCATACCCATTTAATCCATGTGCCACATTTAATCCATGTGCCAAACATTTAATCCAAGCGCCAACTCAATGAGGCCGCATGTCAGTGAGTTTAATCCAATTGCCAATGACTAATTATTGTGCCAGTCATTTTAATCCACGCACTAGAAACACTAGTTTGCCGCTTTATACAGTATAAATGTGAAAATAACATAAACATGAAGTCACAGGAAGAACTTTTCCTTCACCTATTCATGCTTGCGCTTATGAAATGAAGTGCGCATTGCTATTTCCTCCTAACATTTTGGTGTCATAGCTTCAAAATAAAAAAAGAACAGTGTGTGTTAATTGCATTTATGGGTACTAAGAGTATTTGCTCATAGAGTCAGTGTATGGTTCGTCGCTACTGCATTATTCTGGCTAACCATGTACACCATCCCATATGCATAGATTCGTGTCGTCTGCTAAGCAGACGGCTTTCGGCTACTTATTCGCTGAGGCATTCGCAGTCGTCTGCTCAGCCCGGTGATAACGGTGATAGACAGATGGTCACCAACCCTTTGTCAAGCCCTTCTCGCGGCTTTTAGCCTTGGTGACCCTCCAGTTTTTGTCTGGTAAATAAATTAAGTTTGATTTGATTTGATATTCATTCGTTCTTAAAATCAGAAACAACCATTTAAAACTCAAGTTGCATTTGTTTCGGTTCATTTGGAATTAAGTTTTTTATAAAAGCATCAAAAGAGAAACTCCCGTTTTCATATAAAAAGACAACGCTAGTATTCCTGAAGCGTGTTTGCTTGAAACACGCGTTCATCGACTACACATAATTTTGTTTGAATAAAAGATAACTAATATGAATATAAAATATGACTTCTGTTTTCCACATCAGGGTGACGAGTTTGTCTTATGTGCCCTGCAGGACGAAAGCTTCTTAAATGATTTCTAATTTGCTCTGCCCTAATTTATTGAGCATGTACCTGTTTCTGACTCACTACTGCCCACAGTCAAGTTCTTCATACCTTGTTATGTATCCCGGCACTCCAATAACAATATTATGTCTGCCGCATTACATGACCTGGCCCAGACATGTAATGCTATACAAATCTAATTATGAGCTTTGTTGACGAACACAAAATATCCTTGCTTTTTTTCTTTCATTGCTATTAAAATGACTCCACCCGGGCCAAGCACTCATCTACAAACTTGTACATAGCACAGTATAAGCACTGCACACATGACTGAAGCGAACCACGGAATTTTTGTTTCCTTGAATACTAGCGGCGAATACTAATAATAATGATTTATTCTACTTTCCGACTATAGTATTTTATATTGTAGAAACTGCATTTCAAATGCATTGCCATTTTTACGCTCCGTATTGTGCTTTTTGTGCATGGATTGAACTGACTGGCACCTGAATTCAAGTCATTGGCGATTGGATTAAACATGGTGGCACTTGGATTAAAATCACTGGCACGCGGTCTGATTGAGTTGGCACTAGGATTAAATATGTTGGGGCTTGGATTAAATGTTTGGCACATGGATTAAAGAGGTTGACACTGAGATTATTTCAATGGCGTGCAGATTATCTAAGCTGCCACTTGGATCAAAGTGAGCGGGAAAACCTGTAGTTTCCTATGGAACTTCTGTAACTACTTTTGAAGACATTTCTGAATTCTCATAGTGTAAGTAATGACACAATAGCAAATAGCTCCATTAAGCTGGACCCAAAAAAAAGTTGTACCAGGACAGAAATTATTTGTGACAAAAACAAAATTAAACAATACTGAACAGACTAAGCCACAGGAGAGGGCCTTTGTGGTTCTTGTGGGCATTTATAGAAATCACCTACATGCTCTCATGATCATCATCACACATTTGGCTATGAATTCTAATCTTTCCCATGTGACACCATCATTGTGGGTGCCTGTTCTGTGCATTTCACTCAGGCTAGATAAGCGTTTCTCAAGCTAAAACATGTGCCCACACCATAGGTCGGCATAGCTTGTGGAACTCTCTCAGGCTCATCCATGAAATATATCAGTCTGTTCAATTTGCCTGCACCACGTGAACCAGTTCACGATGTTCTGCGTCTTGCCATTCGTTTCAGCGGTGCAGCATTGACAACCTCTGAACCCTGCCATTCATTTCTAAAGGTGCAGAAGAGGTACAGCGCTGGTTCACGATTTTCCCGCCCCTCCCACATTGACAGTGCCAGCTTGGTGCAGCCGCGCGTGCAGCTGAGCAGACGACGCAATACTTTGGTGTAGGCACCGTACCTGCCTCCACTAAGACGATGTGTTTTTTGCTAAGATGTTTGTGCCTCATAAACTGTATGCTTTTTGCTAAGAAGTTTGTGCCTCATAAACTGTATGCATAATCATTTGGCCATCGGTCAGTGTTACCTTAACGGTGTTAACTAAGTGAACAGAAATAAGGCCTGCATCAGCACATCGTCATTCGTTTTGGGTGTTGCACTGTGCCTGCACCACTGACCTTGCGCTTCACAATTTCTGAACTTTGCATGCACAGCCGTGAACCGGTTTCAATTGGTGCAGGTAAATCAAATGCACCTTGTATAATGAACTTTCCGCTTATTGTACTCAGACTCACGAAATTTTTTCTGAGCTGAACTCACCCAAACTCTCGCTCACACATATTTATTTATTTAACAATACTGTAAGCCTTTGTACAGGCCCATACAGGTTCTTAAGCCGGACTCACTCAGACTCAAACGCACCAAAACATTACTCAACCGCACACACTCAGCCTCAGACTCACGGCTGGACCTGAGTGTGAGTGAGTACTACTGAGTCAACTCATGAGTTCATCAGAATGGAATTAGCTTCTTTGATTGTGGTGTCAATGCTCTTTAACGCCAATATCTGATGTAATCGGTGCTCTTCTTGGTGCCGCTTCACACAGCATTTTCGAAAACGAGTTCCGAGTGCTTCCAAACCAGTAAAGTCATTTTTCTTGGAGGAGATGTTAAAATATAATAGTCGAGAAATTCCCTGGAAGACTTAGCTTGGGACTGCCAAGGCGCCCCCTTGTAGATTTCAAACGTCTAATTAATAAACATTGAAACGGTGTATAAAAAACACTGCTTTGGAATACCTAAGCATAGATGTGAGTATAAATGTGAATCTAGGTAAGGCTGAGTAATGCTGAAAATGTCTAGGTGGAACCTCAAGTCGGCAAAAGAAAGTGGAACTCACTCAAGAAATATATTTTGCGCTTTAGACACACTCGGACTCGGACTCTCCAAAATTTTGCTTAGCCGAACCCGATCGGACTCACACTCACTAAAATTTTCTTCAAACAAACTCTCTCGGACTTCGATTCACAAAAATAGAGCTTATCCAGACTCAGACTCATAATGTGAGTCTGAGTGAGTCCGTGTGAGTTGGCCAATGAGTGAGTTCGTGGACCTATTGCCCGAACTCTCTCCTCTCTTTAAAATACTGGTAACAGATGCAAACTTACACTTGTCTTTAACCTTGAAACTTACCATAAATGTTACTGCTCTCTATAGTTTATTAAAAAGCAAATAGCGAACTCAAATTCAATAGAAAATTATTAGCCAAGGCTATTTATATTTTTAGGTTCACCCACGAAAATTGTTCTCACAACATCCACGACATTTCTATGCCTTTGTAACTATGAACAGCTTTCTATTTTTTTGCATTGTCTGCCAGGCCCCACAGGTACTCATGAGTGACAATTCAAGTGCTGAGAAGGCCGCTCTGCAGCAGACATGGCCGTCAGCAAGGCAGCTTTTGTGCAATTTTCATGTGGCACAAGCGGAGTGGCGCTGGCTGACGACATCTCACAACTCTGTCGACAAAGACCAGAGGAGACGATTCATGTCTGCCTTCCAACTGGCAAGTTTTTTTGCAATCTAGTTGTAACTCTAGCTCTAAGATACGAGGTGCATTCGTTGCATCTGCACTTAGTGAACAAATTCAGAATGGTCTGCTATTTTAGCATTCGTTTCATGTTTCCAAGATGATGGCGCTGGCATGGCAGCATAGGTGTATAAAAAGCACAGCTGTCCTGCAAGGCTAGTGCATGAATTACCTTCACTTCCTCTTGATATAATTTGGAGAGTATGCCGCACAAGATGCCCTAATCTGCAGATGACAATGCAGACAGTATTTGTGTCCATTTTAATCACATTTAAAAAGTACACCAGTAAACGTCTGGTGGGTTCAAATGATTTCAAATGCCATAAAATGAAGCTTGTACAAATATTCAAATGCTTTGAATATTCAAATGAATAATGCAGTAATCAAATTTGATTTCAATCGAAGTTAAATTGCTGAAAATTTTGAATTATTAAAAACGAACAAAATAGTTGTATATTAGTCCACATGTTACACTCTGTAAAGGTGGTTTCACGGCAGTGGAGGGATGCTAAACCATGACAGCGCTTACCCAAGCATATTAGACCACATGTAAAAATGGTTTCACTGCAGTGAATTGTTGCTAAGCCGTGAAAACACGTAATCAAGAGAAATTCGCACTGCAGCAAAGCCCCACTTCAAGGTTTTAATAAAGAATTACAATGACATCTATTCTGCTTTTTTTTTTTCAGTTTAAAAGCTCGTTACACAGATTTATATGCTCTAAGTAAAAAAAAATTGAAACGCAGCATATTTTACTGGCTATTACTTGGACTGCACCAAAAGTCGAATGCTGCTACAATTCGAAGTTGTTGCCACTTCCTTTGATGAAAAAAAAAAGGCCTTTGCATAGGCCCTGTTTCAATTTTTAAAGATCTGTGCAAGTTTGTTTGGCGATGACAAATATGCCCCCTTTTTGTTTATAATATGCAATATATATACTATTACAATTCAATTAGATATTATTCGACCAAAATCACTATTCGCTTCGAATTCACTTCGAACCTAAAATTCCCTATTCGCACAAGCGTACAGAAAATGTCAGCAGCATCAACTTTTATGAACCACCGCTTGGCGATTCCTAGAGCAGACCGCGGCAATCAATTTCCAGATTACAGCGCTGCACACCGTGCACAGCCTCCATTTCGAAAAAAAATTCCCGCGCTCCTTCCCTACACCTGACCAATCCTCCTTTCGTGAGCAGTGACACAAATTCGCCGATCGGCGACTTGATGAAGCACGCAGCTCATCGTTTGGGTTAAACCAGTCACGACGGCAGGCTACGCTTTTTCCTCCCTTTGAAAGAGAAGGATGGCGAGACCGCACGAAAATTTGAAACTAGCTGAAACCAATGTTTTAACCCCTGTGAATTCCTTAATAAAGTATTTGCAAAATCCTTGAGGAGGCAGCATGTTCACGGAACACATATTTTTGATTTTTGGTCCTTGGGGGTTGTTTACTGGCCCTTTGAACTAGGGCAAGCCTGTGAAGATCACAAAGTGACTTCAATGCAGACAGTGAAGCATGAATCTGCATTATGATGCAGTTTAAAAAAAGCGAAAATATCCAAATACGAGCACCTTATTGAAAAATTTCTTGCTATCTGCAGGTCATGTATGCAGGCACAGCAGATAAACTTGAAGCTACCACTGCCGAAGTGAAGGCCCTACAACACGATGCCTTCGTGTCTAGAGTTCTGACATTCTTGCGCCGACAAGAAGAGTGGGTGCAGCTCTACCGTTTGGGCGTGTTGACAAGGGGCCACAACACCAACAATTTTGCGGAGGCAACCATACGCGTGCTCAAAGACATTATCCTGAACAGAGTCGAAGCATTTAATGCAGTCGCACTCGTAGACTCGGTGGCTCTGGTGTGGGAGAAATACTTTGAAAGCCGTATCCTCCGCCACGCCTACAGCCGTGTTGCAGCCCATCAACTGCTGTACAAGCGGCTGCTGTCGAGAATGCCTAAAGACGCAGCCGAGGCCATCCAAGTGGTAGGCCAGGGACAGTACATTGTGCCTAGTGCGACACACCCCAGCTCCAGTTATGAGGTCTATGCTAACATAGAACTATGTGCGTGTCTCTGGTAAACAAGGTGCATTTTGTAAGCACCAGGCTTTGGTGCAGAAAAAGTACGGAGACTGTTTCCGAATGCTCCGGCACTGAGTACTGACGACCGGTACCAACTGGGACAGCTGGCCCTGGGCGAGAAGTGTCCCCCCAGGATATTTTTCGAACCCTTCCAAGAGGAGGAGCCCAGCAGTAGTTCCAGAACCACGGCAGGTATCAGTGCCCAGCAGGAGGAGCCAGACGAACTCCAAGCAATGCAAGGCACCAGCACGCAAGAGGCCACACACCTCGCACCTGTACCGTCGGTGCCTGATGCAGCCCAACTTGCCCAGGTAGGACAAGCCCCTTGAAAGGGCCCTGAAGTAGGTACTTTTCAATTAAACATAGGGAATGCTACTGAAGAGTAGTCAAGGCTTTTTTTATTCCTGTAAGCATATTATTGTTCTCCACCGCACTCACGAATTTACAATTTCATATTGGTGGATGTCATCATTCTGAGGGCGATTTCAAGATTTCAACACTATTGGTGTCGTATTGTTCCATGTTTGGGACTACAGGTCACCAATTGTTGGTATTAGCAGCATTTCTACTAACAGAATAGTAAGAACAGGTGACAGGAAAACCTTAACTTAAACTGACACCTCAGCTTGAATTTTATTCTTGAGCAGTTGTCTGCAGTAAGAGAGGAGCAAAATAAATGTGCAGTTCTTGTTGGTGTGCTGTACACTTGAAGTATATTTCTTTCATCACTTTTGGTGCAGGCCCAAGAACATGCATATGAGTTCCTGGAGGTCCACTTGCGGCGTGTGCATTCTATGAATGCACACAATCCAGCTCACCTTGATATCGTGAAGGGCCTTGCAGAGGAGCTTGCTCGTGTTCAGAACAGCAGCGATGGGACAGGACTGATGCTGGCATTCAAGGCTACCGCTGCAGCAAGACGTTGCCGGGCCCCTCACATAAGGGTGCAACCGACCAGCACTGCTAGGCGTAGGCCAGGGCTTACAAAGGGGTCTAAGAGGGTCCCTATAGGGCGCCCAGCAGTTGAGCCAGCTGCCAAGAGAGCAAAGAAGAGGCCCCAATCTTTGAGCCACAGCATGGAGAAAAATGTGCCTGGTGCAAGGCTGCACTGAATGGCAGCTGCCTCCCACCAACTGGGCTCACGACAGTTCTAAGCACAGAGCCAACTTGGTTTCAAACATCATTTCTAGGGTTTTATGTGGCGAAACGATGATATGATTGTGAAGCACACCGCAGTGGGCGACTGATGATATGTGGGGTTTAACGTCCCAAAACCACCATATGATTATGAGAGACGCCGTAGTGGAGGGCTCCGGAAATTTCGACCACCTGGAGTTCTTTAACGGGCTCCCAAATCTGGGCACACTGGCCTACACCATTTCCACCTCCATCGGAAATGTAGTCACCACAGCCGGTATTCAATGCCACGGCCTGCGGGTCAGCAGTCAAGTATCTTAGCCAGTAGACCACCGCGACGGGGCCCACAGTGGGTGACTTCAGATCAAATTAGGCCATGTGGGATTCTTTAAAGTGAACCTAAATCTATGCGACGGAGCAGCTCATCGCCACCGCTGCACTTGATGCTTCATCTTTGATTGAACCAAAGCGAGAACGACTCCTCGCATTAGCTGTAATATCATAACCTTACAATTGGTCACCTTAGCCACAGGCAAAAGCATTTGGCTCTGCACTACTACCTCAGTATCATGCATACAGCCTTGTCAAAGCTGATGTTAAAGAATGCCCCGCCGCGGTGGTCTAGTGGCTAAGGTACTCGCTGCTGACCCGCAGGGCGCGGGTTTGAATCCCGGCTGCGGCGGCTGCATTTCCGATGGAGGTGGAAATGTTGTAGGCCCGTGTGCTCAGATTTGGGTGCACGTTAAAGAACCCCAGGTGGTCTAAATTTCCGGAGCCCTCCACTACGGCGTCTCTCATAATCATATAGTGGTTTTGGGACGTTAAACCCCACATATCAATCGATGTTAAAGAATGGTGCCCACTAAACCCACTAGTCTCTTGGATCCACCAGGTGTGGCCCTCACAAGTCACAATCAGATACTCATCAATGTTGTGCAGTAACATTGTGCCATTCCACCATGAGCGACTTTTGTTTCGCCTTACCGTCAGGAGTAACGATCTCTTCAATTGCGTTTTTTGAGTGGCGGGGGGGGGGGGGTTGATGTCCCAAAACCACGACACTTACAGTATTGTTATGTGCCGCTTACCTAGAAACCGAAGAAGTTAGAAGACTAGGTGGTGCCTGTCCTGGACATCGTGGTTGTTTTTAACCGCAGTATTGTTGCTATGAATATTGTAAATACACTCGTTTTCTGTCATCTCCCCGTAACATCTCTGGTGGAGGTGCTGGGCACATCAAGAGCACACAACGGAACTTCGCAGCGGGCGTATTCTTGGACAGTCCATCATGCCGGCAGACAATTCTGCTGATCCAGCCCCCGCTTATACCGAATGCACCCAGTCACATTGTCGTGACCCACCTCCGAGGCCCAGGCCCCTTCTGCGGGACTGATAACAGCCAGGTGGAGAAGTGGCTGGCCAACTAAGAGTGCAGCAGCAAGACCACTCGCTGGGATTCGACTTTGATGCTTGCAAACGTCAGGTACTACCTCAGGGGTAGGGCCAGCGTGTGGTTCGACAGACACGAGGAGAATTCAAACGTACGTAACAAAAAAAGAAGACGTATGAAAACAAAAAAAATGAAACACCTTTTTGGAAAGCCCATTGCATGCCAAGAGAAAGAACTCTCGTGCCGTGCCCAAACCTCAAAGGAGCTGCACATGGTTTACATACAAGATGTCTTAGCCTTCTGCCGGCAAGTTGATAGCCAAATGGCCGAAGCCAACAGTCACCCACATTAATGAAGGCATCGCTCACGACGCCCTTCACTTGCTCGTGTACAAAGACTGCTCCACCATTTACGACATTATCAGGGAGTGCTGAAGTTTCAAAGAAGCAAAAAGCCAACATGTTACGCAGCAATTTGTTCAGCTCCCTACCACTGCTGCCACGTCGTCGTGCAAAGACGTCTAGATCCAGCCGCCGCCCTGTACCAAAAACTTCCTGCGTCTCGTGCGGCGCAATATCGAGGCAGCAACTCCATCAGCTCCCCAGGCTAATTCTCACGAGGAGGCCCACCCGACAGTGTCATTAATTCAGGCCGCTGTGCGCGAAGAACTGGCGAATGCAGGCATCCAGCCTGTATGTGCCCAAAGTCGTTCTACGTCAGCCCTGCTCCATACTACCAGCCACAACTGACTTATTCCGGGTACCATTATTCGAACCAGTGGCGCATGCGAGAAGACGGGTCGATATGCTTCAACTGCAATGGCGCCGGTCACATTTCCCTCTATTGTCGCGATCGTCGGCCATCGTCTCCTCGTGCACCATACTGTCCAGACGACACTTCATCCTCCCCTTTGCACGGCAATCCACTGAACACTAATGCCCGAACATCGACCCCACATTACGAGCCATCGCCGTCTCCCCAAACCCAACGACTTTCTCGGTTGCTTATGTCCCGTTGCTCCCCCTCACCGTCCTTCCTCGGGAAAACAGACCAGTGCAGCTCCTGGAAGGTGATGCTGCCTTGACTGATCCACTCGGAAATCCTCTGTTAACTCTGGCATCTTGACAAAAGCTTATGGATGTAGATGTAGAGGGCATGCCTGTTTCAGCACTCATCCACACAAGGGCCCAATAATCATTGATGAGTGCTCACCTTTCTCGTCGTCTTCGTAAAGTCGTTACAGGCGCCTCATCACTTGTTTGCGAAGCCAATAGCCGTGTACCTACCGTCCTTTGAATGTGCTTTGCGCATGTGAGCTTCGATGACCACAACACCTCAGTTCTCTTTGCTGTTCTGGACGTTGCTCCTTGGACGTTCTACTGACGCGAAGATTAGTTTTGCCTCACTATCTTGTGACTGTTTCTGCGAACAACTTTTGCACACCTGTCCTGAACTTTGGATGCTGCGCACAACTGCTTCCTGAAGGTATCTCGCTGGGCACAATATCACCTTTAGACGCAAACAACCCTGTTGCTCTGGCCATTGATGCCCCACAGTCGCCTTCAGGCAGCCCTGCTGCTGGCCCGACACCTAATGACACATTCGAAAACATGATTGCCCCGAACCCTGACCCTTCTAAAAGCCAAGACCTACGCCTTTCCTAGGAGTCATACCGCGACTTTTGATTTCGCTTCACCCAAACTTGGACAAACATATCTAGTGAGGCATCGAATTGACAACGCGGACACAACACGCATTCATCGACACCCTTAGCATGTCTCGGCGACCGATCGCAGCGTCATTCAAACGGAAGTTGATGAAATACTCTCTAAGGACATCATGGAGCCATTTTTGAGCCCTTGAGCGTCGCCCGTAGTATTTGTAAAAAACAAAGACAACACCTGGCAGTTCTGCGTCGACTACCGGCATTTCACCGGCACTTCAACAAAATCGAAAAATACTTCTGCCTATTGCTGCGAATACACGACGCCACTGATTCCCTTTTGGTGCACGGTACTTTTCTTCCATCGACCTTCGTTTGGGCTATTGACAAATAGCTGTCGATGAAAATGATTGGGAGTTAAGTCATGCCCTTTGGGTTGTGTAATGCGCCAGCAACATTTTGAGCGTGTGATGGACTCTCTACTGAGGGGTTTCAAGTGGTCCACATGCCTCTCTGCTGCCTGGACAATATCGAAGTTTTCTCCCCTTACATTCATTAGTCACCTGCAAAACTTGTCGGCCATATTGCAAGTCTTTCACATTGCTGATCTTCAACTCAACTCTTCAAAATGCTGCTTTTTGCGCCTTGAGATCGCCGTGCTTGGCCATCTTGTTGACGCTGCAAGTAAACAAGCTGATCCAGCAAAAATACGCGCCGTCATCAACTTCCCTATTACACGTTCTTCAAAGAGGTTCGCTCGTTTTTTTGGCTCGTGCTTCATCCAATGTGCTTCAAAGAATTAAAAAAACCTTTTCGGAAAGCCCGTTGCACGCCAACATAAAGAACTCTCGTGCCGTGCCCGAACCTCAATGGAGCCGTACATAGTTTACATACAAGATGTCTTAGTCTTGTGCAACATATACGTCGTAACACGAGGCAGCTGGCTGTTCGCCTTTATTTTATTTGACTGAAATCCATGTTGCCAATGGACACCAATGATGCCTCCTTCAACATGCCCACCCACTGAATACGCTCAATAAGCTATAGCCCATGCCGACCATACACGTCAACTTCTGTGCGTTCGGCTAACCGAGTTGCAAGCGGGCCAACGATTTTGTTACGAGAGCAGTCATATAAACACTCACTTTCCTCCAGGATTCCTGTGCTGTGGTCTCCAGCACGCTGTATTGGGCTTTTTACAAAGATACTGTTCCCACCCTCCGAACCGTACCCTATGCACCGCCAAGTGACCTTCGTGACATAAGAAATTGAATTGTCTTTGTCCTCGTCGACTCAACCGCGTACCAACATCGTTTACGTAGTACGTCTGAAGCCATGTCATACACCGGGCTGCTGCAACGCACATGTATAATAACCACCTCTATACCGTCTTTCTCTGACTTCACCGAGTCGGTGCATTCACTGCCGGAGGGTAACGTTATGTGCCGCTCACATAGAGAGGACGAAAAAGTGAAGGACTAGGTGGTGCCTGCTCTCGCTATCGCAGTTGTTTTTACCCGCATTACTGTGACTGCATATATTGTAAATATACCTGTTTTCAGTCATCTACCAGTAACAATATCATTCATGAAACACCCGTTGGGGCACAGACATATTTTCGGAGAAGGTTTTTGGGCTATGATTCTATTTCGGGCCTTACAGGGTTTTACAGCGAAATACTGAAGTATCCTATAAGGTTCTCCCAGAAGGCACCTCAAGAAACTACTATTAGCTTCCAGAAAGTGTAGTCGCGCACTTTTCTAGACTTTAACCGTACTTTTCTTGCTCCGACTCGTCTAATTAGCAACATTACAGTGGATTGACAACTTAGCATGGTTTCTTTTAATTCATCTTCTCCATTTTGTTGTTTGCTGTTTATTTTTATTTGATACCTTGCTTGATAGCGGCCGATTGAGCTATTTTGCGTTATGACACGCCGTTCCATTGTATAGTGCACTCATCCTTTTTCTTTCATTCCAATGTGCTGCATCGAGACTGCCACCGCGGCCATGATTTCAATGCCGTAACCTGCAGGTCACCACTAGATGTGGTGGGTTGGTCCTCAGTGCTGTCGGCCCACATCACTCAATGTATAAAACGGTACCAGAACACCACTTGTCACCACCAAGTTCCCTGCAATGCACACTTATGTGTTAACCCGGCAAACTACCTGTGCTGTCAGCAATAGTATGCCCTTCTGTGAACACCACATCATCCAGTGCATCATTATATGATGGCCAACTACCGAGCCCACATTTTTAGTATCGATGTGCCACTTGCATCTTCAATTTTAGCTCAAAACAACAGAGCCCTACTCTATTCTCAAGATGGCTGAGCCTAAGTGCAGTATAGTGCTTTCTGGTCAACAGAAAGTCAAATCGATATTGCCTGTGTATGCACCATCCTTCATCTGTGTACTTTACACACATTGGCATGACAGCATCGTGTCGATAGTGTCCATTTAATATACGTGCCTGCTATGCCGCTTCCACTGAAATTCTAACAAAGACTTTGTGCTTTTTGAATCTATACTTCTTTGCAAACTAGTTGGTTTCATACTTGAAAACTCTGCTTGCAGTGCAAGCTGATGGAAAAACGAGAAGGGGGACAGGAAAGAGTACGCTCTTTCCTGTCTCCATTCTCATTTTTCCTTCGGCTTGCACTACAAGCAGAGTTCATTTTGCGTTTCAAAGTTATTACCATGACTGTTCATACACGAACTCACCAATGTGTACATTCACGCATGTCTATGCTTGACGCATAAAGTGTTATCTTTGTTGTGCCATTCTCCTGTAAATACCTTCAGTGTTCTCTCATGGGACAGTTTTCATGTTAATAAATTATTATCTCATGTATTGCATATTTATTTTTGCGTGGGTGTAGTGGTTACAACAGTTGGCAGCTGTGATTTTAGTAAGCTTTGCCCTAATACATTCTTTTATTGAAGAAGCCTCTTAAAGGAGACATCATGCAGAGTAGAGCCACATGGAGTGCACTCGACAGGTTCATAGAGAAGTGTGGCAGATTATTTTCAGATCACATAATAACACAGGGGGGCGAAAAAAAAAGCGACAACCACAAACGGGCGAGGATAACTGCGAGTCTAACTTGCCTTCACCTGAATACGGGGCCGTATTGCAGTGAAGCCGTAAAAAAAAAACATCCGCGAAGAGCTTTCCAATAAGTTTAATTCTCTTGTCTCACATTAGTTCGACTAAAGACAATGTCTTGAGGCTGCATGCTTTACTTTTAGCTTCGACATTGTGGTAGTGACGCACGACAAAGTTTTGCGCGCAGGCTTTCAAGGATTTTACGATCGCACGCATGTATCACCACTACATTGCTGTCCTTGCTGCCCGAACTCAGTTCGTAGCCTTATTTAAAACGACAGTATCAGAAACGCGCTTTCAATAACAGCATGCTGATAATCAACAAAAACTCACCAAGTGCAGTTCACTAATCTCCGGTGCGGCGTTTTTCACAGCAGGCCTAGGTGTATCAGGCGTAGTCAGTCGACTCGGCTTCAATGCATCCTGAACGGCGCGGCTTTGCGACTCGGGAGTGAAAGGTGGGGCACACGCTTTCTTCATGAGTATCCAACTCGGCGTAGGGCGTTCGTTCAGTGGGAGGTGGGCGCACACGCTTTTTTCGCGAGTATCCTACTCGGCGCAGGGCTTCCTTCCTAGCACTTGGCAACAGGCGTAGCAGCGACTCGGCTTTATTGCGTCCTGAATAACGCGGCTTTGCGACAGTGAGAGGTGGGGGCACACGCTTTCTTCACGAGTATCTAACTCAGCGCAGCACGTTCGGTCAGACGAGCCGCACACGATTACTTCGCGAGCATCCGATTGCAGGGCCATATGCCTTGGCAGGGCTTCCCGCGAGCGCGACCCCCCGCTAGGTTACAGCAGCAGCCTCCGGCAACACTATACGAAAGTGCGGGGAGCGACAGCGCGATGATACAGTTAGGCCGGCGGAAATGCATAGCCTCCAAGAGCGTTGAGCCGCGGTGCAGTGTGGGTGGCTCTATCCGCTCGCCTTTGTAAACTCGCTGCCGGGCAGATCGGCGCCGGGCGTGGCATCGCCGGCGTGACGCGACGAAACGAACACCGGCACGCACGTGCGCTAGGTCACGCCGAAGTGTATTCACGCTTTTAATGTGGCATGTAGCCATGTTCCTACAAGATTACTATGTTTGCACCTGTCAGATACTTTCGTTGATTGATATGTGGGGTTTAACGTCCCAAAACCACTATACGATTATGAGAGACGCCGTTGTGGAGGGCTCCGGAAATTTCGACCACCTGGGGTTCTTTAACGTGCACCCAAATCTGACAGATACTTTCGTCATTCATGTACGTCTCGTAATACTAAATATGGCAGATGTGAGAGCAAACCAGCCACGAGCGCAGCATGGGTGTGGCATGTAGTCATGTTACGTGAAACACATGTCATGATTATCATTTTTGGTTGTGTCATTTACATATGTGGTCCGTTCCCGTCTCGTAATACCGACTTTGGAACATGTGAAGCTAGAGAAAAGGCCACGAGCGCATCATAGGCGTGACACGCAGTCGTGGCCTAACATGACACGCATCTCATGACAATCATGTTTGCACCAGCCATACGTGCACCTTCGTCATGTATTCACGTCCCGTAACACAAAATTTGGTATATGTGAAGATAGCCAAATTGCGACGAACGTAGCCTGAGCTAGACATGTAGTCATCATTGATGACTTACATGACATGCATGTCACTTGGGTTCTTTTAATAGCTGTATATCATTAATTAACGTCATTTCGTTCCCGATTCTACTGCCATTTTTATTGTATGTTTCGTTGTTTTCATAGTTATGCACAATTACTGAACATTGTTTTGTTACCATTTTTACTGGCATGTTTTATTGCATGTTTGCGTTGTTTTTGTTAATATGAATAATTAATTAATCGTTTTTTTGTTGCCATTTTGTTGTACTTATCAACATGTCATTTTCTAACAGGAGGTCCCCTTTCAGCCTTGTGCAATGGGACCTCCTTCTGTATATTCTACCTCAATGCGTGTATATTTTTTGCGACAAATAAAAAATATCTTCTTCTTCTTCTACAATTTCCGCGTTAGAGTCTGTCACTTGTGTTCGCCGTGCAGTCACCTCGCTATGCCACTCAAGCAGTGCCATTGACTCCTAGCCCATGATGCTGCTTATTCCTTCACTGACGATCGACTTTCGCGTACATGAAGATGCGAAACAAAAAGAAAACCCCGAAAGATACTTTCAGTGCAACCAGTCGATTTGAGGTCCTCTTTTCGGTGGCTCTGCCATTTTTTGTTCAGTAAGACGAGTGGGACAGATTTTCTCAACAGGAACGGCGGGCAATGTACCCACTCAATATACGTGCACCTTCTGGTACGTGCGTGCCCTTCATGCTTTCCGAGCGGGTGAGCAATTACTACCGATGTTATTTTGAGCTTAGAGGAACGTACATCCCGACCGATTTATCAGTGTCATTCGATAATAAAGGCCACCATCGAACCTGGCCACAGGAGCCACGAAGCCATTGGAATGGTGGCACCACTTTGGTGTTGTTTTTTTTTACCCTAAAACGTGGGCTGGGGATAATTGGCACAACGAGACCACATCGTCCCCCCTTCTTCATTCCGAAAATGAATTGGGCGGCAGACATTACAAAAGCACGCACCCGGATGGCTCCCCTTTACGGCTTATGTGTTTCGCTATTGAACGCACGCAGACTGGATCCGAAACCGTTCTGTTTTCAACCGCGAAACATTGAAGCCACTTCTCGTGTCCAGATGCATTCCGTAAAGGATTAGGATGTACGTTGACGCATTCTTCACCTACAAGGATAAAATCAGGAAAGCAAAATCATCGTTTGATAAAGACGTTTGTGACATTCTTACTAAGAAATGTTTATATGGTAATGTTTTCAAAACAGCATTTCAAAAACACCAATAATTAACTATTCTTCCTCTTCTAGACTTACCTAACAGCACACGCACAATCCTGTAATGAAGTCCACCCGGCTCCTACTCGGTACATTGGAAGCAGTGGACAGCTGTTGTGAAGACAACGTGCACCACACTATCATGCCTGACATTGTGGCTACTTCTTACCTGTGGCACCCTTCTGACCTTCCTTTTACAATATCTGAGATATAGTGTGTGATAAAACAGGGCAATTCACACTCTGCTCCTGGACGCAACGGATTAACCTACCCGTTCTTCAAAGGATTATTTGAATATTATCCCCAATGTCCCTATTTTATAGTCAATACTTCCTTAAGAATCGAACACTTCCCGCAGGCTTGGAGAAGAGGAAAAGTAATATTCATACCGAAGTGGGGTCGTCCGCTCCATTCACCTAAGGCATATAGACCAATAGTAATGAACTCTGTCTTCAGTAAAGTATTAGAAAGACTCCTATATGCTCGTCTGTATTATTTCCGGCCCAATAAACATCTTCTTCAAAATAATCAATACGGTTTGTTTGGAGAAAGTGGGTAACGATTTAGAGTACTATGTGACGCTATGATGACTGGGTGACGTGACCCGGCTCATACTCCATGTTTATTTTATGTTGACTTCTTCCTCCTCGGCTTCTACTACAAGTCACTGCCTTCCTACGTCACAGGATTCCCCCTCCCCCCGAAAGAATGCGCGAGTTACAATCAACAAAACAACAAAAAGCATGAAGTGAAGAATGTCAAAATGCGCGGTAGTTCGATTTCAGGAGGGAGTTTCTTAACTCGCACAAAAGCTTCACGGTATAGGGCAGCAGTCCGGTCATATCTGGGGTAGCTCTGGTGGACGAGGCTGGCTGTTGCGCCCTGGATAGCATAACCCTGCCCTGCACATCTCCACTGATGATGACATGACTTGAGGTTTTGTGAAGAAAGAACAAGGCTTGAAATCTGTGTAGCATTGGATTGACGGATGTCTTTGGCATCGGATCCAGCGCCGTCGTGGCAATAGATGCTTTGCTTCTAGTCGGCGCGCGTGAGAACCGAGGATGATGGGACCATGTCTTTTTTTCTCCGTTGTATACGTAGTAGCTTCATGTCTCTTTCGTAACTTTCTGTGGCGTTTTCTCAGTTTGTTGGATCGCATACATGGCTTTGAGAACTGGTGCAGAAAATTTTGTCGACGTTGATTTCTGCGAAGATGGCTTAGGCATTGACTTTGTCTTTGCTTCTTTAATTGATGTTGTCTCTGATGACCTTTCAGCCACAAGTGCACTCGTGAGGAGGTTTCACTTGATCGTTGTTCTTCTTCGAGTAGCCGTTGCAGTTCTTGGAGTTCGTGGAGTTGCCTTTCTTGAAATTGCTCGTTTTGTAGTGAAAGTTCGTCAGATGGGCCTCTTTCAGGAACATGAGTCTGCTTTTCTTTAGATGGTGATGTGATCAGTAGATTGTCGGTAGTCGACACTGCACTGCTAGGCTTGTCTTGCGATGAAAGCAGCCTGACAGGCTGATGAGAAAGCTCCCAAGATGGTTGTGAGTCATCCTTGAATGTAAATGCTTCTGTCAGTTGACGATGCGCCGGCGTTGGTGGATTCGAAATTCCTGCAGTGCTTTGACTCACATGTGTGTTATCACTTGACGATGAGAGCACAACAGACATGGCTTCAGGTGGTTCTGATGGCGTATGTTTTTCTTTTTGCAGCATGATTAGGCTGAGAATGTCTGTCGAACGACCCTGGTCGGGAACGTAAGTGTGGGGGCTGGTATTGCGAGGATTCACCAGCTCGTCACACGTTAATTCCGTCACACACTCGAAACCGTTTGGGACTTGTGTGTGACACGTAGCATCAAGGCATTCGGGTGGTTCAGTAAAATCTGAAGTGTTGTGGTGCAGTGAACACGTTGAAAATGCCGATTTCATTGCTCTTGGGAAAGGCGGCTTTAGGTTCAGTTTTTTGGCGAAATTATCTAGATTCCTTGCGGTATACGGACGCTTTGCCTTGTCTGTTGCGACGTGCAAGTTACCAGTCGGTGTTCGAATGCGTGACGTTTTTTCGGAAGAATCATATGATGGTACATTGGTGGTATATTTTCTCTGAGGTCTCGTTTGGAAAATAGGCGTACTGTGGGAAGACTTCGCGTAACTGTGATGGGTCAGTTGAAAAGCCTTCCGCTGATGAGGTATGAACAGGTCTTCATCGTATTCTTTGAAACGAATGATCATTTCTTCTTTGATCTTTTTCGAAGACTCATCGTTCTCGAAGATATGGTTGAGGTAAAATTTGAATGCCTCACCTGAGATGTAGTCAGTAAAGTTGATGACCATCTCCCGTTCCGACCATGATGCAGCGGTTGCGTGGAGCTCGAACAGGTCGAACCAGTCCTGTACAGGTCCATCGTCCGCTGCTCCGGTGTACTTAGGGATGGGAAGGTCAGTCGATGATTCGGTCATGGTGCTGGTCGTTGTTTACTGCTAGATGCTGGTTTGTTAGTTTACTTATGGTGAGGGTGTCTTGCGGAGAACCTTGTCGATGATGTGCGACTGATGAAGGGGCTGCCAGGTCTTCATCCTGTCGACTTGTGTGACGCTATGATGACTGGGTGACGTGGCCCGGCTCATACTTCATGTTTATTTTATGCTGACTTCTTCCTTCTCGGCTTCTACTACAAGTCACTGCCTTCCTACGTCACAACTAGGTACTCTACCATGGGACGGTTTAACGCCGTCCCGTAGGTCTTACAGACAACAATATCGAGAGCTATGGACTGTTGAGGGAGCAGGCAACACTGCCATTGGACTGCTATTTGAGCTGTTTTTACACATATTAAAAGTGCTACTTTAGCACTGTACATACTCTGAAGCAAAGTAGCTGCGTGCAAGGCATCCAAACTTCCTAGCATACTCATATTCCTTGATTTTGTAGGAGCATTCGATAGCGTTTGGCATCCTGCAGTTTTAAACTTTGTACGCAAGCACAGGTGTCCACAAAACTTGTTCTGCCTACTAAATCCTTTTTATCGAACCGAACTGTAAGTTTTTCAACCACCGTCACTCAAGAAACAGTTCATACAACCATTGGCAACTCGCAGGGATCCCCTATCAGTCCGCTACTGTGGAACATAGTAATACACCGCTTACTCATTGTTCTCGTGCCACTCGGCGTACACATACAGGCGTACGCGGACGATACCATCATTGCCATCAGAAATACGTCAAGACTCCGATTACAAGCAAAAGCTGAGCATTTCCTGGCTTTAGTATCCGAGTGGGCACGAGAACAAAAAGTTACGGTAAGCGCCGAAAAGTCCTTCTTCGTGTTCTTCAACAACGGAAACATAGGTACATCAAAACGCCGCCCTTTTATGCGCATGGAAGGCGCTTTTCTCAAACACAACAAAGAAATTAAGATTCAAGGTGTAATATTTGACACTCTTTAAATTTTGATGCCCAGATTGATTAAATTAAAGGAAAAGCTGACGGGCCAACGTTCCGCTTTCTCGCATTTGTTAAATCGCACCGTTCACTAAACAGTATACTCCTTAGACGACTGTACCGTCTAGTGATACTGCCCTCTCTCACATATGCATCTCCAGTATGGTGGCCTATGTTGCCATTGAAATTCATTACGGCACGAGTTTTATCAGTTCAGCGAAGCGTCTCAAATTCTTCAACTGGTGCATTTTACACCACACGTACATCATCCCCACAGATTCTCACTAACGCGCCTCCGTTGCCGCTAGAAATGGTTCAGACTATGTGCAGAATTTATTTATTCATACTGCGGAACGCAACTTACTATGATGTAAAAACATTCACACCGGCTGACATACTATATCCATGCAGTCTGTGGGCTCATCACCTCAGTAAAAAATATAAATTTAGTTTCACTAAACTCTCACCATCATAAGAAGCGGTTATTTGAAAAACAAAAGCCATTCACGTATACACTGACTGCTCATACTAGCATATGCGGTGGGAGCGGCATACATTGCTTTGAGAAAAGATGACAAAAATCATATCTGCCAGGAAATTTCAGATCCGCAACGCTTCAAGCGCAACGCTTCAAACGTGGATGCTAACACTGAAGATCTCTCCTTGCAAAGGTGTTTATTTCATAGTTTGAGCTATATCTCTGATGAGTTCTGTTCGAAACGAACGGCACACAAAGTATCCATGCTTAACATTAATCGCCGCACAGGGTACGTCACGGTGTCCACGTTTTGTTGTCGTTGCGTTTGATTTTTTAGAAAATGACGTCGGCGAGTCGACTCTCATCTGTGCGAGCAAATGACTCATCGTCTGTCTTTCTGCCGCTAATGAACATCGCCGCATTTGAGCTCATTTATCTTTTGGGTGTGAAGATGAACTGCCGGCTTAGGTAGCTTCAACCTGAAAATTTGCTTCATTAATAGCTTACTCTTGAGTAAAGCATAATAGTTCGCCTGACCGTGCAGCCAAAGTTTACGTCTTCACATCAGTAAATTCTATTATTTCTCAGTCACTCGAACACTTCGGAATGCGAGCGATTCCGATCGCCGCCGCTGATCTTGTGCCCGGCGTGACACAGGTGCAGAATAGGCGTTTTATGCTGAGGTTGCGCACTTAGACAAAAATACAAATATGTTCGGGGTTCAACAGGAGAAAGGTTTTCAGTTGTAGTCGAAAAGCTGAATTGAACAAATTTACTCATTCTTCTGCACATCGACGATGTAGGTGCGCTTTAACGACGGGGACAGAGAAAAGACAGGTGTGGCCAGTCCATTCTCGGTCCGCGTCTTCAAAGCGCATCCACATCGTCGACATGCAGAACCAACTGGCCCAATTAAGTTCGCTGACAAGCTTCTCCTGATATTTATGCACTTTCTGTTTGTATAGGCACGGCCACTATCAAAGGTAAAATTCAGCAGGGGGCCGCGCTCGTCCAAAGGCCACGACGGATAACTTGCGCGGCGCCCGTCGGCCGCGCCTGTGTCTGCCGTGTGCTACGTCGAGCCCCTTTATGTAGCCGCTAGACATTGCTCCAAACACATCTTAAGGAATGCGCTAGAAATAATAGAGCAGAAAATTCAAAAATACCAAAGATACATCGCCGTAACCATTGAAAAAAACATTGCCGGAAGTGCCGCACCGGAAGTCTAGCGGGGTAGGCCGCTCGGCGTGAGCCTGTTTGTTTACAAACACCAACACCGCCTATAGGACGGTAGTTGTTTATATCGGCTTTGTCCGCCTTTCCTTAATAGATCATGCTCATTCTGCTTAGTTTCCACCAATGGGGAGCTTCACCGTTCATTATTGCTTTTCTCGTTGCCTCTCCTAATGTTTGCAAAAAGTTTGGTCCCAATTTATTTATTAGCATGATTGGGATGCCGTCAGGGCCTGTTGATGAGCTACTAGGAACTATTTTTTCTGTCCTTTCCCACTCTCGTTGTCCCAGTGGAGCCACTGAGCTAATCGGTCCATCCTCATCTGGTACGGTGCATGCAGAGCTTTCTTGCTGTTTAAATTTTTCTGTCATCGTTGTTTTTATATATTTGATTGCATCATCCCAGTCTAGCCGAACCCCTTAAACTGTAGTTATAAACTCCTGTTTCATGCTTGTCTTATTACTCAGAGAATTGAGATGGTTCTTAAACTTTACAACTCCCTTTCTATCCTTTTTGTTTACTTCCGCCATTCATTGAGCCCCCTTTCTTCAAATCTTTTCACTGATTAAATCGGAGGCTTTCCTTCTGCGACTCAAAAAGTTATCCCATTTTCTTTTGACATCATCTTCCGGTTCACCCCTCTGTTTAGCACATCTGTGTTCCCTGGAAGCTTCCTGACGTCTAACTATGGCTCCCTTAACTTCCTCATTCCAGCAGCTCTTGGGTTTGTCTCTGCTTTTCTCGGTTGATTTGACTCATACCTTAGCAAACTATCTCAAACAATCGAGATAGATCTGTGTGCGCCCACTCTAATTTAGTATCCTCGGTGACTATTTTCTCAATCTCTTGAATAGCTATTTCTATATGCCTTTCTAAATAAATATTACCGTGTGGTTGCACGTGATGCTGCCTTTCCTATTTCATTTCTCCTCCAAAACTAAGGTTGTCACGTTTGTGATCACTCCCTGAGCTTCTGGACCCGTATTCATTTACGTTCGTCACCCTCAGCCAATCATACATCTGTGACATTATCGCGTAATCTATCGTCAACTGCAGCCTTCCCACCTCCTATGTTATCTACCCTTCGTATTTCTCGGGGTTGTTACAAATGATTAATTCATGCCTTTCACACATACTCATTAGCATTCAGCCTGTTGGGTCAGTATATCCATCCATATCTTCTACGTGCGCATTCATATCTCCTAATATAGTTATCTCGCACTCTTCTCCTAGTTCGTCAGTGTCATTTTCTATACACTCCCCATTTGTTGATTTTACTCTCTGGCTTTTGCCCCTGTTCACAAGTATACAAAGCCCAGGAGCGTGATTTGCCCTGCAACTTTCCCTTTTAGCAATAAATATTCCATGCCCTCCTGCTTCACCCTTTGCGAGTCTACTTTTATGAATGAATGCCCCAATACCACCCACCTTTCTGCTTCCTTCTGTTCTATTACAATATTTCCACGCGTAGTCCGGAGAGTTAGGAGGTTGTTACATATCCTTAAGATGTGTTTCTACAAAACCATATCATAGGCCTCTTCTCACTTAGCTGTTCTTTTATCTCTTTTCTCCTCAGCCTATTTCTGCCACCCTGCATGAAAATATACTCTACGTCTGAATTGGCTCGGCCCTCGTGGCTACGTCGATTTCTGCCCCGGAATTTTCGTGTCGTAGATATTGGTGCCCCTTTGAAATCGTATCTGTCTATACCACCAGTCAAATGGTCTCCCTGGTTGTTTTCCTCGTTACTAGCTCTCCTGCATCCCGAAGGGCCTACGTGCCACCCAAAAAAGCTACTTGGCCTCCTGCAAGTCGCCAAACCACGTCATGACCTAGCCTTCCACCGAAGGGAATTCTGTCTCGTTGAAAACCAACCCACCTATGCACCTCTCCGTTTATTTCCACTACCTCAAAGCCTTTCCCTCGACTCATCCGCCATTTCTCTTGGTTTGCGTTGACAACCGCTCTTTGCAGGTTGCTGTCACGCACCGGTACCTACGGTATCGTGCATATCACTACCTGTACCTGAGGAGAAATGGTGCGCATGTCATCAACTCCTTTCGCCAGAGTGGTCATTAGCCCTGCCATATCTTCATTTAGAACATCGATAAACCCCCTGTAATTACCACGATGTTTCGTCCATCAGCTGTAGTTTTGAGTTTTGCGCTCGCTTGCTTCATGACTGCTTCCAGCTTGCATCCTGGGAACGTATACTGCAACCCTCTAGTCACCTTTTACTTTCTATTTGATTCCTTCTGCGCATCGATTTAATTCGAGTTCCTGGTGATTATCCTGTGTTGTGACTTTTCAGCTGGAGCGTTCCGCACCTGGGAGTTACTTGCACCACTGACGCCGGCTGCTTTGTCCACTCACAGCCCAACCACTACTTCGCTGGCTGAACCTGTTTTCTCCGAACTGGCTTGCTCTTTCTTCTCCGCCGTTCTGGTTGCTGGTGCCCTACCGTTCTCTCCCTCGGCCGCTCCTTTGTTCACCTTCTCTAGTGCCTCCTCGGCGGACATGAGCCTTTCTCCCATAGCCCTTGTTTTTTTTGCTCTGTCGCTAATGCAGTCTCCAGCTTGGTTATTCTCATCAGCTGTTCACTCTACACAACCATCAGTTTCTCCATTTTTTTCTCAACCAAACATTGCCTACACTTGGCGTCAGCCTCTCTCCATTCGCGTCTGCATTGGGTCCATATTCGAACCCACCCCGCATCCTGAACATTTTACTGTTTTTGTAAATATGTCTTTTTGACACTAATTGTCCTTATGAATTGTCCCAGTCGATAATTACGAAACACGGCATACGACGAACCCTGCCCTACGAAAAAAAGAAAGTCTCAGCTCTACTACAAAAATTTGCGTGTTCGGTGTACGTGCACGTCCCACACGGGGTGGCTAGAAAAAAAAACACACACACACAAACACAAACTAGTAAATACCTGTGACTGACCCCAGAAAAAGCCGTACAATGTAATAGGTTCCACAAAGGTTTTAACTGCTGCCTTATTAATTATAAAAGGAAGCTCGAAACATGCAAAGCAACTTATCTTCGCAGTCGATCGGGAGCGCTAAAGAACCCGGTCATCCACCATGCCAGTCCAAACTGCCAATTGGAGCGAAGGGAAAATGCGTCATCTACATCCGCGATTTCTACTTTTTTACCAAAGATGGTGCTGCCTGTCCATATTCGCAGTGCTACCCTGCGTTGTTTTGGCTTTATATTACATTGTAACGCGTTTTCAAACAGGTGGAATGCAAACCGAAGGCTGCCAGCTGAAGCAGCGATAATGTTTAGCTTGTTCTTAGGTTGTGTTGTCCCCGTCGTAGTGGTCTTGTGGCTAAGGTACTTGGCTGTTGACCCGCAGGTCGCGGGTTCAAATCCCGGCTGCGGCGGCTGCATTTCCGATGGAGGCGAAAATGTCGTAGGCCCGTGTGCTCAGAATTGGGTGCACGTTAAAGAACCCCAGGTGTGCGAAATTTCCGGAGACCTCCACTACGGCGTTTCTCATAATCATGTGGTGGTTTTGGGACGTTAAACCCCACATATCAATCAATTAGGTTGTGTTGTCGACAAACATTTTATGCTGGCTTCACGTTTCCTTTATTAATTTTTGGTTATTTGTTTTTGATACATACTTTTCTGCGACACAAAAGTGAAAAAACAAAGTGACGTATTGTACATAAAGAATTATCTAAGCCGATATGGTGGCTGGGGTTTAAGCATAGACGGCATGGGGCCAGGCCAGAGATTTTTTAAATATTTGATGGAAACTATGCTTGCTATGGAAACCTATGGTTTTGGAATGACAAAGACAATGTTAATCTTGCTTTCCACTTAACAATGGTCCGTGTGAACAGTGAGGGATGTGAGCGCTTGGTGCAGATTGTAAGGTCTTGTTTAGTCGAGCTTTGCACAAGAAAATAAAATTTCTTTTGGTGACACACTTCACTTTGTATTGCGTTTTAAATGAGAAGCATTTCTTAGCGAACTTCGGCAACTTTGAGCGTATCTATCTATCTATCTATCTATCTATCTATCTATCTATCTATCTATCTATCTATCTATCTATCTATCTATCTATCTATCTATCTATCTATCTATCTATCTATCTATCTGTCTGTCTATCTATCTATCTATCTATCTATCTATCTATCTATCTATCTAGCCGCCTACGACTTTTAGTTCTCCTGGCCTTTTCGATAATGGTATCGATACCAAACTTGATGTGGCATAAGATGACTGTGTTAAGAACATATTTGACTAGTCGTAGCATCAAAACATGACATGAATGTTATAATTCATATTTACCGGTCCTTCAGGTCTTGCGGTGGTTTCGTTTGCATGGAATGTTGCAAAACTGGTATCATATGACATGATTGCATGGCGAACACAAGCGACAGACCCTTGTATGAAATAATGATATTCGTGTCATGTAACAACATGACTACATGCCAAGCTGATGATGTGGTCGCAGTCGTTTTACTAAAGTCACGTATACCAAATTTTTGTATTAGAGTACATGAATGGATGACGAAGGTATGTGACTGGTGCAAACATGATAATCATGAGATGTGCGTCAGTTAACAACACGAATACATGCCACGCTTATGATGCGCTGGCGGCCGTTTTGCTAGCTTCACTCATACCAAATTTTGTATTACGAGTCGTGAATGGATGACGAAGGTATGAGACTAGTGCGAACATGATAAATATCAGAAACGTGTCATATAAAAACATGACTACATGCTACGCTCTGTATGCGCTCGCGGCCATTTCGCTAGCTTCTTATGTACCAAACTGGATATTACGCGACGCGACAGACGACATAGGTCAGTGACAGATCCAAACATGATATTCACGACAACATGCCATGTGGCAACATGACTACATGCCACACTGATGATGCCCTCACGGCCATTTTGCTAGCTTCAGATATGCCACATTTGCAATTACGTGACGCCAATGAATGACGAAGGTATGCGACTGGTGCAAACATGCTAATCGTGAGATGCGTGTAGTGTGAGAAGACGATTACATGCCACAGTCCAGACGCCAATATATTTCGACGTGACGCGGTGCGCGTCCTCACCGGCATTCATTGCGTCACTTCAAGCTGGCGTTGCCACGATAGGCACTGGTCCGACCTTATACTCGCAGGTGGGCGCCTTGCTGCGTTGCATTGACGCATGCGCATTCCAGCGCGTCCGGCGTTTCTCCGTCACGAAAAGAGGGAGGTGCAGTGTTGTCTGGGCAACGCATCGGTGCGAAATGCAGCATGTTACATTTCGCGCAAGTTGCCGTCGGGCCGCCCCTACGGACCCTGGTGGCGCCTAGCGTCAGACTATAGAGAGCTCGCGTTTTGCTAACGTAGCATCGCTGTGCCCAGCGTGCGCGCGCGTCAACGCTACAATGTAGTATATTGGGCCCTTCATGATGCGCTCGCGGCCGTTGTGCAAGCTCCACATGTACCAATTTTGGCGTTACGTGACGTCAATGAATGTCTATTTATATGACTGGTGCAAACATATTATGCCTGACACGCGCGAAATGTAAGAACATGACAACATACCACGCTCATAGCAGGCTCGTGGCCGTTTCACTTGCTCCACATATACTAAATTTTGTATTACGCGACGTGAATAGAGGATGAAGGTAAACTACACATCCAAACATGTTAATCATGACACAAAAAACATGTACGGCATCAATTACCTTCACCTCGTAACGTTGTGCTGATTTTATAGTGACATATGATCATTTCTCATTCAAGCTTCGCATATCATCGATTCCCAATGTACGTGGGATCTGCCAATTTTTTCCTTCCTTTCTATACCGCAATGGTTTTAACACCAGCGTGCGTGTAACCTCTGACAATTCAGCCTACACGTTCCTATTATCCTCTGCGTTTAGCTTGTTCCGTGATGTTGCAGCTTGGTTTGATTCTACTGCCAGCTGTGACACGATGTCATGCGAAGTATTACTGATGCTAACTCCACGTTATTGCGATAGTTTGGACTGCTCTCGTCCTTGTGCTTCAAGTTCTCAATGAATTTACCCTGGCACAGTAAATTGCTAGCATTCTGGTTAGCTCAAATGGCTGAGCGACCGCCCCGGATAGGCGTTGGTCTCGAGATTAAACCCCGGGCTAGGACGAATTTTCCGGCAACTAAGAGGCTTCCTTTCTCAGAAATCCTTGAGGATTTCCTTGTGAACTTGTGGTATAAATGGGTGATTGTCTTCTTTTCCTATAAACAGTACTTACGCTCACCTATCGTATACAGCCATCTCATCGGGTTAAACTTTGTATTGAATCTACATTCACCGAAGCTTATATATCCAGCAGTGTGCAGGGCCACCATCTTAGCTGGCACAGGCACTGCATAACAGTTTACACACACACACGCACACACAAACTCACACGGGAGAGAGAGGGAGAGAGATAAAATTGTTGCACCTTTTCCAGACCTGTAATGGTATTCTTGGCTAAATCTGTTTTTAGACCGTCAAATCTAGATCCGAGAAGCAATGAAAATAGCATTACACTTTGGCCAAACAAAACTTTGCGTGTTGAACTATTCTAAGAAAGAGTTTTCTCTTTGAAAAGTACTAATATTATCCCCCAGAGAACTTTGGGCATGACAGCTTTCATGTGATGCTAGTAGAAATCTGCTCCTGAAAGCAAGAGGTGGCTGGTATTTACGTTTTACTTCCCTAATGAAACATGGTTTAATTGAGAAAAACTCAAGTGATGAAGTCAATTGGAAAAACAGTTCACATAGTATCAAGGTTTGTCAAGTGTGAAACAACACAAAAAACCTAATACAGATTGAAGCACAAGGTCTCATTGAACGAGGTTGTTCGTACAATAAGGCGCCATCCCTTTTTCCTCTTGGTTTATTCTTTTGTGTTCTGTTTATTGTGAAATGTAGAGAAAACGTTATGGCACAAAACGTACTCAAGTATTGTCGTGGAAAAATCCTTGAAAAAAGAACTTAAGTATCTATCAAGTTGCTATCTGGGGCAGTGTACAAGAGGCCACGAGGTTATCAGCGCACAAACAAAACCCATCAATGTTGTACTGCTGTGAAAGGCAACGGTTTCGGTTTCCGGCCTATAAAAATTGGCTCTAAAGTTTTCTTTTAAGAAAGCAACAAAAGCAATACGTTTCGTGCCACCCTGCATTAGCGGCGAAAAGAGGCACCTGGGTTTTTATGTTTGATTCGGAGCGGCGAACATCTGCTTCGAAGTACCTTAAAAGAAAGAAATCCGAACACTGTCCCCAATTACAGCACAAGAGGTCAGTCATTTTCAGAATATTTTTTCTTATTCCTTTAAATCCCCTTTTTAAAAAAGCATGTCAGAAATGTTTGCATTCGAGTGTTGCGGTGCAAGCTGCGTAAGGTAGATTAGGGCGTTATGATGGCCGGGCGAGCTATGCGCTGTGGTAAGTGTCGGTTCACACACACACACACACACCCACACACCACACACACACACACACACACACACACACACACACACACACACACACACACACACACTCACACAGAGCAGCTAAGCAGCCAGCTGGTCTGGACACTGGCTAACCTCCCTGTCCTTCCTTCCACCTTCATTCTCCGCTCTTTACATTTCTGCCTATGATAACTACTATTATTAATAGTAACTGAGGGCGTTAACATATAAGAGCGCTTTAGTGTATAGGTTCGAGAAGTTCCGAAGACCTGAGGTCCTTGATCATGTGCCTATAGGTCTGACCACACAGGCCCGCAACATTCTGCGGGCCAGTGTGGTGGTTTGCAGTTTCTCTCACGCAACTTCGATCATGTGATTTTCGCACAACAATGGCAGTGTAGAAGGAACCGCGATTCAATTCATGCGCATATACAAGCTCGTTGTGGATTTCAATTTTTGCTCCAATAGGCACAGCACTGGTAATTACCTAATTTGATTAAGAAGATCAAGGATACTTCTCAACAAGACATTTTCAAGTGTACGCATGAGAATCTGCATTCCTATAAATGGGCGCTAAAAGATGTCCCATGCAGTAGATGTCCAGCCACTCTACTAAGCATATTGGCGTGGATACTATGGGGAGTTCAAAGGCGTAATTGCCCCTCGGAATCAGCAATGTTAGCATGAAGCGTGGAAAGTTAAGTGAGCAATGACGTAAAAAAAGCGAGGGCTCATTTTTATCTCAACTCTAAACATTTTCTTTAGTTGTTATTTACGACTTGATGTACAGAATGTAAGGTATCATCATGACTAAAGACGTGTGCCGCCGATGTTTGCTGATGTCACAAACCTTTTGCCATTATAAAACCAGGAATCCGCGGGCTTTTTTCTCAGAAGCGTAAACTGAAGGAAATATAGGGAACGTAAAGGACGAAATCAGAGTAGATGTACCCGTCTGATCAATGTATTCTCAAACTCTCATTGACCTTGGGTGCTTCGCTATGAAAAAAATTGCGAGCAAAGAGGGATTTAAGTAGAAAAACGAAAAGAAGCTCGCACAAAAAAACGCTTCGGCATCGATCAAGTATCAGTGTGCCGTACTAGGTTCTCTTTTTCCTTTACCGTTTCTTGCCTCAAAAACCTTGCGAACATGTCCACTTCATCAACCAACTGAAAGTAGTCTGATGCACTGCTTGATAAGGTGGGAGGCGATAAAAAGCACCGGGTACCGCATCGCTTGTGGTCGGTATGGAGAGCACTCCCAAAAGAGATTTCCGCACTGGAACATTCCCGATAAACAGGATGTGCCGTATCAAGCAGTGTAACATCAAATACACGAGCAGATGTTCATAATGTTGTAGTGGAACTGACAGCGTATTTATAGCGCCAAAAAAGCGCGAAAAGAAGACTTGGCCTATTTGTGACGCAGTTGGAAAATTGAAACTCAAGCACTGGCCAAGGGAATTCTTTATCCCGAGTCAGATGCACCTTCAAGGCACTAAGAACCTTGACGCACCTCACTACTGAGACATTTTATATTATAGCTTGCACTTCACCTTTAGCTTCCCGTTTGAACGCGAGAGTATGAAAAATGTCAGCAAGAGCTTTGCCAGGTTGTTTTGTCAGGCCGTGAAACCCATGATGCGCCCGCACCAAAACCGTCATAGAAATAACAAGGCTTTCGCTAAGTCTGTGGCTTTGTAATAACCTTAAGACGCGCCAGTGAAATATGCACAGGGCACGCATCCTGAAAGCACTTGTTTGCAGTGTTGAAGACAAAAAAAAACGAGCTTTGCGTAGAAGTGACAGACTTGTCAAAAGCGACTACTCGTGGCGCAAGACCCACGTCAAAGCCACTTGGCACCCGAGGCCTATGGTGTGCAGTCACCTCACTGAAAACACTCAGATGAATGGCGAAAAGGGTGTTGAAGCCACATCATGCTTTTCGTCGCTGTCACACAACCCAGCGATCCTCTGGCTTTACTGGAATGCCTCTGAATGTGGTTGTTGGAGGCCCTTGTTATGTTTCGCTATACCAAAGGCCTCAAGAGACGAACAACTTTATTGATGGCATAGCAAGGTCGGGAAACTTAATTTGCTGGTGTTTCGAAGGGTGGTGCCTAAAAGCCTGCCATGACCGTTTTGGCCCAGCTAACCAACTCTGCCTGGAGACGGTAGTCAGCTGACGGCCGGAGCGACTCCCACGCCTCGAGGGAGGAAGCTGACAGTATTGTTCTTGCTGGGGGGCCTCAAACTATTCTTTGCTAGTGGGCCACTGCAGCGAAATTGATTTTGCCGCGAGGGCCAAGAGAGTGAAGAAGACAGAAGTGGGAGAGTGGTTCTACAAACTGTCAGCTTCTCTTCTCATCTCAAATTGAACATTGCCGTGTAGTCCTTCTCTGGCAACGTGTCAGGTACACTAAACAGAAAGCCTAACATACGCTTATATACGCAGGCTTCATCCACTTATCATGTCATCTTATACAAGCATTTTCGTAGCGCGAAAATAGCTTTTGTGGGCAATGCGCATCGCGATTCCTAATGACAGCTCACGTCATTAAGCCATCATGTTGCAAGTGGATGAGGAGTGGGAATCCTCTCTTCTCTGAACTGTGTAAAAAAGGTGTGCAGGGCAGCGACTTTCGATGACGTTGTCAGGCTGACATTATTGATGACAGTAGCAGTGTCTGACGCAATTAACATCCGGAGGAGGCATACGTAGGTAGGTGTGTCGTCGTACGTGGCTTTATTTATTTATTTATTTATTTATTTATTTATTTATTTACAGATACTGCAATCACCTTTGGTGATTTTAGCAGGGTGGTACATGAAGTTAGTCATGAACAAATGGCAAGTACAATGTCATATAATATATACAGGTTATACAATGTCTATAGGGCAAATACAAACTTCAACTGGCAATATCATACAACAAAAAATAGAAGACTACAATTATACAAGCATGTACAGTGGTATGTAATACGATTCAACAATTCAACTGGTTAGTGCACTTTCTAATTTCGAGGAAAACAATGCCAATGAGGGTTTATTTTTATTCACGCTTTAACGGATTCTGAAAAAATGGCACCATATCCACGGAGTGAATGATGGAGAGTCGGGTGAAGCATCTGTCCGTCCAGTCGTTCTTGCTTCCGTCCGTTCATGCGTCCGTCTGTGTGACCGTCCATGCGTCCATCCGCCTGTCCGTGCGTGCGTCTGTTCGTGCGTCCACACGTTCATCTGTGCGTCTGTTCCTGCGTTCGTCCATGCATCCGCCCTTGCGTCCGTTCATGCGTCCATCCGTCTGTGCAGCCATCCATGCATACGTCTGTGCATCTGTCTGTGTGTCCATTCGTCCATCTACTCAACACTCCAAGTACCACTACGTCGCATCTTTTCATCACATATTCTCCATATAGAAGCACCGCCATCTGGCGGACAATACAAAAAAAAAAGAGAGGTGGCACACACACTTTCTTACGGCTTGTGCTTCGTGTCTACTTCGCACCTTTAACCACCTCGAGTTCATGGTATATACCAGTTGACTGTATTCACGGCACTGCGGCTCAACGCTCGCTAAACCTTTTTAAAACCAAGGAGGTTACGCCCAGCTAGTATAACGTAACAACCATTTCTTGTCAGATAGTGCTCAATGTACTTGCCAATGGTTGCTAATGGGGAATGAGAGACAGGAGAATTTGGCTTTTAGTTAACGCGCACGCTGCGAATTTTTTATTGTTGAACAACGCACAGGAGAAATCTCCCACCAGCTGGACCTTGCAGGTCCAAGCGTAAGACTGGTTACACACTACTACTACGACTACGACTACTACGAGGGACGAATGGGTGCCGCTTTAAGGAGCTTCGCCCCTAAAAACTGTGTTTTTAAATGGATGGTGGAGAGCGGTCTGCGTGATGTAGCTCGTTTTTAGTTGGTTTCATATAGATCGGGTTAAAAGCGCTCGAAGTTTTTCACAGTATTGACGTCATGAAACATATCTTTTATAAGAAATGTTGATGGTTGGGGATAAAATAGAAATGAACGAATCAGGTGCAAGCCATCTCAGGCCAGCACACTTCTGGTCGCACCTTCTATGTGCCGCTGACTTTGGAGGTGCTCTTTTCGAGATAGCGAGAGCACTGGGGCGTATAGCACACAAGCTTTAATTACACACAAAAATGACAGAAAGAGATATAGCGATAATTAAAGTCCAAGAAACAGTACAACCCTCAGAAACACACTGAAACTATCTCTAAAACTCAGTTAACAATAATATTTTCAGTCCTCACTGCATTTCACTATACTACCTAAACATAAGCGGCCACCTGATATGCACTGTTTATAAATGTCCTTTATGACAGAGAATCCACGCACGTTTCGCGAACACGTGTGAGCATGTCTGCAAGTAGTTTTTGACAGTTCTCTAACTCTTGAGCAAGGTCCTCAACCCAATAATCAGCGAGCACCACCAAGTGACGAGGACTTGTTAAAGAACCCTTTGTGCTGACGGTGTTTTGAAGTAGCAGTAAAGCTGATCAGTAACGCTTGATCAATGATCAACGATGTCTCCTGTCTTGCACGTGGAAACGAGGTCTTGTGGTGAATTCTTTACATGGAAAAAGTTTTTTATGAGGTGGAAAAATCGGTGTTTTTTTTCTTTTACCAAATCAATGTATGATTCGCCGGAATTTATGACGGACTTATTCCTCACCTATAGGCAGTTCTTTTAGAAACTGTGGGCCCAATTTTAGCCTAACCGTTTATTTGTGCCGATAAGAACCACCGGACGGAATCTTTTGGCGCTCTAGGGCTGACGTAGATGACAGAAAAAGCAGTCTTTGTTATCGTGACTGATGTGCGAAACGCAGACGTCACTGATTTGGCTGCTTGCCTGTGTGTTATTATTGGCTGGTAAGAGAATAATTGTGACAATGCGTATACGTCGAAGTTGCGCACCACCATGTACTTATGTATAACCCCACAACCGCACCTCCTGCTGCTACAATAAAGAAGCTCGCTGTGAACGACGCGTTAGAATTCCGTTATTTCCCTTCACTCGGTGCTCCAGGTATCAGTAAATGCTGACACATAATTCTCTGTCAACACAGTGCCTTGTCTGAGTGTTCAGGTGAGAGTGGTGTTTCAGGTGAGAGCGGTGGAATTCAGTTGAGTTTTGTAGTTGTGGCACGTTATGAAGGTGGTAGCTCTATCCAAGGTAGTGTCTATAGAGGACTGTTTGGTAGTCGGGTCATTACGCAACAAACTGTCTATAGACAGAGCTGGTGGTATGTCGGAACTTGAATGTATATAGTTGGTGAGGTATAGGCCACCAAAGATGGCAGACCTGAATAGTGATACGTAGACAAATGACACTTTTCGTCTTTGTAGACTACCCGCGCATATGTGACCCGAGTAATCTATGTCTACAAAACGGCTCTAAATAATGGTGACGTCATTCTTGGTCAGCACGAGCTTCTCAACTAGCCACGTAAAAATTTAAAGAACAGTGTGAAGATTTGGCGTACCGTGTGCACTACAGCGACAAAATGGAATATTGGAAAACCATAAGCCAGCTGTTTCTGTACACAGGATCCCATTGATGGCCCACTGCATGTCATGAACATCATTTACGTATCTATAATAATGAATTGTTCTATATATTCTGGCTTTACTGCATTAACATAGTAAATATGAATTGTTGTAAGAGTGCATAGTCTATGCTACAACGACCACTGATCTTACGCTAAAGCTGTGATACATACTGAATGATCGTAGTATTCGAGTGTCTTAACCGTTCAGCCACCTCGCCACCAATTGAGTGCCACAACGTCTAGGATCCGTTCAAATTTGCAATCTACATCATTATTCTTCATCAGCAATTATTATGTTTAAAGAACATTTTCACATCATTAAATAATGGGTATACTATAGTATAAGAGGTTTTTAGTATAACGCGCATGTTCGCTGTTGCAGAGTCAACTGAGACTGTGAATCCCCTGTGGTGCACACCCTCAAATCATAAACTACAATTGTATGCGGCGTGTGCCAAGCATGACCAAGTGAAAGAGATTCGCCACGTGCGGAACAGGCATCTTGCGTTATACTGATTACCGGCTAAAGCAATTTTGGTACATACAAATTAGGGAGATGATTAGTAGAGCAAGCAGACGTAAGCGAGCGGCCAGCCAGCTACCCACACAGACAGAGAGACAAATTAGACAGACAGACAGACAGACAGACAGACAGACAGACAGACAGACAGACAGACAGACAGACAGACAGACAGACAGACAGACAGACAGACAAATTAGACAGACAGACAGACAGACAGACAGACAGACAGACAGACAGACAGACAGACAGACAGACAGACAGACAGACAGACAGACAGACAGATAGATAGATAGATAGATAGATAGATAGATAGATAGATAGATAGATAGATAGATAGATAGATAGATAGATAGATAGATAGATAGATAGATAGATAGATAGATAGATAGATAGATAGATAGGAACAGCTCCAGTGCCTTAGGTTCGCTAAAAAAATGTTACAAGGACACTTTGAACGCATAAGCAAAAGACATGGAAGTGGGGAAAAATACTTGAAGGCGCAACCCAATGTATCTTAAGCACTTGCACATTGAATAAAATAGATATAGAGAACGGCATTACGTCGGCAAATACTTAACACGGATAAGTTAACTACGAGATGCATTTTTTATCCTTCTTAGTGTCGTAAAATTACTTCTAGCTGCTAGTGGTACCACTTCGCATTTTCGTGCAGTCACTGGAACACCTTTTGTCGTGTCGTTGAAACGATGGCCTCAGTTGGCGGAGTGTAGGTGAAAGAAGCCATCTGCGTTTGAGCTCCTTGCTTTTCATCGGCCGATTTCCGCTGCCTCACGCGACATACAAGACACGCGCGAGGCAACGCTGACCGTTCTTGCGCGAGCAATTTTCTCGCTTTTTGGAAGCGTGGATGAGTGGCGTCGTCTTATGTCTTCTTTCAAACTATTGCGAAAAGGAGGGAGCGGGACAACCATCTTAAAGGCCACTCCGGCGATTTTTCGAGGCCAATGAATCTCAGCGAAATTCACTGGGTATGTTCTTTTGCACATTTTTGCCCAATATGCCAAATCACAGGTTTTAGGGGCGCACTGATCGTTTGCAAATGAATTTTAGAGATTGCCTCGAAAAGCTTCCCTCCCTTGCTAGATTTATTGGCAACACTGTCTGTGTGACGTCATGTTTGGCATGTCAACAGAAGTGACGCAGCCGATGGCATCGCTACTTTGGTCGCTACGCCGTTTATTGTGCTTTCCACAAGGTGACGGCGGCAGTGCTTGGCACGGGTATAGCACGGGAATGCTGTCTTCCTTCCTCTGGGGTATTTGGCTGGTGCTTCGCTGGACTGGCTTTCACAGTTTTCAAACTCCGCGCCGGCGGAACCAGTGGGCGGCCTCCAGCTCTACCAAATATTACGTCACACGCAGACAGGGTGCTCAGTTGAGTTTCCGTTTCGGTATTGCACATTTTTGCTTAATTAAAATAATTTTAGAATTTCCTGCGAATTTCAGCTATAGGACTCGTGACAAGAGTGTCTCAGGAACACAAAGCACCATAACTTTGACATGGTAAAAGAATCGCCGGAGTTGGCCTTTAAAAGTTTTCGCCTGATTAAGTAGAAGTGCACTAACATCCTGATGTTGGTTGACAAAAGTACATAGTCGCTCGGGAGGGCATTCGCTCCTTGGCAGAATCGTGGCATGCGACCCCAATACATAGAAAAAAAAATTGCCCGCAGCTTCCCTCGGGGGAACACTGAGGAGGATGCGGAGCATATAATTGGTTAACGGGGTGTTAAAGTGCGACTTACTTCGGTCGATGGCTAAAATGGTTAACGTGGTTGTAAAATGGGGTGTTAAATTGCGACTTACTTGGGTCGATGGCTAAATTGGTTAACGTGGTTGTAGGAGGGGGTGTTAAATGAGTGAACACGTACACACGTATGCGGAAGGGTGGCGCTGGTCGAAGGGACGTCGATCATTGTGTTTGTGGATTCGTTGAAATTCATTTCACTGCGACCTTGGACGTCGACGCGCCGTACAAACCAACCGACGAGCGGCAACTGAGCGAGCGAGCGCCGACCTTGAGTATTTATACAGCGCGACGGCGCATGCACTGTCAGCTGTCGAATGTTCGAAAAGGGGGAAAAGCGCAACGGCGCATGCGCGCGCGTCAGCTGCCGATGTTCTCGAAGCGCGACGGCGCATGCGCGCGCGTCAGCTGCCGATGTTCTCGAAGCGTGACGGCGCATGCGCGCTACATTATACAGCTAGCGAATGTTCGTGAAGAGGAGAAGCGCACGTGGTGTGTAGAGGAGGAAGGGTGCACAGATGCTGGAGGAGTGAAGCGCGCGCGGTGTGTAGAGGAGGAAGGGATGCACAGATGGTGGAAGAAGGAGGAGGAAGCTTGCGGACGGCGTCGCACTACAAGCCTCGAGTATTAGATGTTCCGCATCTAAAAAACACTTTTTTGTTTTTCTTTCTGTTTGTTCTCATTTTGGAAAACTGCCTACTAGTAGGAATGAAGACGGGATGACTGTCGCTGAAGCTCAGTTGATACAGCATCGAACGTGTTATTTCAATGTCGCAAGTTCGGTCCCTGCCAGTGGTGAGTTCTTTCTTCGTCCACTTTTCATTCTTCACATTTAGATTACGCTTACTTCGGATAAAATTTCATGCGCTTTCTTTGGCATCATTGTCAGTTAGTTCTCTTTGATATTCCGTTAGAAAAGAAAACGAACCTTTGCATTGCCACTTTTTTTTCTTATTGTAGCTTGATTTTTCTTTTCGAAGTAAATACCGCGAGGCTTGATCTAAAAGTCGATCGTAATTAACAAATTGCCGCAGTTGTGGCTCAATTGCAAGCGAATGCGCGAGAAATGACACCTTATATTCAGAAATGACTTGCAAAAGTCCCGAGCGCTGTGAAGACGGTTATTTTCGATGGCATTTGTGAACGAACAGTGCACTCAATGTTGTATCTATAAAGTAGGCTTTCTCTAAGCTCACTGCCTGTCTGTGCACCACCTCCTTGGGGTACATTTGCAAAGTACGATCTCATTGTTTTAGTGACAGCTCACTGTTACCCTATAGTTGAGTGCGAAGTACTCAAGAACAATATGCACTTTTTCTAAGCACAGACTGCCTCCTGCTCTATATCTTCCAAAATCTGTTTTACACACAGCATCAAGAAACGGGTTGTTCATCAAGTTAGAGACCCCCAGGACTGTTTCATGCTCTTCCATAGTAGAGTACCTAGTACTCTAAAGCGTTTATACTTTTAAATGCGAAGCATTTTTTTAGCTAACTACGGCGACTTTGAGCGTATCTATCAATCTAGCCACCTACGACTTTTAGCTCTCCTAGCCGTTTCGATAAAGGCATCGACACAAAACTTGGTATGGCATAACATGACTGACATGAAAATTATGACACGTACGTCATGAATGTCAGGATTTACATGTCATGGTTCTGCAGCTCTTCAGGTGGATCGTTCGCATAGCTTGTTACAAAACTGGTAGGGTATGGCATGATTGCATGGTGAACACAAGTGAAAGACCTTAACGTGAAAGTCATGACATGCGTGTCATGTAACAGCATGACTACATACCACACTCATGATGCGCTCGCGGCTGTTTCACTAGCTTCACATATACCAAACTCGGTATTACGTGACGCGAACGGACGACATAGGTAAATGATGCATTCAAATATGATAATCATGACGTACATGTCTTGTAACAACATGACTACTTGCCACACTAATGATACGCTCACGGTCGTTTCACTAGCTTCACTTATACATACTTGACGCCAATTAATCATAAAGTATGTGACTGTTGCAAATATAATAATCAAGAAATGCATCTCATGTGAGAACATGACTACATGCCACAGTCAAGGTGCCAATACATTTCGACATGACGAGGTGCGCATGCTCCCAGCGTTCATTTCATCAGGCGCACGCTGCGATGTGCTGATTTCATCAACAGGCGCACGCTGTGATGTGTTGCTTTGACGCACGCGCGTTTGAGTGCGTCCGGCCTCCCTCCGTCACGAAAATAGCGAGCCGCAGCGTTGCCTGGGTAACGTACCGGCGCGAAATACAGCATGGCACCTTTCGCGCCGGTTGCCGTCGAGCCGCAGCGACGGAAGCTGGTAGCGCCTGGCAACACACTTTGCGTTTTGCTAACCTAGTGTCTTTGTCCCCAGCGTGCACGTGCGTCAACGCTATATTGGAGTATATTGGGCCCTTTATGGAGCGCTCGCAGCCACTTTGCCACCAAATTTGGTGTTATGTGACGTCAATGAATGACGAAATATATGACTGGTGCAAAGGTGATAATTCTGACACGCGTATCATGTAAAAACATGTCGACATACCAGGCTCACAGCGTGTTCACGGCCATTTCGCTAGCTCCACGTATACTAAATTCGGTATCACGTGACGTAAATAGAAGACGAAGGAAAACGACACATCTATACATGATAATCATGGCACGGAAGTCATGTACGGCATCATTTACCTCCACCTCGTAACGTTGTGGTGATTTTAGAACGACATTTCAACAGTTCCCATTCGTGCTTTGCATAGCATCGATTCCCACTGTACGTGGGGTCGGCGAACTTTTTAAATGCGAAGCATTTCTTAGCAAACTTCGGCGTCTTTGAGCGTATCTATCTATCTGTCTAGCTGACTTCGACTTTTAGCTCACCTGGCCATTTCGATAATGGTATCAATACCAAACTTGGTATGGCATAACATGACTGTATGATGAACATGTTTGACTAGTCATAACATGAACATCATGATATCTATGTCATGAATGTCATGATTTACATTCCATGGTCCTGCAACTCTTTTGGTGGTATCATTCACATGGCATGTTGCAAAACTGGTACGTTAAGCTATGAATGCATGGCGAACGCAAACGACAGACACTAACATGAAAATCAGGACATGCGTGTCATGTAACAACATGACTACAAGCCACGTTCATGATGCCCTTGCGGCTGTTCCGCTTGCATCACATATACTAAATTTGTTTTTGCAGTACGTGAACGGATTACCAAGGTATGTAACTGGTGCAAACATAACCATCATGGGATGCGTGTCATGTAACAAAATGACTAAATGTCATGCTTATGATGCGCTGGCGTCTGTTTCGCTAGCTTCACTTATACCAAATTTTCTATTACGGAGCGTGAATGTATGACGAAGGTGTGATACTAGTGCAAACATGATAAACGTGAGATGCGTGTCATGTAACAACATGACTACATGCTACGCTCATGATCCGCTCGTGGTCATTTCGCTAGCTTCACACATTCAAACTCGGTATTATTACGTGACGCAAACGAACGACATAGGTAAATGACACTACTAAACATGGCATTCACGACATGCGTGTAATATAATAACATCAATACATGCCACACTGATGATGCGCTCGCGGCCATTTCGCTAGCTTCACGTATGCCAAATTTGGTATTACGTGATACCAATGAATGACGAAGGTATGTGACTGGTGCAAAAATCATCATGATGAGATGCGTGTCATGTGAGAAGATGACTACATGTCACATTCAAGGCGCCAATACATTTCGACGTGACGCGGTGCGCGTGCGCACCAGCGTTCATTTTGTCGCGCCACGCCAGCGTTGCTACGCCAGGCGCCGGTCCTACTATATACTAGCAGGCGCGCGCTGAACTGCGTTGCTTTGACGCATACGCGTTTCGGCGCGTCCAGCGTCTCTCCGTCACGAAGAGAGTGAGACGCAGTGCTGTCGGGGTAACGCAACGGCGCGAAATGCAACTTGTCTCAGTTTGCGCCGGTTACCGTCCGGCCGCGCCGACGAATGCTGGTCGCACCTGGCGTCAGACTAAAGACTGCTCGCGTTTTGCTAACGTAGCGTCGCTGTGCCCAGCGTGCGCGTGCGTCATCGCAACATCGGAGTATATTGGGCCCTTCATGATGCGCTCGCGACCGTTTTGCTAGCTCCACATATAGAACATTTGGTGTAACGTGAGGTCAACAGATGACACAATCATATGACTGGTGCAAACGTGTTAATAATAACACGCGTTTCATGCAAGAACACGACAACATACCACGCTCATAGCGTGCTCGCGGCCATTTCACGAGCTCCACAAGTAATAAATTTGGTATCACGTGACATGAATAGATGACGCAAGTAGACGACACATCCAAACATAATAACCATGACACGGAAGTCATGTACGGCACAATTTACCTCCACCTCGTAACGTTGGGCAGTAATTGAGGTGACATATCCACATTTGTCTTTCGTGCTTCACATGTCATCGATTGCCGCTGTACGTGGAATCTGCCTTTTTTTTCTAAACGCATGGTTTTGTATTAGAATTCGTAACTGGGATGACTTTCTGCTCTCCCATGCAATAGATTACCAGCTACTCTAGGTTGTTATGTACTTTTTCAATGCACATTCTGACCCACTTATTTTAAACACGCTCTCAATAGTTGGTTGAATCATTTCGTGTTTTGATTTATGCGCTTGTAACTCAAGTTTGTTCCGACATACTCCTAAACGTACGTCTAGCAGCAAAAATGATACGCTAAATTGTTAGTCATGCCAAACGCGTCTAAGATATAGTATATTTCACCCCTTCTTCTCTCCCCCTCCCGAAAAAAATTTTGCTTGCTCTCACTGAGAGTGTTGGCCAGCGCGGGTAGTAACCAAGATGTCCAAGCGATGTACCATGTAGGGTGGCTTAACTAAATGTTACTCCTAAAACGGAAGCTTGGACGAGCTTGTTTTTAATCAATGAAATTCGGCCGATCCCACGTACTTGAGAATCGACGTTATGCGAAGCATGCGGAAGCAAAGCGACCATGTTGCAATTTTAATTTTTTTTGTTTAGCGATACCTCATGACTATATATATATATATATATATATATATATATATATATATATATATATATATATATATATATATATATATATATATATATATATATTGTAGCGATGCTGAGGCAGACAGGCAAAAAAACAAGCAACTTTATTTGGGGCGAACTTGTGCCCACAAGTCTAATGACTATGGTCGTCGAGTCCGAGTAGCCGAGAGGCACAGATTCAACTATCTTCTTCTTCCTCGTTGTTGGAGCGCACGAACGCGTGGCGCATGCCAGCCGGGTCTTGCTGGTGCTCTTGCCATGATGATTGCGGCGGGCTACTTGGACGTAGCCAACCTGTCGTGGCATTATCCCCCTCCTCAGATGCCTCGTCCCGATGCTTGAGAGAGCGAAATGATACATGCGCCCTCTCACTCGTTTTCTGACGATCTGTCATGATAGGGCTTCATGCGGACTACATGTACCACTTCCGTGGTATTGCGGCGTCTTGAGCTCACGTGTCCAGCGGATCTGACTTCATAAGTGACGTCGCTGATACGGTTGAGTACTTCATAAGGGCCGAAGTATCGACAGAGAAGCTTTTCAGAGAGTCCACGGCGGCGCACTGGGATCCATATCCACACTTTGTCACCGGGATGATAAAGTGCGTCACTGCGTCGCTTGTTGTACCGACTAGTGTCGATGCACTGTTGACCGCGTATTCGGTATCTTGCCATTTGTCGTGCTTCTTCGGCTCTTTGCAAGAAGTCATCTAAGTCAGGTGGATAGCTGTTTTCGTCCTGTAGTGGTAACATGGCATCCAGTGGGGTGGTCACTCTTCGGCCGAATACTAGTTCGAAAGGGGCAACGTGGGTTGTTTCTTGAACGGCCGTATTATATGCGAATGCTACGTAGGGTAATATTTCATCCCACTGTTTATGCTCAACATCGACATACATTGATAGCATGTCGGTCAGAGTTCGGTTGAGGCGTTCGGTTAAGCCATTTGACTGAGGGTGATACGCCGTTGTTCTTCTGTGATCGGTATTTGTCATGCACATCAGACATTGCATAAGGTCTGCAGTAAATGCGGTGCCCCGATCCGTAATAACGACGATGGGCGCACCATGTCTGACCACTATGTTGTTCACAAAGAACTTGGCGACTTCGGCAGCTGTCGCACTGTACAGAGAGTCAGTCTCAGCATAACGGGTCAGATAGTCTGTAGCTACGACAATCCATTTCTTGCCTGCACATGATGTCGGGAAAGATCCTAGGAAGTCCATGCCGACTTGTTGAAATGGGGCATCCGGAGGCTCTATTGGATGGAGAAGGCCGGCTGGTTTTACGGCTGGAGTTTTGCGCCGTTGACATTGACAACAAGTTTCCACGTAGCGCTGCACTGATGCGAGCAACTTAGGCCAATAGTACTTCAGGCGAATCCTGGCGAATGTTCGGCTCACACCCATGTGGCCAGATGTTGGCTCGTCATGGCATGCATGCAGAATTTCCTGTCGCATGGCTGTGGGCACGACTAGTAAAAACGTTTCGCCATTAGGTTCAAAGTTCCTCGTGTAGAGGACACTTCCTCGAAGGCAGAACGTGGAGAGCCCTCTGGAGAATATACGAGGAACTTGAACGTCGAGACCCTGCAGGTGTTGTATAAGCGCCAGCAAATCCGGGTGATCTCGTTGTTGTTGAGCGATTTCGGATGCGTCGACAACGCCTAGAAACGGGAAGTCTTCCTCTTCAGGTACACTTGGATCGACGGGAGAGCGTGACAGGCAGTCGGCATCACTGTGTTTCCTTCCAGATTTGTATACGACCGTATAGTCATACTCCTGCAGCCTAAGGCTCCATCTGGCTAGTCGACCTGACGGATCCTTGAGATTTGCTAGCCAGCATAGAGCATGGTGGTCACTGACAGCTCTGAACGGTCTACCATAAAGGTAGGGTCGAAACTTATTTATTTCCCAGATGACTGCGAGGCACTCTTTTTCAGTAGCAGAGTAGTTTGCCTCAGCTTTTGATAGTTTGCGGCTGGCATAGGCTAACACTTTCTCTTGACCATTCTGCCACTGGACCAGGATGGCGCCGAGGCCGACATTGCTGGCATCGGTATGGACTTCAGTGCCGGCTGTCTCATCAAAATGGGCAAGTATTGGTGAACCCTGTAGCTGTTTTCTTAATTCATCAAAAGCTTTCTGTTGTTCGCTTTTCCATGTGAAGGGCACGTCGTCTTTCGTTAGTTTTGTAAGCGGTTCCGCAATCTTTGAGAAGTTTTCCACAAATCGCCTATAGTAGGCACATAAACCCAAAAATCGACGCACTGACTTTTTGTCTTTGGGTGTAGGGAACCTCTCAACAGCGGCTGTCTTTTCGGGATCAGGACGAACACCGTCAGAACTAATGACATGTCCAAGAAATCTCAGCTCTTCGAAGCAGAAGTGGCATTTTTCGGGTTTGATTGTCAAGTTTGCTGACCGGATGGCTTGTAATACAGTGCGCAGTCGCTCTAGATGTTTGTCGAACGTTGCTGAGAATACCACCACGTCATCCAAATACACTAGGCATGACTGCCATTTCAATCCCGCGAGGACAGTGTCCATCATTCGATGGAACGTCGCTGGCGCGGAACAGAGGCCGAATGGAAGCGCTTTGAATTCGTAGAGGCCATCTGGTGTTACGAATGCCGTTTTTTCACGGTCCCGCTCGTCTACCTCTATTTGCCAATATCCGCTTTTCAGATCCAAGGAGGAGAAAAACTTTGCGGATCGCAGCCGATCTAGTGTATCGTCAATACGTGGCAAGGGGTAGACATCTCGTTTAGTTACACTGTTGAGTTTTCGGTAGTCGACACAGAATCTAAGCGTATTGTCTTTCTTCTTAACGAGCACTACGGGGGACGCCCATGGACTATTCGAAGGCTGGATGACATCATCCGAAAGCATCTCCTCCACTTGCTTCTTGATAATTTCCCGTTCTTTCTGTGACACCCGATATGGATGCTGGCATATAGGCCTCGTGTCGTCTTGCGTTATAATTCTGTGTTTCGTGATTGACGTGCGCTGGACCTTCGAGGTACTTGAAAAGCAATCAGAGAATTCTTTTACCAAGGCGTAAATCTGCTTCTTTGGACTGTCCGGAAGGCTCTGATTGACGGTCACGGATGTGTCGATGTTGCAGGCCACTGGTCAAGTGGTTGATGTCGTTAAGCTGCATAAATCAGTCGCCATACAGAAGTCGTGTAAGTAGGCAATAGCAGTGGCTTGAGCGATGTGTTGAAGTTCATTGGAGAAATTTGTGAGTAGGACATCTGCACGGCCTTTTGTCAAGTGAACAAGACCCCTAGCTACGCAGACACCTTTGTTCAAAAACAGCCCTACATTTGCATCCGCTATAGCTTCGCGGTTGTAAAATGCGTCATTCTCTACGAGCACCATTATACTGCAGCGTGGTGGCACAGTTACGTCATCATGAACAACGCATAGAGCAGTTAGGCGTCGCTCCTCAGATTCCTCTACAGGTATAGCTCGTTCAGTCGAAAACGACACGCTGGACCTACGCAGGTTAATTACGGCGCCATTAGCTCGCAAAAAATTCATTCCTATAATGAGGTCTCTTGAACATTCTGGTAGCACAATGACATGGGCAACGTAAATAAAGCCCCGTATTTCAAGTCTTGCGGTGCATCTGCTAAGGGGCGTAATAATGTGACCACCTGCATGCGTATCTGCGATCCACTCCACTGTGTCACAACTTTGTTTAACTTCTTCACCATCTTGTGACTTATCACTGAATAATCAGCACCGGTGTCGACTAAGGCATTCAGCTCTCATCCTTCCATTCTCAACCGCAAATCTGAAGTAACGCTTTCGTGGCTGCACCCATTTACCGGAAATACACCGTCGTCCCCCACAAGCCATATTGGAGGATCTTCGTAATTGATGTTATCAGCGGCCTCACCTCCACAGGTCGCTTGCTTCAGTTTTCCGGGAGTGGACTTGGAGAACGATGACCAGGCTGCCTTGAAGGTATACGTGGGCTGGATGACCGGTAGCGCATAGGCGATGGTGACCGTGACCGACGTTGGTGTAGAGGTGGCGAGTTCTGGCGCGTGGACAAGTACTCCTCAATCTCTGCTGGACGTTCGCCGTTTCGGGGGCACGGTGAATACGACGGGAAGCCTCTTAATACGGCCTGTCGGTAAGGGCAGAATCTGTACAAATGACCCGCTTCGCCACAATGGAAACAAAGACGCCTGCGCTCGTGATCATGCCAGACGTCACTTTTCCTGGGCCTAGGCTCCACATAGCGATGCGTGCTACGTGCTCCTGGGGGCAGATAGATAGCCGTTGGTTCCCGTGGATGAGGTGCGCTGCGTGCTGTAGATGGAAAAGGAGTCGCCGCCATCGCAACTGCTGCATTGTTGTGTACTGTGGGTTGTCGGAGAACTTCAGAGTACGTTCGGATAGGTCGAACCGGCTGCAGTTCACGCTCTGGTTCTCGTATGACCTGCCTCAGTTCGTCACGAACAACGTCTGTAACAGATAGTGCAGTTGGAGTCTGGGGCATTTGCAGTCTGCTCAGTTCTTCCCTAATGACTGATCTAATGAGCTCTCGCAGGGCTTCAACGTCGTTTCGCATGCCTCCAGAGAATACCTGTGCAGATGCGCAGTTAAGATTCCGGTTGTACAGCCGAGCGCGTTGTTCTAGTGTTTTTTCGATGGGCGTCGCTTCCGAATAAAACTCAGCAACAGTGCTTGGAGGGTTGCGGACGAGAACAGCGAACAGCTCGTGCTTCACTCCGCGCATTAGATGGCGCACCTTCTTATCCTCAGCCATGTTATAGTCCGCACGCTTGAACAGACGGACCATGTCCTCAATGTACATGGCAGCACTCTCGTTTGTGAGCTGGTTCCTGGATTGAAGAGCAGCTTCCGCTTTTTCTTTTCAGTTCATGTTCGCGAACGTAGCCACCGCTTGTCGTCGAAATACCTCCCAGGTAGACAACAAGGTTACATGGTTCTCAAACCATGTCTTTGCGAAGTCTTCCAGGGCGAAGCTTCTCTCTTTCGTCCCAACCATTCAAGCTCGCCACTCTCTCGAACAGGTCCAGCCAATCTTCAACATCCTCGTTCGAGTCGCCGTGGAATACTGGCGGCTGGTGCGGTTGGCTAATGAACACTTGTGCCGGTGTTACCTGGGTAGTCATAGTGGTGGCATCCATTGTTTGAATTCCCCTTGGTGTGAAGTGAAGAGGACCGAACTCAGGTGAGTCACCTCGAAGACGGCGACTTGCCCTCTGGTGTACAGGAGTCACTTCCACGCGGTTGATACGCTGGTCGTCGGGGCTACGCTGTCTTGAGCTCGCGGGGCTTCGATTCATAACCAAGCAACTCCACCAGAAATGTAGCGATGCTGAGGCAGACAGGCTAAAAAACAAGCAACTTTATTAGGGTGAACTTGTGCCCACAAGTCTAATGACAAGGTTCGTCGAGTCCGAGTAGCCGAGAGGCACAGATTGAACTATCTTCTTCTTCCTCGTTGTTGGAGCGCATGAACGCGTGGCGCATGCCAGCCGGGTCTTGCTGGTGCTCTTGCCATGACGATTGCGGTGGGCTACTTGGACGTGGCCAACCTGTCGCGGCAATATATACCCTACGCTTACTTCTAACTAAGTGTATACGTAAGAAAGAGTGAACTTGTTTGGTCTAAGCATTCTTCGCGCTCTTGACAAACCAAGTAGCCCGCCGCAATATATATATATATATATATATATATATATATATATATATATATATATATATATATATATATATATATATATATATATATATATACATATATATATATATATATATATATATATATATATATATGTATGTATTTGAAAATCTAATTTAACAGAAAATAATGCCAAAGAAAGTATGGGGCAGGTTAGTACACCGAATTAGGCAATTCGGTCTAATAACCTTCTCTTTACTTTCCTTGGCATTAATACTGTCTGTGAGATTTCAATATTATTGTGTTAAAACATGGAAAAACGAGCCCTTAAATATACACTTCATGCATATATATATATATATATATATATATATATATATATATATATATATATATATATATTCATATATATATATATATATATACATATATATATATATATATATTTATATATATATATATGTGACGCTACGATGAATGGGTGACGTGGCCTGGCTCATACCCCATTGCCAAAACGCTCATTGCCAAAACGCGCTCTGTATGTGTCTGTCTCTTCCACGTCCTTGTCTGTTTTGCGCTTACTCACTCTTAATGGATTCATACCCCATGTTTTATTCCACTGTCACTTCTTCCTTCTCTGCTTCTACCAACCATCTGTTCATACGTCACACGATTCCCCCTCCCCCTGAAAGAATGCGCGAGCTACAATCTAGAAAGCATGAACAAATGGAGTCTTATAATAAAAAATAATGCCAGAAAACGCAGTAGTTCCATGCCACACGGCGGTTCCATGCACTTGCACAAAATGTTCACAGGAAAGGCAGTCCGGTGATATCTAGGAGACCTCAGGTGGGCGAGGTTGGCTGTTGCGTTCTGGTGAGCATAACCATGCCTTCAGCGTTAAAAATGATGATGGCACAACCTGGTTAGTATTGAGGAAGGAACAAGGCTGGGAGTCCTTGTAGCGTTGGAAGGTCGGATGTCTCATGCGTTGGATTCTGAGACATGGCTGCGACAGACGCTTTGTTTCTAAAATGCGTGCTTGTTGGCGGATTGTAACGGCGTGATGCCTGCGGGCTGGCGGTATGCAAGAAGTGCTTCCGCATGTTTCTTGGCGTTTTCCGTAGTGTTGCGGTCTGTGTAACTCCAGGTGCAGGGAGCGTCTCTGGTGACTTTCCTCTGTGCGAGAAAATTTGACGTCTTGGAATACTTTTTGGGTTAGAGATCTTATTTTCCGCTGTTCTTCAATTGGTGAGTGTGCTTCCGTTGAATTTCGCGTTCTTCGATGCCTTCGTTGCAGTCTATTTTGTTGTCGCATGAGGTTGCGCGCTTGGCTATGCTTGCTTTGCTGATGCTGCTCAGGAGATGGCTGTAGTGGCAAGCCTTCCAGAATGGGACATTCATTTACTTTGAGGTTTGACTCGTCCTGTAGACAGCTGATGTATGGTGAACAGGTTTCTTGATTATCTGGCATGGTTGGTGGTGCGCCATCATTGCTAGCCTGCTCTTCAGAGGCTTCTGTGACGTGGTTGATTACGGACGCTTCTGAAAAACAACTGCGTACGAGGTTTGATGTATGATTTGCTTCTGAGTTGGTTCGAATCTTGGATTGGTGACCACTGCATGAGAGTACCACATGTGACGTCGCATCACCAGGTTTAAAATGCAAATTTTGGCATGTCTGCGGTGCCGTGGAAAGGAACTCTTGCGACAAAAAACATTCAGAGTTGACAGATAGTTCATCAGGGGCTTTTTCTTCGCGGCTCACTATGAGTGGTTCTTGCGCCTGGTAGCATGTGACGTTCGATGCGTCTGAGCTTTCTGTGTTTGGAGTTTCTGCTGGCTGCGCACTGGACGGCAACACCGCAACAGGGGTAGTTCGGTAAGGTTTGAGTTGTGAATGGCCCTCTTTCTGTGCAACTAACGATGCGAGCTGTTCTGGCGCATGAATCTGGGTGGTAAGTCCAGGGCTTGGCGTAGCATCGTCCGAGCTCCGCAGCTCTATCCCGACCATTGTGAGTGTGCTAGATGTGAAATGGACATTTTGAGTCACGAAAGAGCCAAGCGATGGAAAACCAGGAGGCGGGCCAAGTCTGCGAGATGGGGAGTAAGCTGCTCCAATGCGTGAAGACTGATTTTCACTCTTTGAGTCATCTTGGCGTTGTTTGGTATTTTCCTCATGTGTCAGCTGGTCTACCATGAACAAGGCGTCCTTATGACACGAATAGTGACCGTTAGGAGCCTTTGAAGAGCTGCGTCGTAGAAAACCAGGTGTTGGACCATGTATGCGAGACGAAGCATGAAAGACATCAGTAGGGTGAGCGACGTCTGGTGTGGTATGTTGGTGCCACGACTTTGAAAATGCCGACTTTCGTGCACAAGGGAGCTGCGCTTGACGGTTGGGTTTTTCCCAATATACGCATGGCCTTCTGTAAGTAAACGCATGTGCCACTTCGTCTTGAGGCACTTGTCGATTCGCGCTGGACTTTCGAATGCTTGAGGACTGCTTAGGAAATTGACGATGGTGTGCAGTTGTCTCTAGATGGTTGGCAATGAGTAAGTCTTGGTCATAGTCATTAAAACGGGTAATCATCTCCTCTCTGATTTTTCGCCATGACTCGTCGTTCTTGAATATGTGAATTAGGTAAAATTTGAATGCCTCACCGGTGACGTAGTCGCTGAAGTTCGTAACCATCTCCCGTTCCGACCATGATGCAGCGGTGGCATGGAGCTCGAACAGGTTGAACCAGTCCTGTACGGGTCCATCGTCCGCTGATCCGGTGTACTTGGGGATGTCGAGGTCAGCCGATGGTTCTGTCATGATGGTGGTCGTTGTCCTCCTAGGCGATGATTCGGTAGTCAATGTACGGTCAGGGCGTCTTCTGGGGAACTGCGTCGATGATGAGTGACATGATCCGGTGTACTTGGGGATGTCGAGGTCAGCCGATGGTTCTGTCATGATGGTGGTCGTTGTCCTCCTAGGCGATGATTCGGTAGTCAATGTACGGTCAGGGCGTCTTCTGGGGAACTGCGTCGATGATGAGTGACATGATAAAGGGGCAGGCAGGTCTCCATCCTGTCGACTCGTGTGACGCTACGATGAATGGGTGACGTGGCCTGGCTCATACCCCATGTTTTATTCCACTGTCACTTCTTCCTTCTCTGCTTCTACCAACCATCTGTTCATACGTCACATATATATATATATATATATATATATATATATATATATATACAAATGTTGCACGCACAGATACAGATACAGATGTATGTTCAAGAGTTGCAGATGTTTATAAAACAAATTGTTTGCACTTGCGCAACGATATCAACTGGAACATGCGTATCAGCAAAACGAAAAGCTGATATAAAATTGCTGATGCTGGCTCTGGACATTGCTATATAAATCGACTTCAGCGCATGACACCTCCACACAATTTACGTTAGCCCGACTTGACGGCTGTAACAAACATACTATGTAATCTTTATCAATTTGGGTATGCAGTAGTGCAACCACCATTGACGATTAACGAAGATTACCGTCTATTTGAAAAGTATTTCCGAGACCTGGTGTAGCTCTGTGGTAAAATGATTGTTTGCCGCGCAAAATGCTTGGGTTCGACTTCTGCTGGGACCCTGAAGTTTATTATTTGCATTCGTTGGGGGGTCAACGCTGCTTATGTCGAATTTTTCTTAACACTGACATTTATTCTATGCCTTCGTTGCGATGTCGCTATCGTTGTCGGGTATTTCTTAACGCTCGCACGATAAAATTACCTATGTGTGTTCTCGTCGTTCCTGGATAGATACTAAGTGTCAATCAACTGTGGCACATACCCGCACACCAGCGACACATACCCGCCCACGTGTATGTGCCACTGTCTGACGGGAGGTATTTGACGACGTACGCGACGGGATTGTGCCATTATTCATGTCTTGACCAGCTCGTCTTATTCTTCAAACCATTTTTCCCTCCCATGCTAATTTTGGTTCACGCAAAGTTAAGGGGGTGATCACGACAGCACCGAAACTTAAACGGCTAGATAGATACACTCAACGTCGCCGAAGTTCACTACGAAATCCTTCGCATTCAAAACACATGCAGCCTGGCCGTTTGGCCATAGCGTTTATCTTATCCTAAGCCCTATAGTAAGTCGTAAGTCTAAGTGACAGATTGGTTGGAGACGTGTACCTTCTAATTCCCCAGATAACAACAGCGTTCCGAGAGACTACTCGTCTTAAGTCTTCGTCACTGGATCCACACGAAGAAGCGTTGCCCGAGTGCAGTGCTTGAACGTGCTGTGATTACAGAATGAGCAGTGTCTTAAGGAAGTATCCATTTTTGCCGCGTGCAGAACACCACCTTTCTCGTCTAACAGAGATCAGGGTATCGGGAAAAGTGAAGGCCCTTCCCACACGGAAGCAATTTTGCTGCATTAGCAGACCTCCTTGTAAGTTTATTTGCGCAATAGCGTGAGAGAAACAATACACCAATTTCGTTTTTGTTTAAAGAATCTAATACGCAATGACTGAACCTCTGCGAGTCACTTATTTAGTTTATTTTGACAAAAAAATTGTCTTGGTCGGTGGAACTAAATTCAGATTACCTCCACCTGACTATGGTCTTTCTACCCACATATTTGCTCAGATGGAGTGAAACAAAAAATATAAAAAATTTTCAAAAACAATAAAAAACCATTTAAAAAATTCAGCCCTGGAATACGCAATGCTCTAAACTAAATGCACTCAGTAAACTTAAAACTCTAATTCATTCAGAAATCTTGAGCAAATGTGATCGTCGTGGTACCTGCAAAGAAGATTTCAGCTACATCCTTTTTTTCTGTGTCGTTTGAGGTCTCTCTTAGCCGCCTGACAAAGTACAATGCTGACTCGAGTAACGTACCTGTGCACAAGGACACCAACATGTGGGTGCTACTACCGGCCACCTATTTTAAAGATGAGGGTCACCTTCAATTTTATCCCATCACTTCAATTTAGTTTGCTTCATCTAGTATGCTTACCACACTTTAAAGGACCATTGAACCATCCACATGTATTCATTTGCTCGTTTGAATACGTTGCCGTTATACGCAATGGCTGCCATGAAGTCTCCTGTCTGAAGAGATGACGTCGCGAGCAGTAAATGCTGCCAGTGCGTGAACAAGAACCTCTTTTATATGCGAAGCAGCTTATGATCGGGGCTTGTTATTTGTTTGTTGACGTAGTGACGCTAATACTCGGAGCACCCACAAGATAGCTCTGCGGTATAGATGCTCGCTCCACTTTTGCGCGAGCTCTGGCATGAGTGGAGACAGCTAACGGTACTGCACTGCTCTTCATGATAAAAGCGTTTCATCAACATCATCAGCCTGACTTCATTCACTGCAGGACAAAGGCCTCTTCCATTCTCCGCCAGTCAACTCGGTCCTGTGCTTGCTGCTGCCAATTCATACCCAGAAACGTTTTTATTATTCTCTGCCCACCTAACCTTCTGTCTCCCACTAACCCGCTTGCCTTCTTTAGGAATTCAGTTCAATACCCTTAATGACCAGCGGTTATCCTGTCTATGCACGACATGCCTGGCCCATGTCCAGTTCTTCTTCTTGATTTCATTTATAATATCCTTAACTCCAGTTTGTTCCCTAATGCACTCTGCTCTCGTCCTGTCTCTTAAGGTTACACCTACCATTTTTTTTCAATTGCTGGCTGTGTCGTCCTCAATTTCAGCTGAAACCTCTTTGTAAGTCTCCAGGTTTCTGCTCTTTAGCTAAGTACCGGTAAGATGCAGCTGTTTTATACCTTCCTCTTGAGGGATAGTGGCAATCTACCTGCCATGCGTACTCATCTCTATCTCTCTCTAACACAGATGAGTAAGTTAAGTAGTATGAATGAACACTTGGGCATGGTTGCGGTGGAGGCGATTGGTCGCAAAACAACCATGAACGCCTATACGGTGATGAATAAAGATCAACCACCTCATTAGAGAACTTTAAGTCAACCCAAGCTTGCTTGGCACACTACTGAGGGTTCTCTTTACGGGGAGATGTGTGCGATGTTTTGGACACGCTCCTTTTATTTTTGCATAAGACTCTGAGGAAGGGCACTCAAAGAGGCAGACAAACGAGCCGACAAACGCAGCCCAGTGAAGGAAAGAGTTAAACGAGCAATGGCGTGTAACTCCGCTATCGCTTGCTGTTGACTCAAGCAAAACTGCAATACCCCGACTGCATTTGGACTTCAGGGTAGTTTAGGGGGCCTTCAAGTGTAAGCTACGAATACTGCCTTATATCAAACTAATTCATGTTTCTTAGCACATCTCACTGTACGGCTGCATTGCAATATATCCTCGGGAGATCGTTGCCGTTATATGTTCCTAGTGCAAATGCGTGAAATAACAGCAACAATTTTTCGTAAATGTTTTCGTATTTGGTCCCTGGTGATCAATACATGAATGTACATAACATTTGTGCGACACCAACGTTCGTCCAAACAAATTGTGCCACGCACAGTTGAACTAACTTGTACAACGGTATCGGCATAGCGACGCAAGTTTCGAATTCTTGCAGGACAACGCAAGAGCCTAACCCATCAGTTCTGGTTACTTAGAGGAAACCCTGCCGAGGTAAAAGCTGCAGGTGCAGACTTCTTTTTACATCCAGGATACCTTGTTATGGTGCACATCTATCTTCGACACAGGAATGCCTAAAGGCCATAGCTTGCGAGCAGGGAAAGCACAGCCGCTATCAGTGCATCCTAGAAAAAAAACACTTTAAGAATTTCTTTTTATATCTCTCTGAACTGTCTTCTTACGTGCACATCTTCAAAAGTAAGCAGAAAAAAAAAATCAATGCATATCCACAGAGTGAATGATGACGATTGGGGCGAAGCTCGGAGGTTTTATCAGTAAACCGTGAATCCTCCGCCCAGCCACCCGTCCATCCGTCCATCCGTCCGTCCATCCGTCCATCTGTCTGGCTGTCAGCGCGCCTGCCTGCCTGCCCGCCTGCCTGCCCGCCCGCCCACCTGCCTGCCTGCCTGCCTGCCTGCCGCCCGCCCGCCCACCCGCCTGTCTGTCTGTCTGTCTGTCTGTCTGTTTGTCTGTCTGTCTGTCTGTCTGTCTGTCTGTCTGTCTGTCTGTCTGTCTGTCTGTCTGTCTGTCTGTCTGTCTGTCTGTCGGTAACACAATTCAGTAACCTAGCCAGAGTTTATGCACATGCTGAACGTCCAGCCAACTTGAACTGGGTTGGCGTTTATAGTTGGGAAAAACGTCGATCATAAAGCAAATATTAAGCATATTTGCTATATACGCATATTTTTTACTACAATAGACCCCGCTGCTTATATATTTCACATTATCGTTACGCCTCCATTTGGTTCATTAGTTTTTATCCGTTTAAGACATGCGCGTCAGATGCAATTGGCTTCCTCGACACAAGAGAGTGTATTAGAGGTTTATTGCGGATGCCACGAGCGCCGAGTGTACGTCAATCCGTGGCTTCTATTATCTCCCTTTAAATCAACACAGCAAAAGTCTGATCTTTGTTTTTTTTTTCAGAGTTACCTTAGGCCTACAGTGTGTAGGTAGGTTTCGAGAGATTATTTAGAGAAAGCGCGATAAGCGAAATTGGGTAGTTCGAGAACCAATGCTACTAAGCTATACCTGTGGCCCTGTCACGTTCTTGGATCCAATTTTCCGGCGAGCAATTCATCTGGACGCGCTCACTCGGGTCCCACGGGAGCCCCACAAACCACGCCTCTATATCGACCTCCTCTAGTGTACTGATGTGGACCAGGCAGTTTATGCGGGACATGAGAATTGCGGGCTAGTTTTCCTGCACAATTGCTGCAAAAAGACTGTATCGATGTAAAAAATAGCTTGAGGAGGTGAAATAGTACAATCGTTAGTCAGTTTGGGTTGCAATAATAGTATTCGTCAAATGATGTGGCCGATACGTGGGCATAATATGCTGGGAAAGCTGTGCTCACATATTCGCAACACCAGGTAACGTGGATGCCAGAAGAACCACAACGCGTAGGCCATTAAGTGTTGCGCAGAAGCGGTGTATTCTTTACCATGTGATGTGTGACGTTTCACGTTGTCAATGCTGGCCTCTGTGTCAATGACCGTTCGGGCAGACAAATAAATTACAAAAACGCCCGGCCTGCGTGCAAGGCACAGCACTGTCACAGCGAAAGCATAAAGAGCGGCCTTTAAGAGCCTTTTTTTTAAACACTATTCGGATAAATGCTAGAAGCAGATATGCTGGGTACCCACTACGCCATAAATATTCACGATTTTTGAATAGTACGTCGACATTCACAATCCTATCTTTCGTCATTCTTTGGAGAAGCATGGTATTCGATGAGCACCTGTAACACAATTTTCGTTGCATTCAGTGGATGAAGAATTACACTTGAAGTGTGTTTTGTAATGTGTTGGAGCATTTGACAACCCACTCGTTAAGCGATTTGCATTGAGTGATGCCTGGGTGTTCCTTCGTTGTTTTAAAGTGGTTTATTACTCATACTAACGCCATTTCTTTCCTGACATCAAGCCTGCTTAAGGCAAGTTTGTGATCGAGTCTCAAACACCAGTGTGGCTCCGCAGTTGAATGTTTGGCTGGCACACGGTTTGAATCTGTTTGGCTGGCACACGGTTTCAGCATTGGTTACGGACACCGGCGGCAGCGGCGGACAACTACGGCGCTGCGCGTGAGCCATGTTGTGGTTGCATAACAGCTTTCGCTGTAAAAAATTAGGTGACACGTATACGCACACTTAGTGGCGCATATATTAGCAAGTCCACAGGATGTGTGGCCCGTTTTGAATGCGACAGACATCCTATCAAATTAAGAAATTTTTTTAAGAAGCACATCAGTGTCTCCTTTGTTTCCCTCTTTGAAGTTTACTTTCCTACGCTGGTTGTGGGTGTCAGGTCTTTGATGTCAAAGAAAAAAATTATGATCGCTTCGGTTCGCTTTATTATTGGTTTGGCTGTATTGCGGTGTTGCTGTTGTGCATTCTAAGATCTTGGTACCCAGCCCTTCCTTTTTTTGTGCTTCATTCTGGCTTAACTGAGGTGTGTCATTCCTCTAAGAAATACAGTTCTCGATACTCGTCTGTTTGCGCCCCCTCTCTTGTGGGCATGTACTCGTGCTGCTGCTTCCTTGCTGTACAAAAAGGAATTCACCTAAAGGAAGGCTTGATTAGGTCTGATGCGTTTATGAGAGAATTTGATTCTATATTTAATGAGAACTGCGCACCAGTTTTGTTTCCACCAGCCTATGTTCCACTAAAGCACATTTGCTACAATGCGCGGCAGAGGCAGCTATAAAAATGCACGGGTATAAAAAAACGTTACAGCAGGACGCCGTTATCGAAGATGGGTCGTTCTAATTTTGCTAAGAATATGCTGACCATTAAAAGATGATTTTATTTAAAACAAAGTATTTCTTGGCCATAACCAATTCCTACAAGGTTTATGGAAACCTCTTTTAGCAACCTGCGTCAACCTGTGTTTCTTTAATGGCCTCTTAAAGCTTAGAGATGCGCGTTGACTAGAGGTGCTGGTAGAACGATAGTGTTAGACGTCCCGCAGTAATGTCGCGGCTTTGACATTTGCGGTGTAACCGACTCATTGGGGTCATAAACTTCAGCATTCACTGTTTATCATCTATCGTGAAATATGTGCACCGACCCTTCTTCCATTTCGCTCCACGAAAATGAGGCCGCAAGTGTCGCGAATCAAAGCAGCGAGATTTACACAGAATGCTGAGCGAAATTATTATTATGTACGCATGTTACGCTCATTTCATCATGGGTCCAGAGTGCAAGAAGGTCGCTGCGACATAGCAGGGAAACTGTTCACGTTACAGTAGGCCTTAGTCGTTCCCGCTACAAAACATAGTAACATTCCAGGTATATAGGAATGAAAAAAGTGCCCCGAGGAAAGAGAAGGCGTTAACGACTATGCGGACAATACTAAACGAGAAAAAAAACGCCAGCAGTGGCGTCGGGCTCTAAACATATAAACGCTCTGGTAGCCACGTTCGGGAGAGTATTCGTTATCTTCCATGGTACAACCATTCAGGGTTCGCCCTGGGGGGGTGCGGTTCATTAGGTGGTGCTCTCTTCGACCAATGCCGTCGTCAAAGCCTCAGCTCTTCTTCGCACACCGTCAATGTGCACCTGAGAAAATGGGAGGGAAGAACAGGCTGGGCATCTACTTACCCCGAAGCGATGATGGCTTCAGCGGGTCTCTGTGTAGCCTGGCAATAGTCTCTAGGTGGCTTCGCACGATGGAATGGATGTCCCTCAATCAGTTTTCAAGAGTATAAAAGACAGTTGGGTCATGTGAGACTTCCTCTGAGATATTCACCTGCGTAGAAAATATGCAAGGAAAATAATGTAGCATCCAGTTGTGCCGTGCTTAGAGAAATTGGGATATAAAGTCTGAGCGTCGACACTGTTTTACGCAAGCCGGTGATCCATTGATTAATAAACGTCTATTCCAGTGCTAGCACTTCATTACATTGTATATTTGAAAGAGCACAGCAACATCCGTCTGCCGCCAACAGCATGTCAAGCAATGACATGTTACGAAACTCCAATGAAAAAAAACTCATATAAAAAACATTATCAGCCCAACATTAGATATGTTAGGAGCCAATAAACCTTTATAATAATAAAGGAATCTAGCTGAGCGTAATAAGTGAGAGAAGAAAACGTGTTTGTGGAGGGGGGATGTGTGTGTGAGTGTGTGGGGATTTGTGTAGGAGGGGCCATTGCGGAATCTCGCTGAGATCCACACCACGGGCGTCTTCCTAGATGAGCTGTGCAATCTGCTTCAGCAATGGGATAGCCCATGGCCATTGCTTGCCCATTGATATCCATGGCAATGGCCATTGATAGCCGTGGCCAATGTACCACATTTGAAGTTTTTTTAATATTTTTGTTGAACTACTATTATATAGCCACAATTTTTGTGCACTTTCGTTAAGCTTGATTACGAAGTTCCACACTGAACTACTGTGCTGCTCAACAGCAATCGCCATGCACCGTCCTGATTTTACAAAAGTATAAAAGATTGATTTAGCTTTAGGTGACGCTTCTGCCGACCAATTGAATTTGTTTCTATGTGAAAGCTACCTTCTCCAAAAGAACGCTTAAGAAATCTAATGCACAAATCCTGCAATTTTCTAAAGGCTGCACCAAGATCAATGCAATATGCTCACAAAAATACGACAAAGATGATTTAGGCTTTTCGCCCGAATACCCTTAGAAAGTAATAACAGGGTACGTCATTTACCATGAAAGTTTTTTATTAAATGATTAAGGCATGCATGTATTAGTAAGTAACTTCTAGTGACCACACTTGGGGGTTGACATCAGCTACTTACCATGGACTAACCTTCAGAGGTTAATATCTTGGTTGCAGTTTTTATTAGCGATATACTTTCGCTCAACCAGCAAGCTCTTCACCAAGTCTCAAAACTAAAAAAACTGGCAGGTACTTTCAGATAAATTATTGGGAGTTGTTCTACAACGTGGGCAAGGTTTTCTCGACACTATAAATAAATAAATAAATAAATAAATATCCGAAAACCACCATATGATTATGAGAGACCCCGTAGTGGAGGGCTCTGGATATATATATATATATATATATATATATATATATATATATATATATATATATATACTTATTGAATGAACTTGCAGATAGCACTCTGACGAAGGCCGTGCTACGGCCGAAACGTTAGTGAATACAATTTCCTTTTCAAATGTGCTTTCTGCAAGTTCATTCAATATAGAAAATACCCGGACCTGTCGCGCCTTCCCTTCAATTTCTTTTATATATATATATATATATATATATATATATATATATATATAAATATATATATACATATATATATATATATATATATATATATACATATATATATATATATTGCGAAGAAGAAAATGCATCGTTGGCAAGCAACATCGCCACCGCTTGGGTACTGGGTCCTGGGCTTCTCTCGCTCGCCTCGTGCTGATTGTCGCCGGCATCTGCTTGACCGTTGCTCTGTCGCGATCATGTTTTCATCGTAGGGCCACCATCGCAACACACGCCAATAAACCCCTTTGCAATATATATATATATATATATATATATATATATATATATATATATATATATATATATATATATATATATATATTGTGAAGAAGAAGATGTGCCAGCAGCAAGCAGCATTGCCAACGCCACTACATCGACGCCTTCGCTCCAGTTCAACTGCCCTGGCCATCCTACGCTACGGGAGCCGAAGGTCTTCAGCGGTGCGGATGGGACCGACGTCGAAGACTGGCTCGAGTACTACGAACTGGTGAGCGCCAACAATAAGTGGGATGAAGCCGACAAGCTGGGCCACGTGATATTTTATCTCACTGGCGTCGCCGAATTGTGGTTTAATAACCACAAACACAACATCCCCACATGGAGCGTCTTCAAGACGTCATGTGCCGAAGTGTTCGGTCGGCCGGCTGTCCGCAAGCAGAGGGCAGAACAGCGCTTGCGCGTCCGCTCTCAGCAGACTGGCGAGACCTTTACCAGCTATATTGAGGACGTCGTCGACCTTTGTCGACGTGTGAATGACACCATGCCCGAATCTGACAAGGTCAAAAACATCCTGAAGGGCATCGACGACGGCGCATTTCAAATGCTCTTGGCAAGAAATCCGAGCACAGTTTCCGAAGTCGTCAGCTTGTGTCAGAGCTACGACGAGTTAAAGAAGCAACGCACTCTGACTCGGCAGCCTCAGCATGGTGGTGAGTCATTGTCCAGTTTCGACACCCTGCCAGACAATTCACCACTGCTTCAGCAAGTTCGAGCCTTCGTCCGTGAGGAAGTCGCCCGCCAACTTTCTTTAGTGCCCTTCACTCACGAGACCACCACCCGTCTACCTGCCCCGCTTCGCACTGCTATTTCGAAAGAGGTTGCCCAAGCTGTTCCTGTTGCGCACCACGAGCCGCCTCTATCCAGCCTTGCCCACTGCCAGCGTGCCGCGAAGCCAGTAGGCCCTCCTGTCGCCTATCCGCCAGCCATGCAGCCTGTGGCCGCGCCCCTAACGTATGCAGCACAGCCTGTGGCTCCTCCTGTCGCCTGCTCGCAAGTTATGCAGCCTGTAGCAGCGCCGTTCACATATGCAGACGCTGTGCGTAGGCTTCCGCAACCATCCTACACCACGCGCTCACAGCCCGCACACCCGGCTGCTTACACTGCACCTTGGGCGGCAGCACCAGTCGCCAATCCCTGGAGGACGCCCGATAACCGACCGATTTGCTACGCCTGCTTCACTCCCGGACACGTTGCTCGCTACTGCCGCCGTCAACCTCAGGCGTTCGGCGACTATGTCCGATCGTCGCAAACCGGCAGCCAACCCTTCGCGCAATACGGGCCGGTCTCGTCACCTCGCTATGCCCCTCCTAACGACCCCGACTTCGTGACGCCGCGCGCACCCTCTCCTCGTCGGCGATCGCCCTCCCCCATGCGTCGCCGGCCCAGACCTGACCAGGAAAACTAAGCACCGCAGTTCAAGAGGCAAGAACTGCGCCATTTTCGAACTGTCTAAGCCCTCGCCCCTCTCCTGCTAACGTGGTCGCAGTAACAGTTGAAGCTTATTCTACTTTCGCCCTTGTAGACACCGGCGCCGCTGTTTCTGTTATTGCCGCTAATGTCTGCCGTGTATTACGTAAAGTCACGACGCCGCTTTCTGGACTGTCACTCCACACCGCAAGTGCACAGCAAGTAACGCCTCTCGCAGCCTGCACTGCAAGAGTGTCCATCGAAGGCATTGTTTACACTGTGGAGTTTATTGTCCTTGCTGTCTGTTCGCATGATGTCATCCTCGGATGGGACTTCCTATCGCGCCATAATGCCGTCATCGACTGTGCACGTGCTGAAGTTGAGTTTTCACCCTTTTGTGATGTCCCATTACTTGACGCTCTTCATCAGCCGCCGAAGTTGTTTGTGCATGAAGACACCGATATTCCGCCTGAAAACTTCGCACTTGTTCCGATTTCATGCAACGCCTACACGGACGCTACAGTCTTTTTTATGCCTTCCGATATCTTCACGAGTCGTCGAGCTCTGCCGCTGCCTTTCGCAACGATTGACCTTGCCGCCGGAAGAAGCAATATGTTCATACTCAACCCGCTTTCCACAACTGTCACTTTGCTTGCGGGAGAATGTCTCGGCCGCGTGCAGGATCTCGACCCTTCGTCTTTGGTTGATGTCCCGGATGAATACTGCGACCACCCAAAATCACTGTCGGCCCTCGAGGAGTCGTCTAAGGATACGTTTTCCAGCGCCATCGCCGACACCCTTACTCCCACCGAACATGCCGACCTGCTTGATCTTCTGCATGAGTTCCGGAATTCCTTCGATGTGTCCCAACCTCAACTAGGCCGCACGTCGCAAGTCAAGCATCATGTTGACACCGGCCTACACCAGCCACTGCGTCAAAGACCATACCGTGTCTCCACTGAAGAGCGCCGCGTCATCAACGATCAAGTCGAAGATATGCTTCGTAGAGACGTTATTCGACAATCTCACAGTCCCTGGGCGTCTCCTGTCGTCTTGGTGCGTAAGAAGGACGGATCTATCCGATTTTGCGTAGACTATCGTCGTTTGAATAAGATAACCCGCAAGGACGTATATCCTTTGCCGCGCATTGATGACGCCATCGACACCCTTCACGGAGCGGAATTCTTCTCGTCGCTGGATTTGCGGTCTGGCTACTGGCAAGTTCCAATGGCTGAAGCCGATCGCCAAAAAACTGCATTTATTACACCTGACGGACTATACGAGTTTAACGTCATGCCCTTTGGGCTTTGTAACGCGCCCGCCACGTTTGAACGACTTATGGATAATACGCTACGTGGCCTCAAGACGTGCCTTTGCTACCTCGACGATGTCGTGGTTTTCTCGCACGACTTTCCTACGCACCTCCTTCGCCTCAGGCAGGTTTTGACTTGTCTGACCAACGCTGGCCTGCAGCTTAACCTGAATAAATGCCGCTTCGCTGCACGCGAGCTCGTCATCCTAGGCCACATCGTGTCGAAGCACGGCGTATTACCTGACCCAGCAAAACTTCGAGCAGTCGCAGAATTTCCCAAGCCGACGACCATGAAGGAACTTCGCAGTTTTGTAGGCCTATGCTCATACTTCAGGCGCTTTGTTCGCAATTTCGCATCCATCATGTCACCATTAACCCAGCTTCTTCGCGGTGACGTGAACCTATCCTCCTGGTCCCCTGCATGTGACGTTGCCTTCACTACTCTGCGCCGTCTGCTCACCTCGCCACCCATTCTTCGCCACTTCGACCCGACGGCTCCTACCGAAGTGCACACCGACGCCAGCGGCGTCGGGCTAGGTGCTGTCCTCGCGCAACGAAAACCCGGCTATTCAGAATACGTTGTAGCCTACGCTAGCCGCACTCTGACGAAAGCCGAAACTAATTACAGCGTGACAGAAAAAGAGTGTTTGGCTCTGGTGTGGGCGCTTGGAAAGTTCCGGCCGTACTTATACGGCCGCCCGTTCGATCTAGTAACTGATCACCACGCGCTTTGCTGGCTCTCCACGCTGAAAGACCCTTCTGGCCGCCTTGCGCGATGGGCACTCCGCATCCAGGAGTACGACATTCGCGTCGTATACCGCTGTGGACGCAAACACTCTGACGCTGACGCCCTGTCCCGCTCACCTTTGCCACCAGATCCGACGGGCGGAAACACGTGCCTCCAGTACTTGTCATCGTTAAATCTTGACTCAATTGCCACCGAACAACGTCGTGACCCGTGGATCGCATCTCTTCTCGAATATCTATCCGGTACGCCCAACCTTCCGGTATCTCGATCCCTCCGACGTCAAGCTTTCCATTTTGCCATCCGCGATCAACTTCTCCATCGACGCAACTACTCTCCTGATGGCCGCCGGTGGCTACTGGTCATTCCACGCGCTTTGCGATCGCAGGTATGCGCTTCTCTTCACGACGATCCACAATGTGGCCACGCCGGGGTGTTCAAAACATATGAACGCCTTCGCCATCGCTATTACTGGCGCGGCATGTACAATTTCGTACGAAAATTTGTGCAGTGCTGTCCTGACTGCCAGCGACGCAAATCAACACCGCTACGTGCTACTGGCGAATTGCAGCCACTTCCGTGCCCTGCCAAGCCTTTTGATCGCGTTGGCGTTGACCTCTACGGCCCCCTTCCATTGACATCAGATGGCAATTGGTGGATTATAGTGGCGGTCGACCATCTAACACGCTACGCCGAAACAGCCGCTTTACCGAGCACTACTGCTCAGGATGTCGCCTCTTTCATTTTACGTCAATTTATCCTTCGACATGGCGCACCTCGAGAGCTCCTTAGTGACAGAGGCCGCGCTTTTCTCTCCGAGGTCGTCGAAGCTCTGCTTTCGGAATGCCACGTCATTCATCGGAAAACGACAGCATACCACCCGCAGACTAATGGGCTAACGGAACGGTTTAACCGCACGCTGGGTGATATGCTCTCGATGTACGTGGCATCTAATCATAGCAACTGGGACCGTGTTCTCCCATACGTGACATTTGCATACAATACTGCAATACAAGCAACCACGGGATTTTCACCTTTCTTTCTTCTTTATGGACGTGACCCTTCCCATACAATTGATACTCTACTTCCCTACCATCCTGATGCTTCAGAATGTCCACCTATTTCCGATGCTGCTCGACAAGCCGAAGAGTGCCGCCAGCTCGCCCGTGCGTTCACCTCGGACGAGCAGCGACGCCAGAAAGAAAACCGTTGCACCTCTCTTCCGGATCCCAGCTATGCCCCAGGGTCTCTCGTGTGGCTTGCCATCCCATACCAAACTCCGGGACTCTCATCAAAACTTGTCCCCCGGTACGAGGGGCCTTACACCGTTTTAGAGAAAACCTCTCCGGTTAATTACCTAATTGAGCCAGTTTCCCGATCGGATGACATGCGCCGGCGTGCACGTGACATCGTCCATGTTTCCCGCCTGAAACCGTATCATGAGCCTCTCCCTGAAACTTCTTAGGTCGCCAGGATGGCTCTTTTTTCAGCGGGGGCGATTGTGAAGAAGATGTGCCAGCAGCAAGCAGTATTGCCAACGCCCGGCTCTCTCGGCTCGTGCTTTGGTTCGTTGCTGTGCCGATCGCTGGACGGTTGTTCACGCTGTCTCGTCGCTGCCTTTAACGGCTAATAAACCTCTTCACAATATATATATATATATATATATATATATATATATATATATATATATGCTCGAACGTGCTCGAACGTGCACGCATCCCAGGAGAAAGCAAGCGTTCTGAGCTATTGCCATCAATGTGCTGCCATCCACGCGCTAACACCGATGAGCAACGACTTATCTGAAACACTTGCTCGTTCTTCAGGGAGACATCGCACCTCTTCTGCACACTCCATGGTTCGTTCGAGGAACCAAAAGAATCACACTGATTTGAGTGTGTAGCCGTCGCGCACCCCACGCTGGAGCATATACGCACTCTCAACCCTTTCACTGTCACTAAAATGTCGCCACGTTCTTCTTATAACTTGAAAAACTTGTGGCGAAGCACTGAAAAGGAAGTATGAGAAAATGAAAACAAAAGAAAAATTCGCATGATTATGTTAGTTGTATCATCTCTTGAATCTACCATGGAGCACATATTTTCATCGCTCGCTCTGTTGACACGTGTACTGGTGACTACCGCAAGGTATATGTGAACTGGTAGCGTAACTTCCATAGATTACCATGTATTCAGTACTTGGCGGCTCGTTGTCACCTTCCCCATCTGCGTTAGAGGGGACAACTATCAACAAACAAATAAAAAAATATGACGTCAATACCGAAAGCGGCAGCAACATTATGCATTTGCCCTACTTGGAGCGAAATCGAATTTTTTTTGGTTGCTGACCTTTATCGTGCCGCTACAAATGCACGATTTTATTCCGCTTTATGGCTCGCTGATTCTCTTCGCGAGCAAAGAGGAAGATAAAATAGAAAGATTAAGAAAGCACGGTTGTTTTATTAGCGAAATAAAAGATTTGCATATGAAATTGTGACGCAACTGTTCGCGAGCATAATATTGTACTAGTTCGAAAACTCGAGTTGCCCAATCGTTGAAAACCACTACACCGAGACAACAGCATTGAGAATGTCAATTTGACAACCGTAGAGTGCAGCGTCTCGTTGCTTAGAGGGTCGCATTCACCGTCATCAAATGTGAGGGGATGCCAGCTGTGCACCAGCGAATGCAGTAGGCGTCAACTAAAGCGGCTACTTACAAAATATGTGCGCTAGTTTAGTCAGGAGACGGAAGCTCCTCATACCTCCCACGTACGTGCTTTCCCGTGGTTATGCGCAGTGGCAGCACCTCTTTTACCATTGGCGGCTGCCGAGCATCGAACTAAACAAATGAATCATAAACAGAACATTTTTATGATGACGTAACTGGTGAGGTCACCAAATAGAACGAAAGGACGAAACACCAAGAGGAAGAGAGTGGCGTGGAAGCTATTCTCTCTCACTTCGACCTCCTCGAAGCAGCGTAACCGACCTTTCAAGCGGTACCCTCTTTTGGGAGTAATAAAGTTTTGATCATCATCATCACTTCACATCTAAGCGGAATGTGTTCGGGCCTTCTTTAAGGTCCGCGGACCACTTGGGTGACGTGGTCGTTCGTTAAACATTTTTTTTATTTTTTTATTTCGATCATTTTTTTCTGAAGTGGCAAACGTTAACCCAACTGATTTCTTAGTAAGACCAAATTCGACCGACACAAACAAAATTAGATTTTTGTATAAACAACGGAGACATACCACGTCGTGCGAAAGTAACAATCTCTAAAAGCAGCTTCAATTTACAACAACATATGAACATAACAGCAAACACTGAACCCGGAATATCAGATTAATGCAAAAGCTATCAATAATAATGAGTAGGACACGTCGTATTTGACTCGATCATGTTTTTTAGAATGACGTACGTAGTATTGTAACAGATTTTCAGTACTAAATGCGATTGAAGTTCAGATCCACGGATATGCTTGAAGCGGTCAGAAAGTACTCAAAAAGAACGTCACTGGAAAGAGCGTCTCGGCAAGCTGACTGCTCGATTGTCAGGGCAACAGCGTTGCGTTTACGAACAAAAGTTAATTCGACAAAATGGTGGCACCAGTGACATTTGCTCTATTATTTGTGAGAAGCATTCAGTTAATTGCATGTGTTTCAATGATAAATAAGTAAAGACTCAATAGTTTCAAACGGCTACTACATGAATTTTATGACAACGAAGGAGCCTATATTTACTTATTATTTGAACTACATTCTAAATGAAGAAGAAGCAAGAACTATGTAGCCGAGCAAACACGAGTTCAAGCCTTTCATTAAACGCAATTTGCCGAAAGCGGCTTGACTGCCGTCTTGACCAATTAGTCTAACGACGCTGCACTTTATTGTGTCCAGTCAGGCTTGCTGATAACTGGGTTGACTTATGTACTCGCCCAAAATCAATACCTGCTCGAATAATGGGTACAAATACGCGTGCTTTCCCTTTGCTACTTCCATAAAAAAAAATCCGTCGCGGAGCTGGGATTTGCCGTGTTAACACTCTACAAAGCTGCAAAAAACATCTGTTGGCCAATTCAGCCATCTTCGTCGAACGCGTGCTTGACTTACTCAATATAACTCACTGCGGCTTCCGTTATAACTTGCTGTCTTTATCTTTCCCGTAGTCGACACGCCAATCGTGCGAGATAACTGAGTGCGATGCAACTTGTAATATCGCTAAGCGAGTGTTAAGAAGGAGTGGAGGCAAGCGCAAAAAACTCAAGACAACCACTTCCCGTGCTTCGCTTCATTTAAATTTTAGAAAAATCAGATTAAAGAGACATATAAACAAAGAAGCTATTTGTAGTTGCATCAAAATTTTTAAATGCAAAAACCTGTGAAAGCCAACAAATGCGAACATTCACACCAACGTCACTTCATTCAACCATATCTTGGGTTGCCCAGCAACCGCTATGAAGGTGGCATGTGTCCTAAAACTAAAACGAGCGCCGAGATGTCAGGGCCTGGTCAAGCTCTCACAAGTCACCCCAGTGCACATATGCAAATAAATAAACTGGGAAAGCATCGCCCGATAAAATCATGGAAATTTGAGCGATGTCTCGTTGACCCAGGAATGCGCCGAACTGAACACAGGCTCCGATTGCAGATTGCTCGGAGATGCCCCCCCCCCCTCCCCAACATTTATGGCACTTGACCAAAATTTTACGCGTGGAACCATTTAGTGAGGTGCCAAATAAACTGCAAAATAAATTTATAGCTATCATTTGGATTTATAACATATGACTACTGCCAAAAATCCATGTTGATTTTTAGTTTTGTTTTTATTCCTCTCCTCAACGTGCGGCAACTCAGTCGTCGGCAGGCGTTGGTGCCTGTAGCAACATGCTTTTATTACCTTTCGTTCCAAGTTTCGTGACGCATATCATCTGACCATGCACAAGCCCTGATAGCGAAGTGAATGGATACGCCCCCATTTACGGAAGTCGACGAAAAAAATCTGGCAATCAACCATTTAACGAAATGTAAGGTAAAACACAACATAAATTTTTACTTCACTTATGCTTATATAAAATTAGGACTATTTGTGAAAAAAATATATGGAACTTTTATTTTGGCTGTTTGTCCGCTCTTCACCTCGTAGCGCTTCACTGTAGACGGGAGGCGTTGATGCCTGTGGTAATAATTTTTCGACCCTTTTCGTTCCAAGTTTTGCGACTGATATAATTTCACCATGACTACAGAGTGATCACGTCCACTCCTCGTTTTCTTTTCTTTTTCTCCTTTTTAACGCTTCTGCTGAAGCCTGCGAAATTAGGGACCGCTCGCCATTGCCTCTCAAATAGAGTGAAAGTTGACCCCATCACTAATTCCGCTCACTCGCTGCATCGTCACTAGCACGTATCACCCGCAAACGAGTTCATTTTATTACCTTTCTATCCCGATCTGTCATCTTGACTCCACAACGCGCCATTACTCTGCGTCTCCAGCTTTCTTCACATCACCGCTACCAGGCCAGCACTCGTGGTGCGTCACGGCTAAAAACACCCGCCAGTTAAAGGGTGAATACGCTCATTTCGGACGGTGACAGCGCGGCCTGCTGTGTCCCTAAATTTCTGGGAAAAGATTTCACCACCCTTCGGCTTCCCGTGCCTTCCTTTCAGCATCTCCATCACTTCTCCTATGTCATTACCCTCACCCCTTTCCTTTGTTATGCACACGGGTATTTCAAGGTTTTTTTTGTGAGTGACGTTTATTCGCAAAATTTTCCCTCATATAATATTTACCAATTCTTTCTAGGCATCGCATGATCATAGAATTTATGATGAGGCTGTAATATTTTCTTAGTTCTTTTTTTATTTTGCGTTTTCCAGACGTAGTGTCGCCGAATATAGGTGCTTCCTACTACAAACTACCGTGGCTCACAAATAATGTTCGGTTATGGTGTCTGCGAAAACTCAGTCATACTTGAGTCCCTAGTCTTGATCCCTTTGGTACCATTCGTGCAGTGAACTAAAAGCCTCGGAGTGTTAGATGTTGCACACAGTTCACTGGTTGCGGCACCTCCAATTAGACTTTTGGTTTTGTAACTGCATGAGTGTATTTTATGGCTGTCTGAACAATGAGGCGCCTTTTCAACAAGACTGTAAACAAAACATATATATTTAGAGCGTAGGTTCGAGCGTGGACACGTTGAGTTCAGAGTTCTAGCGCTCACAGCTCCTTCTCCTCATCGTTGGGCACCCAGGCGCTTATTCTCAGGCATTCGCAATATAAATATAGCAATGTGTTTGAGCAGCTAGCTGTACAAGCAATCTGATTGGTCAGTTATGCCAGCTGTGCGGCAACCGAATTTTCGCACTGCATGTCGAGGGATCAACTGGTATCCAATGATGGCATGCGAAATTATGTGGCCCACATAGCTGTTCTTTTGTCCTCCAAGATGCTTACATTTCTTCTAAAGGCCGAACCTTAATACATTCAGAGCTTGCCATTGATAGAACCACTAAGATGTCCCGAGCCAGACATTCATTTCCCACCAGAAAGTTTGATGCCTGTGCTTTCCCAGTGGGCACGTTCAGGGTGAGCAACGAGGCACTATCTCTTTCGAATGCGTCCACTGTGCTCCAGCTTGCAAACTGCAACCTTTCCGTACTAACTTGATGCTTACACTTCGAAAAATTCTTTTCTACGTAACTAATGAGGGTGTCGCAGACCGCCACACAGAATTGGAAAGATGTCATTTTTAGACAAAAAAGTCACCTTGAAACAAATAAATCATTGATATTGGTCAAGATGAAGCTATAGATTCGAAATTGCGCAAGAAAAAAAAACAGTTTTCTCCACATTATTGCCTACTTTGTCTCTTAACACACACAATGCCATTTCACGGTACCAGAGTACTGTGAATTACGTACCCCACCCCCTCCCCCCACAAAAAAACACTACATAAAGGATCAGTATTCTCACTCACCACTCTGTAGGAAATATGTATGCGTCACAACCAACCTCAACAAGTTTCCAAGATTTCACTAGACGTTTTATTTAGAAGGGCACGGGAGTGAGCATTTAAGATGAAAGAAACATTTGCTTTGTTGAGTGATAGTGTTTTCCCCAAGGACACTTTGTAGCATGTCAACTTCTAGCGCACTTCGCTGCCGCTGAAGTCTGCACGATGAACGCACACTCTGAACCATAATGGGCTACAACGTCTGGTGTTAATGAGCACCAGCAGTCGACGCCGTCCAGTCCAAACGCGGCCAAAAATCGAAGATTGAATGGAACAAACTTGGTACATTGATAGTTTAGGCCAAGGTCAGTTTGTCGGGGGCTACGACAGTGGGTGCGGTGCGCCCGCCGCTTTCTGGTACCCGTTTTCGGATTAACCAAAGGAGCAGCGTATTAATCTCTGTCCGATAGGTTTATCGTTCAGTAAGAAACCTCACAAATGGGTCCGGCACAGGTGGGTCAAAGTAAAGAGAGAAGGAACATGGGCGTTACACATTGGAGAGTTAAATAATCTAGAAGTGTAATGCCATGATATGTGGTTGCAACCTTTTTTTGGGGCCGGTTATTTGGCCAGTTAAATTGGAATAATAAGATGCATTGCCCATATACAGCATGAACTGAACCTTCTGCATAGCAGACCGGTCTTTAGTTACCAACGTATTCCAACGAGCCCACAGATCTCTTTTAGGTCGACCGATCAAATATGTAGAAAAGAAAAGGAGATGCTGTTAGCGAAATACCAATTCACGAGCATTCCAAAAGACGAAAGAAAAAACTCTGCGAGAAAAATTTCATGCTCAAAAGACAAAATGTCTGCGCACAAATGGCCACTTCCGTTGCAACTATAGCGAAAGCACTGCCGTTAAATGTGCGCCGTTCACACAATATGTCTCAGCATTTTTCAGGGACGGCTCACTGCTCTCCCATAGTAGACTATGCGGTACTTCAAATCTATAAACATTTTTTTCTATGCAAACCGTTAATAGTTTTCGCGTGAATCTGGAAAATGGGACAGCATGTTGCTCTCCCATAGTAGAGTACCTTGTACTTTGAATCGTTTAACCCTCTTTCTAAACACAGCCCTCTCTGAATAATCCGTGAAACTCGCAATTTCGTCGTGAAGTCCTTCACGGCAAATTTTAGATGCGGAGCATCTAATACTCGAGGCTTGTAGTGCGGCGCCGTCCGCAAGCTTCCTCCTCCTTCTTCCACCATCTGTGCATCCCTTCCTCCTCTACACAACGCGCGCGCTTCACTCCTCCACCATCTGTGCACCCTTCTTCCTCTACACACCGTGTGCGCTTCTCCTCTTCACGAACATTCGCTAGCTGTATAATGTAGCGCGCATGCGCCGTCACGCTTCGAGAACATCGGCAGCTGACGCGCGCGCATGCGCCGTCGCGCTTCGAGAACATCGGCAGCTGACGCGCGCGCATGCGCCGTTGCGCTTCTCCCCCTTCTCGAACATTCGGCAGCTGACAGTGCATGCGCCGTCGCGCTGTATATATACTCAAGGTCGGCGCTTGCTCGCTCAGTTGCCGCTCGTCGGTTGGTTTGTACGGCGCGTCGACGTCCAAGGTCGCGGTGAAATGAATTCCTACGAATCCACAAACACAATGATCGACGTCCCTTCGACCAGCGCCGCCCTTTCGCATACGTGTGTACGTGTTCACTCATTTAACACCCCCTCCTACAACCACGTTAACCAATTTAGCCATCGACCCAAGTAAGTCGCAATTTAACACCCCATTTCACAACCACGTTAACCAATTTAGCCATCGACCCAAGTAAGTCTCACTTTAACACCCCGTTAACCAATTATATGCTCCGCATCCTCCTCAGTGTTCCCCCGAGGGAAGCTGCGGGCAATTTTTTTTTTGTCAACAGGGCCTCACCAAGTGTGCGACCTACGGGATGGCTTTTATGCTCTCCTATAGTAGAGTGCCTGGTACTCTCACTTGTCGCCCCCTTTTTCTAAACACACTTGTTCCATGAGCGCCAATTTTTCCCGGCGTCTAGATCACATCAGTGGGGCGGCTTTCTGCCGTACAGTTGTAGACGTACCAAGTACTCTAAATCAGTATACGTTTTAAGGGTGAAGCTCCTTGTGCCGTGAGTCAGGCATCCCTGATGTATGTAGTAATAGTAGTAGTAGGCCCCGCCGCGGTGGTCTAGTGGCTAAGGTACTCGGCTGCTGACCCGCAGGTCGCGGGTTCGATTCCCGGCTGCGGCGGCTGCATTTCCGATGGAGGCGGAAATGTTGTAGGCCCGTGTACTCAGATTTGGGTGCACGTTAAAGAACCCAAGCTGGTCAAAATTTCCGGAGCCCTCCACTACGGCGTCTCTCATAATCAAATGGTGGTTTTGGGACGTTAAACCCCACGAATCAATAGTAGTAGTAGTCGTAGTAGTAGTATTAGCAGGTAGCGACCTCTCGTTTAGTACTTAGAATGCCCGCTGAATGGCAGTACTTCTATATGATGAATATGTGATGAAAAGATGCGAGATGGTGGTACTTGGAGCGTTCACTAAATGTACGGACGAACGGACAGCCGGATGGATGGATAGACAGACAAACATCAGGACAAGCGGACGGATGGGCACACGGACGAACGGACAGACATACAAAGGTACGGACGGACGGACGCATGGACGGACTTAACTTCAACTGAATTCAGAGCCACCTTGCGTTGGCAGACACGTATCAAAATAAATTTTACAATATATAAGTTATTGAACGATATGTACCAGTTAAATAAAAACAGGCACAAGTTATACTCGGCAGTGCTATCTGAAGCAAAGAACTGACACAAAATACTTCGCATGTTAGGTTTAATCAAGCTGTTACGTATACCATAAAATTTCAGCGCAAGATGTACCTTTACCACTATAATTATTCGGATGGAGTGAATCCGTGATGACTTGCTACTGCAGATTACAGACCTCATTCAGATAAAGTAATAAAATGTGACGGTACATCGGCCGCTTTGTCATGTGCTCTTTTAAAATGTTTCAGAATCCATGTGAAATTGAAATAACACAGCGCAAAGAGAATAGAGAACCTTTGAAACTGGTCGTCCACGTTCAAGTGGGTACTCGTGACTGCACACGAACATCGACATCGCGAGCCTTAAGCATTTCACGATGCCTCGCCGTGGTGGTCTAGTCGCTATGGTACTCGGCTGCTGACCCGCAGGTCGCGCGATTGAATCCCGACTATGGCAGCTGCTTTTTCGATGCAGGCGAAAATCCTGTAGGCCCATGTGCTCAGATGATTTCGGTGCACGTTAAAGTAACCCTGGGTTGTCGAAATTTCCGGAGCCCCCCACTACGGTGTCTTTAATAATCATATAGTGGTTTTGGGGCGTTAGACCCCACAATTCAATCCAGCACTTTACGATAATGTAGATTTGAATGACTAAGAGCCCAATGTAAAGGCCGCGAAGAGCTTCTTCGAACGCAAGACTGTTTAGTATCGTGCTTTAAACCAGGCAGGTGCAATTAGCACGTCTTCGATCGCTTCACTTTCACTGTATTCTTCATCGGAAACTTGTTTTTTTACGGACTCAACCAATGGCAGAGAAAAAGGAGAACACTGCGTTAAAAGCTTCCTTGCTTCCAGCCTGCCCTGCAATGCAGAATCCTTCGCACTCCCATCGTTCTTGCAATAACGATTGATTTTTACATACCGACCACATGGCAGCGGCTGGAACAAAACAGCGTATAACACGTACTCTAAAAATTTCTGAAGTGTCATTCATACTCGTCGTACACGATGGCTTCTCTATATTTAAGTAACGGAACTACGTCTACTCCTACGTGTTATAATAAAGCTTGTCTTAATTGGTTGATATGTGGAGTTTAAAGTCCCAAAACCATCATATGATTATGAGAGACGCTGCAGTGAACGGCTCCGGAAATTTTGAACACCTGGGTTTCACTAATGTGCGCCCAAATCTGAGCATACGGTCCTACAGTATTTCCGCCTCCATCGCAAATGCAGCCGCCGCAGCCGGGATTTGATCCCGCGACCTGCGAGTCAGCAGCCGAGTACCTTATACACTAGACCGCTAGGGCGGGGCAAACCTTGTCTCAAGTGATAGCGCGTGATAAAAGGGTATCGGTATAATGATATTACGTGAGAGCTCCAGATGATGATCGGCCATCGTACTGAAAATCCAGCGATTTTGCTCGTGGGTCCGCAATATGCTCATCGATGTCTTTTCACTATCATGGCACTTTTCGAGACGAATAAGAAAGCGGCTTACTCGAGTACGTGTAAAGCCTCCCCTAATATAAATTGTTAATGTGAATCTTGATCAAGTGCCACGGTAACGTGGTCGATAAAGAGACTGCTATCACACGCATTTACTTTCTTCGGAATTGAGACGTTTTTACGAGAGGTCGACGGGGAAGCTCCAAACGGGTTCAATGATTCAATACGTGGCGTCATTTTTCATAGGCGCAATAGCAGCCAAAGAATTTCTCCGTGGTCATACCTGTTTCAACGCTGTCTGCGAGATAACCCCGTTTTAAAAACAAAAGTGTTTTATGACGGGGTCCACCACGACTCCGCTGATGCACTTCCATCCCGGCAGTGACGTTGAAAAGTATTTACTAAGAAATTGTTAAAAATACATCCAGAAGGCATGAATCCGTCACACAGAATCGAGCCAGCAAGCTCTCAATTATCAGCGCATGGTGCTAACCACTACGTCACAGCGCGTACGTTGTCTGGAGCACTAACGGCAAGTCATTTATATACACTATTCACCGTTTGGCGGTACTCAGAGCTTTGAAACTTTCACACGTTTTTGATATCAGTGGCGAGATGGCGCAACAGGCTTGCGTTGGGTAAAGCGTTGGGCCCGCTCTGAAGGATGTTGCCCCAGCTAAGCGCCGCCTTCACAGAGCGTGGTTTCTCCTACGCGCACGCTTATTAAGCTCGCAATTCCGGGAAGGACGAAAGCCACTTTGCAAGCACCACTGCCGTGTTTACGAAATGAGGGCTCTGCTAACACAGTATGCAAGAATTGTGACATTTGTTTGCGCTGTCCTGTGTGCACTTGCAGGCTAGTTTCGTGAGTCTTTCTTTCTGTTTGAACACATCGCTTTAAGCGTCGAGCACTGAAATTTGTTGTTCTGCGCTTGTCATATGTATGCTAATTTAGGGCGTGCTTTCTGTTTGAGGTGAGCGCTCTAAGAGTCGATCTGCTTGCCGTTCCTAACGTGACTTTGCAATATGTTGCTGTTCCTAAAAGAATGCTTAATAAATGGTCAACTACCTCTCTAAGGACACGTCTCACTTTCGTGTTGTAGCTATTCCAGTATAGGGAGCCACCTTTTTTTTTTAAGTGCACCCGCCGTAACAGGATAAAGTAACTAACCGTGTGATAAAACAAAATATAAGTTTAACGCTGTATACAGCCCGTATGTATAAACTGTTTCTGAATGTGCTGCACAAAGACACGATAGTAATAATATTTAGGATTTGTTGTTCCAAAATCACTAGACAATCATGAAAGACGCCGTATTGGAGGGCACCGAAAATTTCGAACACCTGGGGTTCTTGATCATGCACCTAAGTCTAAATACATGGGCCTCGACCAATTTCGGCTCCATATAAAATGCAGCTGCCGCAAAAATATGGTATGAAACTAACGGTTCCCATAAGGCAAAACGTGTTTCAAACAGGCAGCACGTCAAGATGCAGAGGCTTGATCAGAGGATGTGCATACCATCCCACTCAGGTTCAGAGGTTGACAAGTCAAGCTTCATGGAAACTGCCTGCCACCAGTACGTTTTTTGTGTCACCCTCTTTCTCTCTGGCAACTCCATTGAAGGGCGTTGGAGGCTTGAACAGTTGGACGTCAATCATCATCAGCAAGTGCGCTTGCCCTGACAGAGGCAATGAACATATTGCGGTTCGTCTTACACAAACAGCCACTTATAGCATGGCCTAAATTTTATTTGTGTAAATCAACGTTCTTCTATCATAGGTATATCTTAAAACAAAACGGACGCCGCCTAATATATTCCTGAAAACAACTTTGCACCTTCACATGTATTAGTAAAGTCGGTTGAATAGCTTTGCAGAAGCACAAGACTATTACTTTACGTAGACAAACATTGCGAATGTTTTTGAGGACTCTTTCGTTGCACATTTTTTGTAGATGATTTTGCAAGCAAAAATAGTTACATGTATGCTTCCTAAATGCTGCGCAATACAAGGATCAGTTGTCGCAGAACGATCTTGGAAACTATTTTCGCTAAACAGACAATTCTTGGGATTTCGCACATTGACTTACCATATGCTTATTAATTATGACGTAGTCATGGGCTACAGAATTTAGATAAACGAAGGTTGCTCAACGTGTGCCTAAACCTAAAATACAGGGGCATCTAGTAATTTGCCTTCATTGAATTGTGTTAGAACGCGTATATTTCAGGTGAGGTGCCGAAATCATAACCATTCTAGCACCACAGTAGCTAAAACTGCTAGGCAAATGACCACCACCATTCAATGAGAATAACTCAAGGGCACCGCCAACGAATGGACAGAATCGGGCAAGAGAAAAATTTATTTCGGTACTGTCCACGCGCGACATTGTATATTTATTTTAATACTGCGGATGTTTTAATAAAAACATATATAAACAATACAAAAACATTATTAGCGTTAAGGGGACCTGGACGAAAGGTCAGGATGTCTGTCTCCCAGTCACACTAGTAATGTTATCCTAATAAGGTCAATACCAGCTAGGGCAACTTTCTGTCTTTTCAACTGTTTTCGAAATCGACAGGTGCTACATTTTTTTTTAAAATGAACAAAGAACTATACAGCGAAATCGCTGCTATTTGTGTCGATACCAACAACGTAACTCTAGTAAGGTACTTGTCCGCCGTGAATAAAGAACACGCCAGCGTTACGACCTCTCTTCTTACTGTGAAATTATTTATTTTTTGTGAGTTCCAACAGCTTTCCTTCGACTAGTCTTCGTCTTCACACTAAAGTTTTCATTTTACCAACCTCAAAACCGTGACATCCGTAGGCGGGCCGGTTTCGGAATATATGGCTATATAACAGTTCAACTTATTTCTGGTTCTGGTGGGGAACTCGTTCATCAAGCTTTAAAACGTCCAAGCCGCGTTCCCGATTTCACTGTAGACGAGGATTTGCACCGGAGCGTTTATCATTCAACAATGTCAAGGTTGCTTCTCGGCGTCGTGTGTTTTTACACCAACGCTCTTCTAACGCTCATCTTGCGCACCTATGCTATTCAGGCACATCGGTGAACAAAACCTGACGTCACCAAGGGTCTGTGTTTGTAAACAGTGAATGGGTCTATACAGCAGTACTGCATAGAATTCTGAACATCGAACACGTCACAAACTGCATTCGAAAAAAAGAAAAGAAAAATACACTGATAGCTCTCAACGACTACACAAACACTGTTCCTGTCTTGAGGGTGCGTACGCCCCACCAGAGTGTGGAGGTATTATATCTGCTCTGTCCTGATCGAAATTAGGGGGAGGCCCCTTGATAGGCTTTGAAGAGCACGCAGTCGGGAAACTTACTTATTTGAACAGCGGGCGCACCATGGGCAGCTTTTTTTTTAATTTCCTGCGTGGCTAAAAATTGACATGCTAAAATAAAACCAGCTATGCACTTGTAGTAATAAGCGTGCATAAAGTGAGAAGTGGGGAGGCATTACTTGGTCTCTTTGATTACCTCTTCCTTTTTTCCTTCCGTTATTTTTTCATATTCTGATTTTTCTATCTTTGTAATTATTGCTTGTAATAAAATATTTCTGTTTACTTCTGTAATCTCACTATGTATCTATGTCTTTGTCTGTTGCTGTTCGTAATTTTTTCTTCCTATTCCTTTTTTTCTTTATGACTTTTTCTTTCACGCTTTTTCCCCTCTTTACCTTGCTAGTCACCAAACGCTGTTTCTTGCATGGTAATATATTTTGTTTTTTTACTTGTTTAATTCCGGTAAAATTATTGCAATTTATGTTATGTATATTTCTACATGGGGCCAACTCTAACCTTTGGCTATGGAAACATACAGTGTACCATAAAAAAAAATCATCCGTTCTCTCTTCTTTCCCTCCTCTTCACCCTCATATATCTCCGGTCGACAGACATGGAAGATTCTACGCATCATAAAAGTTTCAAGTATCGGGCAGTGTGATAGCGAACACGTGACTGAGTGAGGTTTTAATGTGCATTCAGGAGGGCCGTTAAAGAGACTGTTGAACACTAGAAAGAAAATGAAAAATACCTTACCGGTTCTGTCCCACCACCACGTTTCTGGAAATCCGCAACCATGAAGTTTCCTTGACAATAGCAGACAAGTGGCCCGTTATCAAGCTTGTGATGTTGCAATCTCTCGCCTTCTTAAATTGCAAGGGCATAGGAGCCACCGTTCCTTCTTTCGAATTATCTGAAGTACGCCAGCGCCACAGAGTGAATGAGCAATTGACGAAAGTGCAGTAGTAATGGGTAAACAAGAACGCAGACACTCAACAAATTGGACTGCGCCTTCCCGTAGGCGTGTGGCATTCTCGAATCCTATTTTCCAGCAAACAATTAATCTGGACAAGCTCACTCGGAGCTCGCCCTGGGCCAGGTCATTCAATTGATACTTCTTCGCAACACTCGCGTGGACCGGGAAATTGGGGCTTAAAGTGAAAGTGTGGGCCAGTTTTTTTTTTCTGACCATCGCCTAAAGGAAAAAAGTTAAGCACAAAAGGAGCTAGATGCACGTATGATAAATACAGAGCTAAGTAACGTTTCGTTTTTGCCTAGCCTGGTTTGTTAAAAACAAAATGTTCCTGAAGTGGTTTTGCCATCCTCCGCGCGTTCTGCGAAGGTGATATTCATGTATTAAGGTAACTTTATTTTACAAAAAAAGAACTAGCTGATGGTTGTTTTTTTTAAAGCTGTATCTACTGTAAGGAACAACGTAAACGGGCAATAATAAATCTTTTTGAATAAGAAGCCATTTTTTAAACCAAAATAAGTACCGAGCCGCAGCTCTGCTGGTCACCTTTGGTCTAATATAAATATGATGTGTAAACAAGCTTTCATCTGAACTACACATATCATTAGTTTCTGAGATTGCGCTGACTGAAACTTCGCGCTATAACAAGACACAACAAGCGAATACAGGTTTACAGTTTAAAGCACATAGAGCAGCTGAACGTGCTTAGTTTGACGAGAAATGAAGCTTGTGCATATAAAGAATGAGTCTTAGTAAGAAAGTAAACTAACGAGTGTTCATCGGGTAGAAAAATCGGGGGCCTTAAAGCTATCAGTGCGATGAAGCCCTTGTATATAGAGATTCGATAGGTAACACGGTTTCAGGTCATTTGGTTTTCTTTTACGGCTATTGCGGGTACCTGTGGTTTCGGTTGTAGAAAGTACACGGCTAAATGATACCTCCACGTATTCATTAGGTAAGAGCTACCTAATGTTGTCAATGTTGCGCACTGGTCCACAGGAACCGAACCAGAAGCAGTCAGATCCATCTGCCCAATAAGTTACTTGTGGAAGTTTTTGCACGCTGGGACTTTTCGAAATACCGCGACTCTTGTATCGTCATTTATTGCGTTTGATAATGCGTCAAACAAGCGGCTCCACATCAAAAGTCCTAATAGTTATTTAACAGAAACCTCGTCCGAAAATGCACTCTACGCGCCGCTACTGCATTGTACCATTGAGCTACATTTGCCTGTGGTGCATACTTGTGTACTTTTTCATAAAGTGGTAAGAATGTCCACTTGATGAACCCGGGCTTGCTTCTCTATTAGTGGATAGATTGTTCTTGGTTTTCTTTTGTTTTTACGTCGTTGCATTCGTACACCTTCAACTTCTGCATGCGCATTCAAACTACGTTTGCAAAACACTCACTTTCGTTTGCACCACATAGTGACAAAACCTGTCTATATACGATTGGTATAAATAGCATCGCCACCTACGAACTTTTTACAATATTCATGACGCGGTAAATTCTGGAGACCAGTGCCCAATTCGCGTCGTGCTTTTGAGTAAAAGTCCTAACAGTAACAAAACTTATTACCTGAGATTAAGTATCAAAATAAGGCCCATCTCATAACACAATGTTTTAGGAACTTGGTGGCGTGTTCTCGATGACTGAAAGAGTGAAACCTGACCGCACACTTGAATAAATAAACCAAAGTTTTTATCAACGTCGGTGCCAGTGCCATACAATGACTCTGACCACAACGGTGGGTGTTTGGTGATTGACATCTTAGTGTATTGGTAATACTGTTTCACCCGAAAACCAAATGCAAAGACTCTCCAGAACTTGATGTAAAAGAAAAACAACAGCGGGTGCTTTGTAATGTGGTCGTCAATCACTAACATTATTCACTAACAACAAGACCGTACTGCAATTTATCAAAGCACTGTTACGAGATGCATAGACTCCGATAGCCTACCACGCGTGCTTTCCCAAGGACGAACCTGCGCTCTAATTACATCGAGATTGCATGCAGTGTGGAAAGGCTAAATTGTTACTTCGACCAGGCGTGACCACGTACTCTTAACCACATTCGCATAATTCGCCTCCAGATATTCAGCTGTTTTTCGAAAACTTGTCCTGCTGCATTTATCGAATGCATCTTTAGGGCACTGACAGCTCGTGTTTATCTAGTGTTCTTGACAGGCTGCTTTGCGAAAATACCAAGACACACAGAACCTAGCATCAACTTGGTGCAACAAAGCGTTGTACTTTTATTTTCTTTGTTCGTGTGTCAATGTGTGCTAAAAATAAGTTGCGAGGCACTCATACCAACTAGCTCGGCTTTCAATACTACTTCAGCAACAAAGCAGTTGGAAGAGCTTTGGTGATAAATAATTGCCGCATTTTCTTGCTTCACGGCGCACAACGACACGCACATGCGCCTTGTAGCCCACCAGTTAGTGTAGCGAAACAAGTCTTTCGTTCTGGCTGCTTCCGCTGCATTTACCAAAACTATATATTTCACGCTGCTCCTACTCTAGCATAGGACGCTTAAGTGCGTACCGCCTTGCTTCACGGCGAGTGCTGCCGACGCGCTTATTGAGCAACATCGATAGCAGGGACTCTGGAGAGACGATTTTCCTGCGACAGTACTGTATAGCAACTACAAATACTTAGAGCTGCAAACTGCCCAACTGTATTCAGCAGACAGGTGAACTGCGGACAGGCAAAGCTTCCAGGTTTGGTACCCACTGTTGACGAGTTAATTTTTTGTCATCTTTACGTTATAGTTATATATCAATTAATGCAATGCAGTTAGAGTGCAAATGACGTACCGCATGAATCAACTATAATGTTGGTGCTTTCACTCGCGAGATTTTGCGAAAAACTAAGCCATCTTCAAAAGAAAAATGATTATATCAGATGTGTACAATACAACACCAAGATATGATTATGAGAGACGTCGTGGTGGAGGGCTCAAAATTTGTTAACAATCTGGCGTTCCGCCACTCGTAGTCGCATGTCACAGTGCTTAGACATCTACCGTTTCACCTCCATAAAAATATGATGGCCGCGACCATAATTGAACCCGCGACCTTAAGATCTGTAGCCGATCACCATAACCACTACTCCACCACGGTGTACATTAGATGGATACGTAACGACAGTAAAGACAGATTGGCCAATGCACCAGTAGCAAGACCCCCGCATGAAAGCTCTCACGGGAGTTCATGTAAGTAGCAATGATCCGCCCAGAAAAAACGCAACTGCACCGAGGCCCGGGAAGGCAGCACAAACTATATTTAGACGGAAGTGAAAGGAATATCGGCAGCATCTGTGGCGTGCTCAACGCATTCTGTGGCGTGATCGACGTACCGACACGCTGGTAGCTGTGAGACGCTGATGACGTTTTTTGCAACAGAGAAACGCCAATAGCGGCACATATTGTCTAGGGGGTGTGGTTTGTTAGGCAGCGCTCCTCGCAACAACGATTCTTGTTGGCAGCCAACTTTTGTCCTCACTACTGACGATGCACACCTCAGAAAAGAACGCCGAGAAAAAGAGAACATGAGTGTGTTGTTGGCGCGAAAGGATCACTGATTTAGCTCGTAATGATGCCAGCTGGCAATACTCAAACAGCGTGTCAGGTGCATATCATAATTTCACCTCAAGGATACGTATGCATCGAGCAACCGCGTGGCAAGGACCGTATCACGTGGCTTTGATGGCGTGCGTAGTGTCGGTATTTTGGTATTACAATCCTTGATAAAAAAGTAGGCGACGTGTCCTTGTGTTGCTGCACGAGAATAACACGAGACGAAAATGTTTCAAGTACTTGAAGAGAAGTTCAAGCTCAAGCGTAACTATACATTCTGAAAAGCGTTGCAAGAAAACTTACCGACACCGTCACATGTATAGTCACGTGGCCTGAGGGAGGGAGTCACAAATGACATCATATGACCACCAAAATGTGATCGAGCGAGAAAGGTTCTGCCTGCCATTGAATTAGCATCGCTGTAAGCCAATGCACTGGTTGCTCCGTGTCAAAAAGGCACCAGTAACCTAGGCCGAGCCGCTTCGCGTTTATAATAGATCTCTATTTTTGACAGAATCATAATCACCAGAAACAGATTTGCTCTACCAGTGACGTCATTGGTGAGACTCGCGCACTGGTCACGTAAGACCGTTGCCCCTTGGTCACATACGCACGTTGAAAACAAAACCTTTATAAGGAATGAAAAGCAACCATGCAAAACCAAAGTACCGGCATAAATGCCTTTAAGGGGATGGTCTAGTGCTCTTAGAAAACGGCATAGATTACTGAGAGATAAAGGTATATTTAAAAGGGAGGAGTGTTTGGATGTAATCACGTTTTTTTAATTGAAAGTAGCAGGATGAAGAAGGTTGGTCTTACACAAAAAAGTATATATACGAGGCATAATTACCAGCCTGTGGAACAGTGCCTTCCCCATTAATCATTTGAAAGCTGCCGCAGAAAAAAAAGAGCAGCACGAAAGAAAAAGGTCATTATAAATTTCCTAAATTGAATACAATCGCAACTACCTAACCACACAGAATAAAGTGATATTGTCGAGTACTATGGGACCTCGAAAAAAAGATCACAGCATACTTACGGAGGGAATGAGGATGAGTGGTGAGAAGCGTCCGTCAGTCTGTCCGTGCTTCCACCGGTCCATTCGTTCTTGCTTCGGTGCGTCCGTCCATGCGTCCGTCCGTCCGTTGGTTTGTGCCTGCGTACATGAGTCCGTGCGTCCAACCAATCGTGCATCCATCTGTCCATCTGTCCGTTGTCCATGCAGCCACTCGTCCATTCGTCCGTCCATCTGTCCGTCCAACCGTGCATCCAACTGTGCGTCCATTCATCCGTTCATGCGTCCGTGCGTACGTCCACCCATCCGTCCGCACACCTGTATGTCTGTCCATTCGTCTGTCCGTCCACGCACCCTTCCATTCATTCGTCTGCTTGTCTTTCTGTCCATCCGTCCGTCCGTCCATCTTGCGAACCCTTCAAGTACCACGATCTCGCATTTTTTCATCATATACTCATCGTAAAGAACTACCGCCACGCAGCAGACATACCATGGACTAAACGAGAGATGCCGACATACCATAGAGTTTCATACAATAATATCTAGAGAGGAATATGGTGCTGCGATCGTGTACCTTCATAAGAATTTTGGGAAGTACAGGCTTCGGATTGGAAAGCGTTAGCTAGCGAACTATCTACGGACTTCTCTCTACAGTTTCAGTTTCGTTTTTCGAGCAGCGCTAGTAGTGGGGTGCGGTGAAAAAGGCTGAAGCAGCGCTTTTGTTGTGTGAAGAGGCAGACAAGCACTATATCTCCTAGTTTGCTGTGACGTTGGAGCTTTACGAGTCGTATTTGACATTTTAAACTAAGCGTCGTCCACTCACCACTGTGCATAGATGTAGCGTCTCATGCCAGTGCTGGATATTGCCTCGAGTTTCATGTTTTTCACACGCGCGTCTTTCCTAAACGCGTTCTAAATCGACTGCAAAGCGATGACGAAGCTAAGAAGACCCACCTCCACGCTCTGCTAACTCGACTTCACAACAACACTATAGCTGCGTTGGGGGAGACCACTGAGAAAACGCACCTAGTAGCGTCGCAGAAGACGAAACGATAAGTGTTTTTCATTTATTATTGTATTGTTATTTCCATAAATAAATAATACATACTTTCGAGAGAAAAACAAGCATGTTTGTTTTCAAGTATTGTAAAAAATAATTTAATAAATCTTGATACCAAATCTGGAACGCAATGGCGGAGCGATGCATTCATTAATGATTAAATTGTCCGCTAGGGATATGCGGCAGCAAGCAGCAAGCACAGCAATGTCTGTGTCTGGCGCGTTGTTTACTTCCAGGTACACTTGTACATGTGTAGGTGACTTGTTCTCTAGTCATTTAGGATGACATGTGCCACAGTTGCCACTTCCACGAGGACAACGTGGTCTGACGATGAAACGCAGGTGCAAAAATAACAAATATACGTTGTGCTATAAATCCGTCAATCACCACTGCCATCATTTCCAAAGTACACTTCGCTCTCGCGCGTAGCAGTGAACCGCCAAAATGACACTTCGTGAGCGTAAGTACACTCGCTCAAACTGCACTTAAGTTGCCACGTGTGACAGGGGTATTAGTGTCCCCTTAAAGAGCTTCGCTCTTGAAAGGAAGTTTGCTTTTATGCAAGGGAGCGATTGGGCCATTGAAGAATTTCACTAGAAACTGAATGCACAAAACGGGTTGTCCCAAAAAAAGAATACGATGATTCAAAGATGAAAATACAAAAGGCAACAAAGACGCTTATGCCGTGCCACCCATATGCCACATGTTCTCGCTGTTATTTTCATTCTTCGTGTATGCCCCGACACACACAGCCCTCTCGCGAGAAAGAGAAGGAATTAGGGCAGCGCAAAGTAATGCGCCTGGACTTGGGATCATTATTAATGGCGTTAAAATAGTGACGATCACGTGAACTAATGTTTTTAATGAGATAATGAACGCAGATGCGGTTTTTTGTCTCTTTGTATTCTTCCTCTCTCCTATGAAGCAGCGGGGTAATTGATTATAATTTTTTTTCATATCTGGGGCTGATTTCATTTGTTGGGTTTAACGTCCCAAAACCACCATTTGATTATGAGAGACCCCGTAGTGGAGGGCTCCAGAAATTTCGACCACTTGGAATTCTTTAACGTGCACCCAAATCTGAGCACACGGGCCTACAACATTTCCGCCTCCATCGGAAATGCAGCCGCCGCCGCCGGGATTCAATCCCGTTCATATGTGGGTTTAACGTCCCAAAACCACCCCATGATTATGAGAGATGCCGTAGGGGAGGGCTCCCAAAATTCTGACCGCCTGTAATTTTAACGTGCACTGAAACCTGAGCACATGGGCCTTCACCATGGTAATTCACGCAAATCCAAGGGTTAAATATCCTACAGACTGATGTACTACAAATTTGTGCGCGTAGTTTTCAGGTAATGTGTGCTTTATTACACGACAAGGTTGTATCTATGTCACGCAATGTTTAATTAGCTGCAATTTGAAACTGAGGCTCTGAAAACAGGTTAGAGCTATTTCAGTTCTTTTTCCTTCTATACGAATAACGTGACGAAATTGAAGTTTTTGGCGTAGTTAATGAATTGGTGTGTCTGTGCCATCTCATTTTCTTCTTGCTGAATCCGGACAAATGCAATCACTGGTTTTTTGTCTCTGAAGCCTGCCTTGCGCCAAAAGAAAGGAAATAAAAACATGGGAAGTTTCTCATCAGCCAGAGCACCAAATAATTTCCCGTTTTCCGCCACCCTAAGGACAGGCTGTCGAACGAGAACTGATTGCAAATGCGATGACAATTTTCTCGCTAGTCATGCTCAACTTCAGCTGCTTTTTAGTGAGTTAAACCCCAAGGGCAAGTGCGAAAGGCAGATTTCAAGAATTATTATTACGGCATACTTGAAGTTTAACAAAAGATCGCTAAGAAAGTGTTTTACGCAGTGGAATGGCAACAGACACCGAAAAAAATTGTGTAATATTAGCTGTGAGAATGTTTGCTGGAAAAAAAGAGAAAAAAATAATCGATTGGTATGTGGGGGTTAACGTCGCCAAACCACTATATGATTATGAAAGAAGCTGTAGTGCAGGGCTCCAGAAATTTTTGCCGAGCTGTGGTTCTTTAACGTGCACCCAAATCTGAGCACATGGGCCTACAGCACTTTCGCCTATATCGAAAATGCAGCCGCCATAGCCGGGATAAATTTGATCCCGTGACCTGCGGGTCAGCAGCCGAATACTTTAGCTACTAGACCAACGCGGCTGGGAAGAGAGAAAAGTTACTTTAGAAATCGGCAAGTGGTTCCCTCGAGAAATATAATGTTTCAGTGAAGTGTCCTAACTTCTATACTAAAAACAAAGAAAAGCAAACAAGTTCAGCCAATGCACGCGTAAACTCTTCACCGGAAGAGATCATTAGAAAAAAATTATTAAAAACATGGTGTGGCTCTGGTCATGTATACAATACGAGTGACTTCTGTCTACGAAAACATCAGTATATTTATTTCGTAATATTTTCTATTTTAATATGCATGCTTGATTCTTTCAGTTTGTGTTTTTTAATGAATGTAGAAACACGTACGTAAATATTGGTAATAGGAACTGACGAAATTACTTCATAGCACATTATTTTGTTAAAGGCGAAGCATTTCTTAGCGAACTTCGGCGACATTGAGCGTATATTTCTATCTATCTATCTATCTATCTATCTATCTATCTATCTATCTATCTATCTATCTATCTATCTATCTATCTATCTATCTATCTAGCTATCTATCTATCCGTTTACGACTTTTAGCTCTCCTGGCCCTTTCAATATTGGTATCGATACAAATTTTGATATGGCATAACATGACTGTGTGAAGAACATATTTGCTAGTCATAACATGAAAATCATAAAAAATGTGTCAAGAATGTCATGATTTATATATTGGTCCTGCCACTCTTGCGGTGGTTTCGTTCTTATGACCTATTGAAAAACTGGTATGGTATGACATGACTGCATGGCGAACACAAGCGACAGACGCTAACATGAAAATCATGACATGCGTGGCATGTAACAACTTGACCACATGCCACACTTATGATGTGCTCGCGGCCGTTTCACTAGCGTCCCATATTCCAAATTTAGTATTACGGTACGTAAATGGATGACGAAGGTATGTGACTGGTTCAAACATGATAAACATAATATGCGTGTCACGTAACAGCACGACTAAATGCTACGCTCATGATGCGCTCTCGGCTGTTTCGCTAGCTTCACATGTACCAAACTCAGTCATACGCGACGCGAACGGACGGCACAGGTAAATGACACATACAAACATGATAATCAGGACATGCGTGTCATGTAACATGGCTGCATGCCACACTCATGATGCGCCCGCTGCCGTTTCGCTAGCTTCACGAATGCCAAATTTGGTATTAAGTAACGCCAATGGATGACGAAGGTATGTCACTGGTGCAAAATGATAATCATGAGATGCGTGTCATGTGAGAACATGACTACATGCCACTATAAAGGCGCCAACACATTTCGATGTGACGCGGTGCGCGTGCTCGCCGGCGTTCATTTGGTCTCGTCATGCCGGCGTTGCAATGCCATGTGCCGGTCCTGCCATATATTCGCAGGCGCGCACCGTGTTGCTTTGATGCATGAGCGTTTGAGCGCGTCCGGCGTCCCTCCATCACGAAAAGCGAGAGATGCAGTGTTGTCTGGGTAAACATCGGGGCGAAATGCAGCATGTCACATTTCGCGCCGGTTGCCGTCGGTATGCGCTGACGGACGCTGGTCGCGCCTCTCATCAGACTATAGAGTACTCGCGTCTTGCTAACGTAGCGTCGCTGTGCCCAGCGTGCGTGCACGTCAACTCTGCATTAGAGTATGTTGGGCTCTTCATGATGCCCTTGTGGCCGTTTTTCTAGCTCCGCATATACCAAATTTGGTGTTACGTGACGTGGATAGATGACAAAGGTAAACGACACGTCCAAACTTGGTAATAATAACACTGAAGTCATGTATGACATCATTTACCTCCACCTTGTAACGCTGTGCTGATTTTAAAGTGACATATCAACATTTCTCATTCGTGCTTCACATATAATCAATCGATTTGCGTTTTGTACGTGAAATCTTCCAATTTTATTCTGACGTTGTCTATATATTTATTAGGTCCATGGAAGCGGTAGGTTGAAAAGTTACCAGTTTTTCTCTATTGAACCAAAATTCTATGCGCTCACGTGCGTACATTAAGTCAAAATTTCAATGTACGTAGCGAGAACTTCTTTGTCTCTGAGCGCCATATTATTGAACGAATTTACATAAAATTGTTTTGTGGATTTCTGTTTTGTGGGCATACATTTGTCCTCATCTTTTCTGAAGCCTAATTTAGTCCTAAGACAAAGATACACGCGAAGAACGGCCACTCATTTACGACAGGCAAAAATTTTGTAGAGTGTACAACGTACTGCATTTTTTAAAGCCAAGAACTTCAGCTGAATATGTTGCATTTTTTTACAGAAATTACAGAAAAGAGCGCAAATAGCGAATAGGTTAGCTGCATCGAGAACAGTGCGTTCAGTTGAAGAGGACGTGTGCGTTCGGGGGGGCGCTGCGAGCGCTCGATGGTGACGGACGCACTCCACATCGCCTCCGTAGATTTTCTGCTATTTCTGCGGACATCCACCTTGGTACCCCTGAAACTTGGATTTATCGTCACCGCCAAGTTCTCCGCTTCGCCTAGACAACACCTTCGTCCAGGTGGGTCCAGTTTTGACAACTTGAGGGACATCCTTAACTCCCGGCTACAACGCCGCCTCGCTAAGGGCTCTCAGCCCGGCGATGGCGACCGCCAACGTGGTTACTGGCTATGATCCTACCTCAATCCAAGTGCTGTCTATGGAGATTTCATCCTCCGTAAACACTATGCCAACAGAAGATGAATACCTCGACGACATGGTGAGACTGTGGCAACGAAAGCAAGCCAAATCAAAGTCTGCGTCTCAACAACAACGAGACGCCACAGCTGGCCGCCATTCCCCAGCCTTGCAAGGAACGCCGGCGCGCCATCCCTCCGGTAGTGTGCCTACCTCTGCTCCGTCCTCGCAGCCAGCGAAGCAACGCAAGTGGCGTCCGCGTCAGACTCCTCGCCTCTCTCGCGACGACTACATCGTAGTAGTTAAACCTCGCGTTCCCTGCGAGCTGCGCACATTTGTCCCGGCCGATCGCGCGGGCGACGCCATCCGCAGCTACCTCGGCGACCGGACTACCACGCAAATTCAAGTGTGGCCAATCTGGGAACAGAACATCTTGGTCTGTAGCACCACCATTTTGCCTATGGCACAGCGACTCCTCGGGGACTTCCAGCTGCAAGTGGGGGATCAGCAGCTGCCCGTTCGAGGCCACGCCAAGGCACCAGGGAATACATGCAAGGGCGTGATCAACGTAAACCCTGCTGAAAGCCCAGAGCAGATAAAGTCTGAACTGTATTGGCCTCGAGGTACTATCCTTGCGGTCCGCAAACTCGGAGATTCCGCGGCGGCGGTGGTGACTTTCGAGGGCACGAAGTTACCCCGCTTCCTCTTCTACCACTGCGTGGCGATGTATATCCGCGCCTACAAGAAAGCGGTCCCTGTTTGCACCAAGTGCGGTACCATCGGCCATCGACCACCTCAGTGTCCTCACCCCGCTCCAACGCAGTGTGCCAAATGTGGAACCCCCGCACCTGCAGGTCTCAATTCCCATGACTGCCACCCCAAGTGCCTCCTCTGCCACGGCGCCCATGAGACTGGGACCAGTGGCTGCACGGCAAAATATCGAAAATATCGGAAACGCAAGCAGCCCTCAACATCTCCCCGAGGGACCACCTCATGTTCGTCACAGCCAGACAGCAGCACCAACCTGCATCATTCGGCTCCACCACTCCACGCCGACACTCAAGCATTCCCACCGCTCGAAGCACCAGCGGCGGTACCTCAGGTGAGCAGTGGGGCCGGGAAAGCTGCTTCTAAGCCTCTCTCACCCCCTTCTGTCGATCCTCCTTCTCCCGAACTTGCGGCCCTTCGCCAGCAATTTGCGGCACTTCAAAAGCAAAATTCTCTTTTAACTAAACAACTCGAACTCTTAAATAAGCGACTTCAACCCCAACAACAGTGTACTGCAAGGCCATCCGGTATTGCCTCCTCTGTCCAGGCGGCTATGCCAGCTACGTCCATGCTTAGTCCTCGCGCTAAGTCCACTCTCAATAAACCGCCGGTTCAAGCAGCCATGTGTACTCCAGCACTCGTAACCGGTGCCACATCTACTCCAGAAGCTCTTGAGGCTCCTGGGGCACCCCAGGTTCTCTTGCCCGCTAACCAAACTCTCCCTAGCGAAGAGCGCACCACGCGCGTAGAGGAACGCCTCACGCGCGTCGAATCTTCGATTAATCACCTCTTCGCCAGCTTCTCGGTCCAACGCATAGTAGTAGAGGTTACCCAGGCTATTCAAGCCTGGGCAATCACCCAGTTTCAAACCAAGGCATCGCGTTCCCGCTCCTGCTCGGTGAGCAGTGAGGGTACAGCTCCACGGCGTCGTTGTAAGGTGGCTAACACCACCCCGCCGTCGGACAATCCGGCCTCCGTGCCCCTCCATGCCTCTGAGGATTCCGAGCGGGACATGGAGGACCAAATATAAAACCTAGGACAGTCACGATGGCTACGAATCGTACGTTCCGTTCAAACATTGCGTCTAAATTCGAGATCATACAGTGGAACCCTGGATGCTTTGGGAACAGGCGAAAGCGTTCACATCTTTCTCTTTTCCTCAGCTCACTTGGCTCTCAGCCAGCCGTCTTGGCGCTCCAAGAATCTGGCCCTGCTCCATCCCTTTCTGGATACTGCTCCTATGTAGGCGGCACCACCACATGCCTCCTCGTGCATAAAGCTTACACGGCGATACAGGTTGACCTCGATCTGGATCTTCCTAACGACTACTGCATGATATCAGTGCTGTCTCAGCAGAGGGGCCAACCATCAATACATATCTTAAACGTGTACTGTCCCCCTCGCCTTGCGAGGGCTTCGTTTGCGCATCTCTTCCATCGGGCGCTGGGTATAGCGGCCCGACAACCACTGGTGATTGTCGGGGACTTTAATGCCCCCAGCCCTCACTGGGGTTACCACTACGAGAAGGCCCGGGGCAGAGAGCTCAAGGAGCTCATTTCATCGCTGAGCCTGACGCTTCTTACTGATCCGGCACAACCCACACGTTCCGGTAACTCGGTCATGCGAGACACATGCCCCGACCTCTCCCTCACCCGTCACATCCGCGATGCTACATGGGAAAATTTAGGCGAAACCCTAGGCAGTGATCACTTTTTACGCCGCATTTCGTTCACACCGCGGCAGAAAACGCGCCAACACTGGGGCCAAGCCCGTCTCACTGATTGGACTCAGTTCAGAATGCAACCATTCCCCGCCGGCCTCTCCTCGACCGAATATGCAGCGTGGGCATCATACGCTCTACATATGAAACAAGCGAACACTCGCACCCTTGCGACCTCTAATTTGACTCCTGCAATCGATCCACACCTCCTACATCTTTGGCACGCTCACCGCGGGCTCATAAGGCGGTGGAAACGCAACAAACTTAATCGGAAACTTCTCGCTCGCATTGAGGCGCTCACTGCAGAGGCGGCCGCATACTCCGCACAACTTTCCGATGCTAACTGGGCAGACACCTGTTCGAAGGCTGCAAACCAGATGAGCTCTAAGAGTGCGTGGCGACTCTTTAGAAGCCTTCTCGATCCCTCCACCACCAGGGGAGAAACGCAACGCCAGCTCCACCGTGTTCTGCATGCCTTTCAGGGCACTACGGATGAACTCGCGCGAGAACTTTGTGACCGCTACATCTGCCGCACAATTGATCCCGCAGGCCCAGCATATACGTATTCTGGCGCCCCTAACACCGACCTCGACGCCCCATACACGCTTTCTGATTTACGATTTGCACTCACGAAAATGCGACGGGGCACGGCCCCTGGACGCGACGGAATCACAGTATCGCTCCTGGCAAATCTTCCCGACCAAGCACACCTCTCGCTACTCCACCTTATAAATTCGATATGGGACGGCTCTCCGCTTCCAACAGAATGGACCACAACGGTCGTGACATTCATTCCCAAATCAGCAAAGTCCGTTAGTATTGATGCACTGAGACCCATCTCACTTACGTCTTGCGCAGGCAAACTCATGGAAACCATGGTTCGCGAACGCCTTTCCGCCTACTTGGAGGCCAGCAGGACCTTTGCCGACACGATGTTTGGCTTTCGCCCGCATCTGTCGGCGCAGGACGTCGTGCTCCAGCTTCAACACGATATTATAGAGCCGACTACTATGCGCCATAACGATAAAGCCGTGCTCGCTCTCGATCTCCGCGGGGCGTTCGACAACGTCAAACACAGCACTATACACACTAACCTGTCTACCACAAACTGCGGGCAGAAGACTTTCAACTACATTCGCGCCTTTCTATCACATCGCACCGCCTTCACTCGCCTTAATCCTACCGAACACGGCCCGTACTTATTAGGCACGCGGGGTACACCTCAAGGGGCAGTCCTGTCTCCTCTGCTTTTTAACCTGGCGATGATGAACCTCCCCTCTCTTCTAAGCGAGGTCGAGGGAATACAACCCGCACTATATGCGGACGATATCACAATTTGGACCAACACCGGCTCCTTAGCGCAAATCGAAGAACGCCTGCAAAAGGCTGCCCTTCTGGTGGACACCTACGCAGGTTCATGCGGCCTGGAGTGCTCTCCAGTTAAATGGGCTCTTCTTTCAGTCTCTCCGCTACCACCGCCTCAAATTTTTCTTCCGTCCGGGCCCGTCCCGTCAGTGCAAAATATTCGGGTTCTTGGCCTACACCTCACATCGTCCTTGGATCCAAAGGGCACAATAGCAGGCCTCAGACGCACCAGCGAACAGGTGAGCCGCATGATACGGCGAGTTTCTACCAAGCGCGGCGGCCTCCGCGGGTCTCTGTCCCTCCGATTGGCCCACGCGTTTGTGACCAGTCGCGTCCTCTACGCCTTACCTTACCTTCGCCTGCGTCGTCGACACGAGCACCAGCTGGACGTCCTTCTTTGTTCAGTATACAAACGCGCTCTGGACCTACCTATTGCAACTTCCAACAGCCGATTAGCGGCTCTGGGGCTACGGAACACCTTTGCAGAGATGCGCGAAGCTCATCGCGTTAACCAAATCAATCGACTGTCGCAGACGCCTTCAGGGCGCCGTCTTCTACACAGACTTGGCCTTAACCCGATATCTGACCAAGACCCTCTGCAGCCGGTACCAGAGCTCTGGCGTCAAAAGCTATGGGTGGAACCTCTACCCCGTAATATGAACCCCAACCTCCATCCTGGCCGTAGACTAGCACGCGCCGCGGCCCTTCATACGCGACACTCCGATCGTCCTGGTGTTTTCTACGTGGACGTCTCGGGTCCCTCCCCCTCGGGTCACTTCACGGCTGCCGTGATTACAGAGGGCAAACACGTAGATGGCCTCTCCTTTCGAGCAGACACAGTAACGCACGCTGAAGAGGTTGCCATAGCTCTGGCCGCCTCTCACCCTGCCTCATGCACCATCCTGACGGACTCGCGCTCGGCCTGTTCTCAGTACCTTCAGGGTTCCATTGCCCCACTGGCGGCTAGCCTACTACAGGCAGCCTCTTGGCGCTTTAACCCTCATCCCATTCGTATAGTGTGGACCCCAGGCCACTCGGGCCTGCCCGGCAACGTGGCGGCAAATGCCGCTGCCCGCGCTTCTCCTGTCCGGGCCGTTGCCCCTCCATGTCCCGAGACGGAATCTGGCAATACCAACCTGACGCGCTTTCGCGAAATTTTGGCTTATTACTGGGCTTCGCGCCGCCTCTACTCGCACCCCGCACGCGGTCTGGAGAAAGCGGACGAACGACTGCTACACCGCCTGCAGACGAACACCTTTATCAGTCCGGCGGTCGCCAGGCACTTTTTGCCAGAAATCAATGGCACCTGCTCGACCTGTCATGTCCTCGCCGACACATATCACGTCGTAGCATCGTGCCCAGTTAATCCCGTCCCTTTTTCATCCCCTTTTCCTATCCCAACTAGAGAGGCTTGGGAGGAGCACCTGCTCGGCTGCTCTACCTTGGCTGCGCAACGCTCCTTGGTGGAGCGCGCACGGGCAGCTTCCAGCTCCACTGGCGTCCCGGAATAGGGTCTTGCCACTCTAGCACACCGATGGGCCACGTCGGCACTCTCTAGTAGACTTTTTCTGAAATAAATGTTTTTTACCACCACTACCACCGTGTGCATTCGACCAACTGTACTTGAAACGTTAACGATAAAACAGGCAGCGGCATAGCAGGAAATGAATGGACACTTAAGAAGATGCAAGGCACTTAAAAGTGAACCACAAAAAAGAATCTTTCAAACTATTTCGAATGAACAAAAAGTTTTCCTGATGGTGAGGCCTACCAACGGCAGAGGTGGTAGATTGACACCTGGTCAGAGCCATAAGCTTCCCGCCTAAACAAACCCCACCGTTTCTTTGGCTCCAGTGGTCAACGTGGAAGGGTTTAAGTTTATCGGTACAAACATCTGCATACGGTCATTCATCATGAGCAATAAGATCATCATCTTTGTTTCCTTTCAATATCTGCAGTACCTGAAAAAAGCCGTAACACAAAAAGCACTTTTACAACGAAGAAAAACACTGTTTTCGTTTCTTGCTGGTCCTAGAGCGATCTAATCTTGCCCTATTAAAACCCGTAATCAGGGAGGTTTAAACAATTTTTTAAACCTTCTCAATTGGCCATAATCTGATTTGTATAAAACCAAGGGAGCGCTTTTTAGTATTTTTAAGGGCAAGGCTTCTTAGGGTGTGGGTCGTTCTCTTTAGTAGTAGTAGAAGTAGTAGTCGTACGTAGCCACCTCTAGCTTATGAGTTGCTCAATAGATGGCGTTGTCTGTGTATATCTGGGTACGGCATAACGTTTGATAATGTTCTGTCAAGGGCTCCACCCAATAGTCTGAAACAGAGGCGCGGAATTTTTCAAAGCATTGATGTTTAGGGACAGTGAAGGCAAAATAGATTTTGAACGGGTATAAATAACCAGTAAGAGGCTAACTGATTGGTGGCTAAAATCAAGGTGCGAGTGAAATTTAATCTTCAAACACATAGTGAAAGTACTTAGTTTTATGGCTAGGTGGCGCCAGCCACCACCCGATGTAAAGGGAACAGCCGGATACATCCATCCTTCTTTCCTTCCTTCAAAATAATACCACTAGATGGCGTTATAGTTTTTCGTAGTTGACTATTTCGTATAGTTCAAGGACAGTAAGATATACAGACGAACGCTTCGCCCACTCATAATCATTCACGCTAGAATATGCTATCACTCTTTTTCTAGCGAAGCCATCGTGTCATTGTGATTTCTTTTTATTTTGCATCTCACCCTCGACACAGAACGCAGCTCATACCAGCAAGGTGTTCTTATTTGCATTAATTTATTTGTTGTCACTTCGCCTCTTTCAATGTCCCACAAAGCCGTGCCTTTCACATGTACCTCGAACGCCAAGCTGCGTCTGCATCGATATGAAACTTATCGCGCACAGTCCCTACTTTACACAGTGGTAAAGTAGCTCGTGCGTCCACACGTCCATCCTGCGCCCGTCCCTGCGTTCTTCCATGCATCGGCCCCTGCATTCGCCCATGCATCCATCCGTCCGTGCAGCCATCCTTGCGTCCGTCAGTACATCTGCCTGTGTGTCCGTTCATCCATCTAGTCAACACTCGAAGTACCACCATCTCGCATCTTTTCATCATATATTCCGCATATGGAAGCACCACCATCCAGCAGACATTCCAAGGACTGAACGAGAAGAGGAACACGCACACTTTCTTACGGCTTGCGCTTCCTGTCTACTTCCCACCTTTAACCACCTCGAGTTCATGGTATATACTAGTTCACTGTATTCATGGCACTGCGGCCCAACGCTCGCCAAACCTTTCTAAAACCAAGGAGGTTACGCCCAGCGAGTATAACCTGGCAACCCTTTCTTGCCAGATAGTGCTCAATGTACGTGCCAATGGCTGCTAATGAGGAATGAGAGACAGGAGAATTCGGCTTTTAGGTAACGCTCACGCTGCGAATTTTTTATTGTTTGACAACGCACAGGAGAAATCTCCCACCGGCACCACCTTGCAGGTCAAAACGAAAGACATGTTACGCACTACTACGATGGACGAATGAGTGCCGCAATAAGCAGCTTCGCCCTTAAAAAACGCCAGGCCTGCGCGTAACGTGCAGAACAGTCACAGCGAAAGCTAAAATTGTGGCTTTTCAGAGCCTTTTCTAAACACTCTTTGGAAGTGTACTGCCGGGTACCCACTGCACCTTAAATAGGAATGAATTTTGTGTGGTAGGCCATTATTTCTATGCTATCCCTCGTCCTTCTATGAAGAATTGTGGTATCCGCTACACACTTGTTGGAAGTTTTGTGCAACTTTTTATGCAATGGCTGATGACGATGAAAAGAACATGCCGTAAGTGGGTATGCGCCACAGTGAATAGTGATAAAGAACAAGTTTTCTAATAGGTTGCAGCGTTGGACGACCTAGACGTTACGCAATTCACATTGTGTGACGCCTGGCTGTTCCTTTGATGTTCTAAAATGCAACATTATTCATATGAACGCAATTACTTTCCCGACATCAAGCCTGCCTAAGGCCAGTTTCGAAAAAAGTTCCAAGCACTGGCGTAGCTCAGCAGTAGAATACTGGGCTGACATGCCAGAGACCAGGGTTTAAATCCCATTGTGTCATCGGTGGTTTTTATTTACCGAGTTCAAAGCACTGGCATGGCTCAGTATTAGAATACTGAGCCGATGCGCAGCGGACACCATTGTCTTATTGGTGTTTTTATTGACCGATTTTTTTGTTTGTTTGATATCGGTTTATATGGACACCGGTAATGGGGGCGATGGATAACTAGGGCGCCGCGCGTTACCCGTGTTCTGATCTCTTGACAGCTTTTGCTGTAAAAAACGCAAAGCATTGAAACAATGACAATGAACGCTAGGTATGCGTTTTTAACCTACTTTACACACGTAAAAGAAGAAGACTGAGAATGTGGTGGACAAAACAAGAGTTCCCGTTGAGTTCATTTTTCCTGACGATTCTGAATAGTGCGAGATTGGATGGGAACTTGCAGAGCTAAACACCGGGGAGGGCTATCGGCGTGCACATAGGGAGGTGCGTACCAAACTGGAAAAAGCGGAATCAAGTAGGGAAAGCGGTTTCAGCTCTATACTGACGTGACATCCGCGAGGGGCGAAACAGAGCTGTTCACCGGTGTTTTCAATGGTAAAATTGCTGTTCGTGGGAAATTAGAGAAAGAACTAAACATTTCAATGATTGATTGATTTATTAATTGTTTAGTATGTCTGTATTTATTGTTTTGTTCAAGCCGCCTTCCATTACCAAATGACTGATTGATATGTGTGGTTTATCGTCCCGAAGCCACCATTTGATCATAGGAGACCGTAGTGGATGCTTCCGGAAATTTCGACCACCTGGGATTCTTTAACGTGCACCCAAATCTGAGCACATGGGCCTACAGCATTTTCGCCTCCATCGAAAATGGAAGAAGGAAAGCCTGCCTGTGGTGATTCGGCACACTGCCTCGAGATATATTGCTTTGATGAGACACTCGTGATGCCCAGCCTGAATCCGTGGCCCGTAGAGAAAGCTGTTTCAAAGCAGGCGTTATTGTTTAAAAACTTATTTCGAAATTCGTTGTAGCACTTGAAATACATGACTTTAGAGTAAACATCCACGTTTCTTTCTCCGGTTTTAGACAAAATACTTAAGTGCCTCGGGAAATTTTGTCGGGGATTTGGACAGCACTGCCAAGCCAAAATAATGTTTTAGGCTGTGAAGGCGAACCTTTAGTATGGGGACCGTGGGGACCGATGCATATCATCAGTCCCCACGATGATATGCATCGTGGGGACTGATGGCGCATCGCGGCACTTACAAGCATTTTCTGGTCTACACCTAGTCATGTTCGATCGCGATGACGGCAAGACACGCCGACAAGCCGGGACGCTAAGGCGCCTCGGGGCTAAAAGGAGTGGCCTCTGGGGATAAAGCGCCACGCACCTTCCGTGAAACGACGCTGACGACGACACTGCGGGATAGATGATTACCACATGCCTACGAATTTATTGCAGAAAGGGTTCCGAGGTCGCTTCTTCTTCACCCGGCAACCAGCTAACGTGACCTTTCCTGGCAGCTGTTTGCAAGACATTTTGGCATTTCCACGCTCTACAAATGTTTACCTTTCGTGTCCTTGACTTCTTGCCATTATTGGTGTGTTGGTGTGTTTAGAATAACCAGTGAGCGCTTTAGAGCACTAAACGCGCTCTACCATGGAACAGCCATGCGATGATAAGCGGGCATTAACGACTTTCACGTCGGCGAACGATACACAAGGTTAAGCTGTGTTTGGAAGAAATGTTCGATGATTTATTTACCTCCGTATTCAGAAACTCTCCTTAATTTGACTTGAACTCGACTTGAAACCACCTTCAATGGAGCGCGTTTGGAACGCGTCTGTGCGTTTGTGCTGCCTTTGCACCACCTAAAGACAGCACGTTCGAAACGCATTTCCGCTGCATTGAAGTCGGTGGCAAGTCAAGTGAAGCAACGTTTCTGAATACGGGGGTTAGAGTACGATGTGCTCTAGTATGGAAGCGCAATAAGCTGTCGCAGTACACCGCAAAGAGTAAGAATGACTCCGAGTCACAGACATTATTTGAACAGCCTCCTTCCTTGCTATTGAGAACTCACTCTAGTTTTGAAGACTAAGGACTTGCCCTGGTTTCGAATCCACAAGAAACATTAATCAAATAATGCTCAAAAAAGGCTGTGGTAGGAAAATCAGCAATGTGTGTTTTCTTATTTCAACACTTAGTATTTTATGTGGTAGTCCACTTGCATACCAGTAACGACGTATTCGTCACGAAAACGTTTTGGTAAAATACGTAGGAAAGTGTCACTAACACGTTCCAGGGTGTAGGATTGAAATTATTTTCGTTTCTGCATTAGTTTAGCTCCTCTTCAGAAAGTCTCCTTTCGTTTCTGCTTCAGAAAAAATATGTACCGTTGGGATTCATAACGATATTTACCTGTATGCGAAAAATTGAAGTTCAACTAATGATTAAAAATTGTATGCAAAAATTTGAAGCTTGAGTAATGATAAAAATACTGGTTTGGCCGTATAGTTAATCACGCTCTTTCTAAAAATCTGAGAACGGCTAGGACACGTTTTTATCCCGTTCTTAAGGGACGCAAAACTACATTTACCGAAATTCCTACAAATAAGCTCAGAGTAGGGTGCTAATAAGTTAAAGTAGACTCAAAATTATGAAATGTTTTGAGCAGGCCTTGCTCCTTGATTTTCGTCAAACGTCAAGGGAGTGAGATTGACCAAGAAGGTTTGAATGCAATTGCTGGAGTGGAAGCTCCCGCAATGCCTTGCCAGCAGTAGTGAAGCCAGCTTTTTCCCTCCAAAGATCTCAGAAATAAGCTATTTTCTGGTGGTGTCCACTAAGACACCAAGTGGCTTTGATTTGTTAGTCTAAAGACTACGTCCATTACAAATAAAAGATAATTGTTTCGAAGAAATAGAGTGCAGAGACTAGTACTTAATCCATCTGTCCGTCTCTCTGTATGTCTATCCACCCGTCAGTCTGTCTGATACTGCACGTTACGCCTGACGCAGGACAATGTTAGACTAGAAGCAGCTTCGTCCTATAGTTGAGTACCAAGTACTCTATATCATTAGCAACTTTTTCCAAACACTGTAGTGCTCACTTGTGACCACAAGCCCGGGCCTGACACAAGCGTCATTTTAGGCCTAAAATGACGCTTGGGCCAGGCGCAGGCTGGTGGTCACAAGCGAGCACTACAGTGTTTGGAAAAAGTTGCTAACAATATATAGTACTTGGTACTCAACTATGGGAGAGCAAGAAACCGTCCCGTGGTGCTCACATTTCATGAGGCCGCCGTCGAGAAATGTTGAGGTCACACGTTGGTGTAACAGCAGTGCTTGATCGCTTGTGCAAATACAGCAACAACACCGAAAGTCTTCCAAGTGACACCACCTATATTCTTCATGTATGCGATAGTCATATATCTGGCTTTCCAAAACATCTTGACTCTAATTATTACAGAGTTCAAATTCAGTTACCCTGTAGTTAAAGCGCTTTATGATCTGCATCTTACTATAACTTAATTCCTAATATGTCACGTGGCGAAAACATGTCAGCATTTATTCACCCATATATTTTTGAAGCTCCGCGGTGGGCTTCTATAAGATCGACGAGTCTAACCTAGGAATGAATAAGGAGGTTATGAAAAATTGCTGGAGTGGAAATTCTTGGCCATAAGTAAAGCCGTGCCAACCGTAAGATGGCGGCTGCCGCAGCCATCTTACAAGGGGCATGATGAGCTGTTCACGGTCGGCGATTCAGAAGGAGCGTTTTCCTCGCACGTCCACCGAGTTAACGTGGCAACCTTTTAGGGCGACATAGTGTTCAAAGTGCGTCCTTGCGTTGCTAGTTTTCTTTGGTAAGCCTCGAATTCAAGGCAAATATCTTTGGAGATTATGTCACCGCTACTAGCCTCTGCGGAATATTTCTTCGGAAACAATTGTTTTTTTAATTTAAAATTAACGTAGCCTTTAGACCAACAAATCCAAGCCACTTGATCTCTAAGTGGGCACCAGCAGAAAAAAAATTACCCGCAGCTTCCCTCGGGGGAACACTGAGGAGGATGCGAAGCATATAATTGGTTAACGGGGTGTTAAAGTGCGACTTACTTGGGTCGATGGCTAAATTGGTTAACGTGGTTGTGAATTGGGGTGTTAAATTGCGACTTACTTGGGTCGCTGGCTAAATTGGTTAACGTTGTTGTAGGAGGGGTGGTAAATGAGTGAACACGTACGACACGTATGCGAAAGGGCGGTGTTTATTTATTGCGACGAACTTTGAGCACGATGGCTTTTAGATGCCACTTTGGCCGGCGCTGGTCGAAGGGACGTCGATCATTGCGACCTCGGACGTCGACGCGCCGTACAAACCAACCAACGAGCGGCAACTGAGCGAGCGAGCACCGACCTTGAGTATATATACAGCGCGACGGCGCATGCACTGTCAGCTGTCGAATGTTCAAGAAGGGGGAGAAGCGCAACGGTGCATGCGCGCGCGTCAGCTGCCGATGTTCTCGAAGCGCGACGGCGCATGCGCGCGCGTCAGCTGCCGATGTTCTCGAAGCGTGATGGCGCATGCGCGCTACATTATACAGCTAGCGAATGTTCGTGAAGAGGAGAAGCACACGCGGTGTGTAGAGGAGGAAGGGCGCACAGATGGTGGAGGAGTGAAGCGCGCGCGGTGTGTAGAAGAGGAAGGGATGCACAGATGGTGGAAGAAGGAGGAGGAAGCTTGCGGACGGCGCCGCACTACAAGTCTCGAGTATTAGATGCTCCGCATCTAAAAAAGCAAGTTTCTGAGATCTTTGGAGGGCAAAAGCTGGCTGGACTGCTGCTGGTAAAGCGTTCCGGGAGCTTTCACTCCAGCAATTTCTTTAAACCTTCTTGGCTTGACCTCATAAGCAGTTCGTCATTGAGCACACCTTTTCATATACGGGACCACTGTTCATAACGAAGAAACTCCCACGTCGAGAATTCTTGCTCCTCGCTCCGGTTTTTCACAGGTGAACGAAAGTCCTCTTGAGGTAATAAAGAGATCTATTGTTGCTCAGATTGTCGCTTTTTGCACAATTTCACCGCACCTTTATTTCGAAATTCCGGATTGTGTTACGCGTTAGTACTGTACTCTGATATAGTCACTATTGCGAATTACGTTATCTCGGTTCTTCCGCATTTCCATCATTAGAAAAAACAATAAGAAACAGCGTGGATATACGAGAGCAGAAACACAACACAACTGGGCGCTGACTGACAATCATCTCAACACCTTCAATTGAACCGACGGCACTTTCTTCTTGAGAAATCTGCAAAAGATACTCTGCCACATGAACTCGCTAAACTTAGATGCTGAGCGAATTTCCTAGAAACGTCCTGGTTCCCGCACAACACCGTCGAAGAGGTGTGTTCTCTCGGTGGGTCATCTAAAAGCAAGCATCGTAAACTGCGTACAGTACCTTTTTAAAAGACTGACAGCGCAATGTTCTGTGAAGTACTTGTAGATACCGCCTAAGCTAAAAATCCAACCAGCATAGAAATGGGCTTCTACTGGCGGCGCAAAGCAGCGCAGAAAACAAATCCTTCTCGACTCCTGCAGCTTAGCATTTGAAGAACGTGGGGAAGAAGGTGCGTGTACACCGGATCATTGACTCACTTTGGTTGCCTTGCAAAAATATAGGCGCTGAACTTTCGAGTGTTGTTTGGGTAAACAAGAGCTCGTATTCTCTGTATATCTTTATCCCATTTTCTCGCTAGTCTGACTTTCAAGAAGTAATCGATATTATTGTACAAATCAACAGGCAAGAAACTTTTACCCAAAAAGCTTCAAAAATTCTTCATTATATACTTGCGCACAGAAGCCAACAGCACAAATATACCTTTAGTTTAGATGTTTAAAATATTTTATTATATGTCATGATGTTGACCACCCTTAAGATACTGTAAGGACACGCTGCATATATATGTTTTGAAAATCTTGCTGGCATAACTATTATAATTTATGTCCCGTTTTGTATTTTATTCGTTCTTTTTATGCCCATGAAAGGCCTTGACTTTATAAGTATTATTGTTCAAATAAAAAAAATTAAAACAATGAATTGGCTAACAAAACTTCCTGATGAATACGTTGAAGGCCAGAATAATACACCAAAGCAGCAAGGGTCGTCTTAAATGAAGGTGCAATGATATTACCCTGACCACTTGCTGATCCAACCATTTGGATCATTGTGAGTAAAGCTGCTTATCCTCGTGCAAAGAAAAAAAACTGCGTTACAAAAATAAGGCAGAAGCTGCGCAGTGCATTCTCTGGCGTCTGTTTTCTTGCTATGACTGTGTGCGTTTGTACGTACACATAATTTTTCTATCTCTCATTATGTTTCATTTTTTAACAAGAACTGATTGGTGGCCGAGTTGGAACTTATTCATCGTTGAGTAGAGCAAATTGAAAAATTTTGTGCGTTTTCAATTTGTGCGCTAACCAACGGCTAATGTTTCTCCTTTTGTGTGTTTCAATTTGTGCGCTAACCAACGGCTAATGTTTCTCCTTTTGTGTTTCAGGGGTGGATGGGCACCCTTTTATATAGTCATTCTCGCTCAGTTGCCATACCGAAAAACGTTTTCAGGAGAAGAGGGGGGGGGGGGGGGGCTCGGTCCTAATGTGCGAACCCTTAGCTACACCACCAGTTGTCTGTAATAAAATCATTTGTGATGTGTGTCTGGGTGCCATTGAAGGACAGTATAAATTCTTGTCTTTTTCTTTATTTATCAGAGAGAACGGCGGCAAAGTCGAAACAATCCGCAGTTCACATGCAATATGGCAATCGATTTTTACGCGAATCATTCAGCGATGCCGTATTCTATTGGCCTTGAAGCAAGTGTTACGATGCGTAAACGTTTCTTTGTTTGTTTTGAAGCGTTTCTTGTTCACATTTCTACACAACTCCTCAACATAGATGCCTGTACGTTTCAACACACATATCGGGCTTTTATTTCCTCGCTTACTGCACTGGCTTGTGCAGTTAGCTCATTATCCAAGGTCACGTTGCAGCCCCACACGACGTAACAACCCTGATGCCACTGCTAAAGAAACGAAGTGAAAACACAAATCGTTAGCCTATACTTTCGAAGACTGAAAACACTAGACAGTACCTCCGTGATCAATGGAAGTATATATTCATACTTTATTGCGTACTGCTAAAACACACTGCCAGCCATGCAACCACAATTGACGTTCAACAAGCAATACCGCAATAGGACGGAAAGGTAAGCTAGTTGGTAATTTATGATTGTTCAGAAAACTCGGAGCGCGGGGGTAAATATAGACACAAAGCAAAGAGGAGGCACACAGCACGAGGCCTCGTGCTGTGTGCCTCTTCATTGCTTTTTGTCTGTGTTTACCCCCGCGCTCCCAGTTCGCTTAACAATCAAGCAATACCGCCACAAGTGACGTTGAAAAACCGTTCTTTATTTCACTTATTCATGTCTTACACCCTTTGGTTGATTCATCATGATTTCTCAGAACGTTCTCAGGTTTTGTCTTCCACAAAGTCGCCAAGTATTTAAAGCAGTGTGCTCTCAATGCGGTGTTTTCAGGCCTTATACCATCGAGAGAAGTGTTACTGTCAGTAGTAAAGCCTAGTAAAGTTTACTAGATGTTCCAAATGCCACATTCCACGCGTCACGCAACACTTCTCAATTTGATTGCTCTACACGGAATATGCACTTTTTATACAGAAAAAGCTGTTATCACTTTTCGGGTCATGGGCACTTGCATGTTGTCCACCGTCGTCGCCGGTGTCCATAACCACATCACGTGATAATAGAAAAAAGAACCTTGCACCAATAGAAAGCGGGGCTTGAATCTGGGTCCGCTGGGTACCAGCCTAATACTCTACCACTCAGTTACGCTGGTGCTTGTAAGTTGTTGTCAAGCTTGGCTTAGCCAGACATGACCTAGCACCAATGATACTGTGGGACTCGAACCCTGGTCCGCTGCGTGCCAGCCCGGTATTCTATCGCTGAGCTACACCGGTGCTTGTGACTTGTCAAACTTGCCTTAGGCAGGCTTGACACCGGGAAAGCAATTGCGTTAACACGACTTATAAAACGTTTTAAAACAGCGAAAGATCAACCAGTCGTCGCACAATGCGAATAGCGTAACGAGCGGGCCGTCCAATGCTCCAATCCATTACAAAAGCTTGTTCTTATTTTCCTATTAACTGTGGTGCATACCCACCTAAACCATAATTCCTCATCGCTGTCTTCTACTGCATGAGTAATTGGCACATAAATTCTTGCAAAGGATTAGTGGATACCACGCTTCTCTGATGAATGACAAAAAACAGCATAGCGAATGCTGGCCTACTACCCAAGAATTTATTATTAATGCTCTAGCGAGTACCAAGCAAGTTGGGTGGCCATTGTCACCCAATGAGTGTTTTGAAAAGGCTCTGAAAGGCCGCTCTTCTAGTTTTCGCTCTGACTGTGCTGCGCCTACTGCGCAGGCCTGGCGGGTTTTTTTTTGTTTTTTTTTTCGCGAAAGTAAAGGGAGCTACATTACGTGAGCTTTTCTCAGACCAGATAGTAATTAGGTGGACAGGAACAATTGTGTCTGCCGAAAATGTGAAGCCCAGCCGTTAAGTGCTACTGTATGTAGGCACAGTGTGGTTAGTTACAGCTAAAGGACTTTACCAAGCATTTGGCTCTTGAACGAATCGTGGGAGGGGCCAAACGACCACGCGTGGGGCCATTGTACCCCAAGGAAACCTCGCGCACCAGTGTGAACATTTTTTGCAAGCAAATTTTCATAGCCACCTTTATTTTACATCAGCTGCTCTTTGCACCATTGTCTCATTGTTAAAACACGTGTGCTTGGTGAAAGGACACACAGAAAAGTAATTGAGTACAGTGTCCTCACAAAACGTCAAAATGCAGCTGGACTCCCTCTGTTAGATCCGGGCAGCCTTCCATACACCATACAGCGAGGCTATCTTTGACTCTCATAGCTGGCGGGTTTGGCGTCACTGCTCTATTTTGATAATTCATTGCGTATGTCGACAGATCACATTCGTGGATGCATAATAAACTTCTAAGGCATCAACGCAAAAGCTCAATGTAAATGCCATTAAACGTCCTTCCAAAAAGTTTCATCGTGGCACTCACAGACACGCAATAACGGCGTTGTTGCGAACTGACGCTGAAGAACTCCATATGAAGATCAACTGACCACAGTATCGGAGTTTATTACCTCACGAATCTGTGATCACAAAACTATTTTAGGATACATCGAGTACGATGGAATGACAATGATGTGTCACTCGATTTAGGCGCCCCCCTCCCCCGCCAAAAAATTATAGTTTTTCTTGGGGACCTTCGACGAAAAAAACTTGGTCTGTCTGTCTGTTTGTCTGTTTGTCTGCCCTTAACGGTTCCTTACAAACAGCAGACGATACCCCAAACGGCAGATCCCATCCGCAGGGCCCACCAATATTGCTCAAGGTTCAGCGTTCATACTTGTGCGATTGTCAATTTAAAAGCAAATATCGCGCATATCTGAGGCACCATAATAAAACGTCAATATTCTGTATGTGTGTCTTTTACTAGAAAGGCATACATAAATGATTCAGAGGACCGCAGCGTTCAGCACGCTGCGCTGACCATGCAACGTTTGCACGAAGAGGCAAGTGTTTCCAACGCTTTGCTAAGACGACACGGTGGTGGCACCTACTCTTTGTCTTGCATTCTACACCTCATCTCCTCCGAGACGGGCACGCACGCCGGGGGCTTCATTTTTCAAGATACGTTTCCAAAAAATTGGCCCCGTAACTGCATTTAATCTGCAAATGTCAAAAGACGACAGACGCGTGTGGAGAGAGTGAACAAAACATTTATTAGATGTTCTGCTCAAGAAAATCGGTGAATCGTATTCTGGAGGCACTGCGTTAGGGTGCCTCGAGCGTGCAGCGGAGGTGAACGAGCGCATCAAGTCACGTCACACGTGAGACATGAGCGCCATCTGGCCGTCTTTTTTAAAAACAATGCGCGTGGCAGGGAGAAGGGTGTGCGCGTCCGTCTCAGTGGTGATAAGGTGTAGAACGCAAGGCGACGGGTAGGTGCCACCACCGTCTGGTTTTAGCAAACCGTTGAAGACACTCGCGTTTCCGTGCAAGCTTTGCATGGTCAGCGCAGCGTGATAAGCGCTACGGTCCTTAAATTTACTTATGTATGCCTTTTCTAGTAAAAGGCGCACATGCGGAATATATGCGTGTTGTTATGGTGCTTCATGCGCAATTATTGCTTTTTAATCGACAATTGCACAAGTATGAACGCTGAATCTTGAGCAACATAGGTGGGCGCTGCGGATGGGGTTGGCCGTTTCGAATACCCAATGCTGTTAAGAGTGAACAAACAGACAAATGTACAGACAGAACAAAAGTTTTGCGTCGAAAATCCCCAAGAAAGACTATCGTCTTTAATAAACGTTTTGTTCACTCTCTCCAGACGCAAGACTATGTTCTTTTGGCGACATTTGGTACGTGGGGTTGAACGTCCCAATGCCACGATATGAATATGAGAGACGCCGTAGTGGAGGGCTCCGGAAATTTCGACCATCTGTGGTTGTTTAACGTGCACTGAAATCTGAGCACACGGGCCTACAACTTCACTATTTCTATCGAAAATGCAGCCGCCGTAGCCGGGATCTGATCCCGCGACCTGCGGGTCAGCAGTCGAGTACATTAGCTACTAGACCACTACGATGGGGCAACGACATTTGCAGTGTAACATTGAAATAGGGGCCCAATTTTTTTCTTCGGTTCCGAGGACTGAGCTTGAAACTACATTGCCATGAATACAAAGAGGAGGCAAGATATAACACAAAATTCGTAATTTATTATTTCAAGCCATCTTTCAAAAGAAGTTGACAGAAAAGCTCTCAATGTGAGGTTTGAGTATAATAAATAAATATTCGCGCATGGCACTCCAAGGCACCAAAAATATTGCGTATACCTAATCTATAGTGAATCCAAAGTGTCTATGCAACTTCCATGCTTCCATGCAACTTCAAAGCCACTGCTTTGAGAAAGATTGTTAAAAAACATTGAATGTTTTTTTCTATGAAGCGCTACTTCAGCATATTTCCCATTGCTGTTATAGAGAATATAATTATAAAGTCGTTTTGTGTACGACAGCAACATTGTAATGAAAAAAGTTTATGTCTCTCTGACCAACAACACCGATGCGAGCCATAGAATTACGTCTTTTTCTTCTTGCAGAAGCATCCGTTCGAATACAGGTTCACGCAAAAAATAATAGGACTTGCCATGTCAAACAAGAATAATGGGGGGTGCATCGAAAGAAGTGCACAGTTTAAATGGTGAGTCGCTCAATACGCATGGTGAACCTGTGAAACCGTGAACTTTGGAACAAGTAGCTTGTTCCTGATAATCACACAGTTTAGGTTACTTCCGCTGTGCGTTCAATAGACGCACCTGACATTGTAAGAAAATGCACTTCAAGAAACACGCAAGCGTACTATGCCCTATAATTTATCTCTGCTACTTAGCGAGAAGACCTGAGCCTTTTTGCGTCTGGCTCCCTCCTTTTGCATACTATATTGGGAAGCAGAAGCTTAAAACTGAAAGCTGTAAGTCGAAGGAATCACTTCCCTTCATCCCTTTCATTTGTGTAAATTCACTAATTCATAGAGAAAAGGCAATATTCAGCCGCTCTCCTTACAAGGGCAGTGTGCGGCCACGAGAAAAATTATGGAGCGTAATTATCGTTTGCAGTTTGTCGCCATCGCTCCAAGCAGCACTCGTGTACGTGTAATTTATGCATGATAAAATTATTCAGACCTGACTCCATACTTAGTTCCCGCCCACGAGGCACCTCACAGAGTGCCTTCTGCAGTTGTACGTGCTTACATTTCTTTTACACTTTCAAAAACAATGCCAGAGTGGGAGTTTTGAAGGATGTATAAGAGCACCGTTCCACCGAACGTTCTTCAACTTGATCTACGAGTGTAACTTGTTTGCTTTAGGTGTTAAGAGTTTTATATTTATATGTCTGCTACTCCATAAGTCAGCCTTTTGAATCGTAAAAGTCAAGCATGTTAGAAGAAAAAAGAAAGAAGTCGTATATTCGTGTTTTTTGCAAGTCAAACCAATACATTCGTTTAAGTTACTGCATTATAAGCGTCGCCTTTTGCAATAAAACGGTGTAAGTGAAAGTGGTTAGAATAACTAGCCTATGAGTGTTAAGAATTCCAAATCTAACTATTTTGTTCTGGTGTCCTACTTTTGCTAGATGTAAATGGAAAGCTTGTTTCTACGGTGTGTATTCTAATAAAGGGACGCACAATTTTCGGGTGTTTCGATAGTTACAATTACAGTGATAAATCCTACTAGGCAAGAAAAATATTGGTGAGTAGCAATGCCCATGAGTGCTCTCAATGCAGTCTGGTATAATCGAATATAAAGAAAGTAAAACATTTACTGAATTACGTATAGTTGCTGTGGCGAATTTCGAAAACGTCTAAAGATTGAATCAGCAAGGCAAAGTTAAGGCATTGTTGAGAGCTGGAAAGCAGCAAAAGACGAAGTACAAACAGTCACAAGTCACAGCTCGTGAAAAACAACATAGTGATGCGTGCAACAAATAGGCTAATGATGAACAACCAGAATATGCAAAATGTATTTAGGTAGCAATTGTTTTTAAGGGCAGTGGAATCTACGTAAGCTTGGTTGGGTCGGGAGGCCGTACGATGCCTCTCCATAGTGCAACTACAGAACCAGTATGCTAGCAAAAACTAAAGCTACGCAATATGCGCAGTCTTGTTTGGAAAACCATGCTCAAGCATTGTTAGAGAAGGTGCACTATCAGCCGTTTATAAAGCTGAGAATACGTATACAGGTGATATTTATTGGCATTCTTCCAATTAACCGACCGGGCCGAGCATAGAAGGCATCGACTCATGCGACAAAATGAAATGGGCAAGGTAGCCCAATCTTTCTTTTCAAGATACGCCGAGAACCCGAATATATTTAAATAATTAAAAGCTTAGAACACTAAAGAGTTCTTTCCCAAGCTATCAACATTGAAGAGACCATAGTAGAATCTGCCTTCAGGCTGGCAGTATTTTTCAGCACTGCTGTGACTGTGAGGTGTTTGTGTTTTATAAAAACAATCACACATTCCCAAAACAATGAGTGGGGCTGTCAGATAAAAATGATTGATTGATATGTGGGGTTTAACATGCCGAAACCACCATATGATTATGAGAGACACCTAATTGACGTTTCCGGATATTTCGACCACCTGGGGTTCTTTATCGCGCACCCAAATCTGAGCACACGGGCCTACAACGTTTCCGCCTCTATCGGAAATGCAGCCGCCACTGCCGGGATTCGATCCCGCAACCTGCGGGTCAGCAGCCGAGTACCTTAGCTACTAGACCACCGTGGCGAGGCTCAGTTCAAAGATAAAAGAGAGAACCTCCCGAAGGAATAAGGAGATAGCAACAATAACATGGCATACCGAGGTGGTGTTGCTTCGTTTGTCGGTGCTGTCGAGATAGAGCGAGGTGACGGATTCACCGTACCCCGCATCGCGATCCTATCGAAGGCTTCTGCCACCATCGCCGACTTTCTCTAGATCCTGACAATCGCTTTTAAACCCCGTTTTTTTAGCAAGAAGAAAGCCGTGTGTAATAATGTCAACGCTTTTCGTAGAACCAGCAAAGGCGCAGCACTTTCGTTGATGTCAATATTTAATGTGCAGAAATCTGAGCATTACTCAGGCAGCACAAAAAAACAACAAGTAATGTCCTTATGCCTTGCTTTCTGTTCCAAAGGTGTGTTAGATGAGTGAACGTTGCAAACAAAGTAAAAAAGTTGCGCATTATTTATGCGTGAACCCTTTGCTGTAGAGACACCAGGTAACAGGGTGGCAATTGGGCTAACTAGTATTGTATACGTGTGGCCATATAAAAAAACATGAGTGCAAGTAAAAGTTGCATATGGCTTGTGCTTACTTTGTTTGTTCAGCGTTTTTTTCTTTTTGCTTTAAGTTTTACATGGCTTCAAGCGCGCGAGTTGGCTGGAGAGCTCGGCATCTGAGTACGCACGTGGAAGTGGCCTGCGACACAGAAATCTGTGTTTTGGGGTTCCCAATTAAAAATTATTGTATCCAATACAAACTGATGAATCAGTAGGGTACATGTTTAAACTGGTTAATACATTATTAGTCGTGAAAAACAGCGCTAAAATCAGGAACTAAGAAATTACACACCAATCACTTTAAATGCAATCGCAATGGCAAGCTGTTTTCTCTTTAGGTTTGATATATTCGTAACTACAGGGCAGGTACCGTGCTCACATGAATGTCTTTTATAGGTTTTATAATATTGTCTTAAGGTGGAGATAGTGGAAAAACACCACTACCGCTTACCAAGAGCATGTATTCATTACGGGCGTTACATTTGGTTGTCGCATTCTTTGGCAGACCTTGGCGAACAAGAATGCACTCCTCTTTGCCAGGACGAGGGAACTTTTCCGGAAGCGTCTACTTACTCTTTTCCACCCATCCGTCCGTCCGTCCGTCCGTGCCGCCATCCATCCGTCCATGCCTACATCTATCCGTCCATCCGTCCATCCGTCCGTCCGTGCCTCCATCCATCCATCCATCCATCCGTCCATCCATCCATCCATCCATCCATCCATCCATTTATCCATTCATCCATAACTGGCACAGCAAGAAATGCGGTGAATTCTACGCCTACGACCTTGCCATTTTGGCGGGTATGTGCAATGTGGTCCGTAAATTTGTTCTGGTTGGTTTCTCAGATTGAAAAAAATGCCCTACAGAAGTATTTCGATTGATAGAATCTTTTCGTCACTTCGGAGCCTTCCGAATTTCGCAGAATATCGTCTCAAGGTTTTTTGTGAGGAAAGGAATTCTGAGGATGTCGTTGTCGTTTGAATAACAATTTTACAATACATGACAGGCAGAAGTTTTAGAGTTAGGTGGTCGAATAAAAATAATAGTACTGCAATGTCATTGTCATAAACACCTTTAAAAGTTTCGTTAATACTTTTTACATATGCATACATGCATATCTGAGTAAAGAATACCTTTTCTGCGAAGATGTATTATGAAATAAAAATATTTGAGATCGCTGTGGTTTCTAGATAGTATGAGAAAACATACCGCTTATAAAAAAATACTTTTGGTTCACGTTGCGACGGAACTTATACCCAGTGGTGCTCCCTCCAAAAACCGTGTTTACATAAAAATTTAAATCAAACAACTAGTTCCTGAGTTGAAAATATAGCGTTGAAATTGTTGTCTGCAGAAAAAAAAATTATTTCTAGTTTTATTTGACAGCTCTTCGCCCGTTTTGTCACTACTGCAATGTTTTAAAGAAAACAACAATTTCGAAGTTTGCTGTTCATGGCTGCGATTCCATTCGATCATATTGCACTTCGTAAATTCAGTAATGAAACTGTGGCATGCACGTATAGAAAAGTAGCCATCAATATGAAAATTAAAAATTATTTTCCTAATTCAACTTGCAGTCCTTCTTGAAATATTTTTATTTTATCAGATGCGATAATTTTGTTTTTCTTTATGATGGAAGCATAAGATTTACCGTATTCATCATGTATGAGCAATGATTCTTTTATGGGCATTTGAAAGCAAACTTTGCTAGTAGTAAGAAAGAGTGCGCTCTCACAGCCACAAAATTAGCATTATATAAAAATGTGAAGAGTCACCGTGGCATTTAGTTTCGTAAGATTTTCTTGGTCATACGGTGTTTACTTTTATTTTCTTTGCAAAGGCAGTTGCAGTACTTACATATTTCTTGCGCTTTGTGTTTCTGTTACCACTGCATCTTGGCTCTCATGTGTGGTACACAGAATACGGCACCTAATTAGCTCCTTAGCTTACTATTTCCACGAACATGTATATAAAATTAAGGCTTCGGTTAGGCTTACATATGTAATATTTTTGCGCGCAGCTATTTTCAATCGTGTGACAACAGTATGTGGCAAATAATGTCACTCTTTAAAGTCACTGTGGGGGTTGGCATATATAAGGAAACTGTCTCTTTCGTATGATCTCAGTTAAAGTTTAAAGTGATTATTCGTGTTTAACACTGCACACTATTGCATATACTGCAAAACTGTCTATAGTTTGAGCGAACACTTCACGGTCCTACTTTATACTGCTTTGCCAAACTTGCTAGCCTATCCTCTACCTGAAGCTAACGCAACATTTTTGCTGATCTTTATGTTGCATATTACTCAAGAAAACAAAGAGACGCTCAGAAGCTGCTGGATATATTCCAAATTAAGGCAAAATGGTATACTTCAGACAGACCAAGCATTCTGTGTGTGTTCTTTGACAGGGTATGTTTTTTTCTTTGTTTTGCATCTTTGGTCATTCAACATTGCTATACGTCAAAAAAAAAAACTCTTCCTATTCATTGTTCAGGAGAAAAATAACAGGACACAATAGTCGCGCACCACTCAAAAGAACCATGGACAATCGTTGCATGTCATTAATAATATACCACAGAAAGCTGGTGGTGCATAATAAAGGGTTAGGCCAACGACTGTCTCCAGCATCACCAATATTACTTGTGAGTGGCGTCATTGATCACAAACGCTCTGTACATGACCACTGAGGCTCCAAATAGCACAAGACGTAACTGCATTATACATATGTGCTTGAGAGCTCCTGCATCGACTACTGTTTTATATGAAAGGATTACCGGCACGCTCTTATCTATTTTTGCTAGTGCACATCAAGGATCCATAAGCTAGTGATATCAAATGTGCAACATGCCATGAGTACACATCTGAAATGAATACTCCAATCTATAACTTAGAAGCATGGTGCCCTGGAAACTTGTGGTAAGCATAACCAACCCGAAAGTGCATTTTATCGCAATTTTATCTTCACCACAGGTTTGCTCGAAGCCACAGAGCTCTTTCAAGCTCATGCGAAAATGTTACTTAAGTCTTGAAGACTTTTAACCCCTTGCCCGCTATTTCTTTCATTTTCGGTAAAAAGGTGCTTTTATTTATTGCTCATTCCGATTCTCATTAAACTAAAAAGTAGCTAGGCGATGTGGAAAACATATTTTTACCACAAACTTAGTCAAATGAACGTAATAAGTTTCATATCTAAACAATACATAGGAAACCAGCAACCTGCTGCTAATAAATAAAACATTACAAATAAAGCACGTTTCTTTACTTGTGTAGGCAAAGCCTCTTCAGTGTATTTCGCTCGAGAAGCTTTGGGGCTGTGTAGAAAATTTCAAAACACGGAATAACGCACAGCAGCTTCACTGGTGGGTACTCGGTACGTTCGCGTCCAAGCTGTCTTCGCTATCACTAGCGGAGCTACTCAATCACCGCCATAACGGTGTTCACTTCGGGACACAAGATAAACATCTGTATTTAAATCATCACCACTCAAAGAAGATGACGAAAACGAATAACTTCTTTTCCGTGTTCTTGGGTCACGTGACCCATGAACCCATGCGGCGTGGACGTCTTTCCATACAAAAACGCGTTGAGCGTGAACACGAGGTAGCGCTCATTCCTTCCCTTCGCTGGGTTGGCACACAGAGGGCCAGTGTTCAAATCTCGCTCTGTTCTCGGCGTTTTTACTTAATTTTTTTTAGTTTATTGCCATAGCCTTTACGGACAGCAGCGGCGGAAACTAAGGTGCCAAAAAAAGAACGGTTCTTCTTGCCATCTCATGCCAGCTTTCACCGTGAAATTGGCTAATGTCATGAAATGCAATTTAGTTTTTTAGTGTATTTAAAAGCCTTGCAAAGCAATTGTGATGCCATTACAACGTTTAGCGTTTTGAACGCCCCCTGTATTCTGTCTATGGGCAGATGAAATCTCAACATATATGCAAGGCCTGATGGCAAGGTTGCCCAGACTATATTTTCTTTTCCTCGTGTCACCTATATCTTTTGTGTTCTGGAGAAATGCATCGGCAGCGACGTGCTTCCAGTTCATCGTATCTCTGTTAGGCTACCCTAGGTGTCCCCATCTGTACCCTCTAACATGTAGACCGCCCAGCAACGGCACTTCTATAGTCTTCCCGTGACTGCCTCCTGTCGACCGACGGCTTGCACGTCACACTGACTCTGATGTATGACGGAGGGGAGCGTATTATTCTCGAGGGTGTGGTCGTCTCGTGCATGCTGCTTCGTTGACGCGACCGTCATCATAGGCTCATCTCGCCGGCGTTGGCATGGTGTCTCGCCGAATTCCCGTGAGAGCGGGCGTTCCGCCTAAGCGTGACATTCCCTCTTTAAGGATAGAGCCTCTTTGTACATGCTGCATTCTTTTCCTTTTTTTTATTAGGAACCACAGGGTATTATATACTTGTCGTTTGATTACCACTTCTGTGACAAAATCTCCTGGCCACGCGGTCTTCTTACACAGGGAGCTTGAGGTTAACCAGCTCTTCCCTCCAGGCAGCCCAGAGCAAGTGAGCTTATATTGATGAGCCCTTGAACACACAGGGATCAGAGCGAGTGGTGTGCATCAGCTGACTGAACTGAGGCTTATTAATGTTCTAATGAAGCGCTTGTGGCTCTTGAAGTCGTTACTCAATGTGCAAAGCTTTCTAGCAATCATTTTGTTCTTCACGGCCTCAGGACGGTTATAGTGAGGTTTTTATATTTGTGAACCACCTGACACGCGCAGAAAGAGCCATAGTTATATATTCCTATTCAACCATTCTGATTAACGCTGTTAACTAAAGTTGCGCTAAATTTCCACCTATTGATTATGAACGCTACTGTGAAGAATTGTACAGAACACCCCGCACGCTCAAATGCTTGGCATGCTCGGTGGCGGTGACGTTGCATTATTTAGCTAGTTCGATGCGCGGACTCCCGAGGTTCTGGCTTTTCAGCAGCGAATGCTAGCAGACTCAAACAAGATATGCGTATAGAATGTGGAAATATAGAAACTAAAAGGAATAGAAACAAGAGAGAATAAATTACCGTATGAATGGCAGTGCTCACAAATACAGTAACATCATAAATATATTGGTGTCTGAATTCGAAATTGAAAATTTGAACTTACAGTGAGTGGCATGGTGCTTATTTTCCTACCAATGCAGGAGACAAGCCCATGCTAAAGACAGCGCGACCTCAGAGCCGCAATTTCAACCTTCGGTGGCGACATTACTTACACGGTTTAAACAAAAATTCGAGTGGATGATAAGAATTTACCACCGAAGGCACAAACTAAAATATTGGAGTTTAAGAATTATGGCTTTGAAGTCGCAGTTTAGAATGAATTAGCCCGAGTACACATATTTTTCTATGTTCAAATACACACGCCAAAGTAGCTTAGGAAGAATGAGGCAGCTTTTTACCTCAAACCAAATGCCAAAGTAATCTTGGCTTGTATGCTAAAAGAGCACGGATTATCAGTATTATGCTGGGATCGCACAATAAGGAATATCCGAATAAAAGGTGTATCCTATTTCTCACAAGATAACAGAAGTAGCGTTTTTTTAATACATAAAGTTAGTATAGTGATACATAGCACACAGAAAAATGTTGACAGGGACGCATGTAGTGAGACCTGAACTAGCAACAGTGTGTTTCTAAGCTGTATTCAACAACTTCACAAGAAAGATGTTAACATGACCACATCACAGCAAAGCGGTTAACAGAATAACACTATTGCATTAGTGCCATTCAAATACTCTATACCTAACATACTGTTTTGCAAGATATTATTCATCTTTCTCGAAAAAATCTAGTAAACGCTGTACGTTGAACTCCACTAAGTGAAAATAAAATCTGCAATGTTCCTAGATACGCAAGTTTCCGTAGTTAAAAATATTTTGTAGTTTTCGTTGCTGGAACTTTACCAATTTGGGGGGGGGGGGGGGGGGGAATAGCTTTAGTTCAGCGCACACGTGCGTTCTTACGTGAGTAGAGGTTCTGCTGCACTGACGTCAGCATAGTCGGTGACTTTAAGAGAGAGAGAGAGAGAAACGAGAAATAAGGAATGCAGGGAGGTTAACCAGATGCTAGTATCCGGTATGCTGCCCTACACTGGGGTTGGGGAATAGATGGTTGAAAGAGAAAGGGAGAGTAAAAAATAAATAGGAGAAAACACCGACACACACGCACGCACAAAATCAGTCCACTCAGAGGCGTTCCGACAGGCCAGTAGTTCGTAAGAACCCCAGTAGCGCTTGCACGGCTTTCTTCTGTGACAATGAGTCATGACGACGGCGCTGTATACTTTCTTCTGACAGCGGCTGGTCATCTAACCTGTTTAGTTTATTAGAAAGGTGTTGTCTTTCCAGGTTGTATTTCGTGCAGTCACACAGGATATGTCGAATTGTTTCTTCATCTCCGCAGTGTGCACAGTCGGCAGTGTCGGCCATACCTATTCGGAACGCATACGCACGGGTAAACGCGACTCCCAACCATAGTCTGCACAGAGCAGTAGCGTCGCCTCGTCGAATTTTTGTTGGAAGCTGCATGCTTAACGTTGGATCAAAGGATCGTATTTAAGCTTTTGAAAAAAGCTTATGAGACAAGGTAACTTCAGTGCGCCGTCTTTTTTGCTTTCATGCTATTAAGGAGTTACACACAATACTAGTCATTTTTTATTTTTTTTATTTAATGAAAGCTCGAACGCGTATGAACTGTGAGAAACAAAGTTTACAACTAAGCAGAGCAGAAAAAAAACAAAAAAGTACAACTGATTCGAAACCCATTACTGCACTTGCGCTTATAATATATCGTGCACAACATTCCAAATTCCCGTTTAAGCCCTTCAGAACCTTTCATTCATCTTTAAATGGGAAAAAGTGTCATGCAGGTAACAACACCAACTCGGTTGAAGTGAAGAAACATGAACAAATTCCCGGAACTACAAAAATAACAGAGACAAAAAAATATAATCAAACTCATATCTCTATTCCTGCTCGGTGCAGTGAGGACCGCAATGGAAGCAATTTGCCTCGGGCTTGAGCAGTGAGCAAAACGGCTGCAGCTGTTCCTTTCTTCTCATTCACTATCAATAAGCTCATTTTTGGCCTTCTATTTCTGTGCTGTAAGAATGTAAGTGACACTCGTGACTACGAATCATGTGCTTTGCATATCCGATTGACTGTGTTAGTATTTTTCTTAAAGTACCTAGTGCTTTTGTAGGGGAGGGAGGGTCAAAGGAATGAAAGAAACGCAAATAATCGTACTGTGGCGTCTTTCACTTCATTGAACTTGATGTAGGCTTGACGAGATATAGTGCAGCTTAAAAAAGTAGCCAAAAATGACTTGATAAATGCATGTAGATGCAGCCATTTTTCAAAAATATATGTACAATTCACGCTTCATGACCACTGAGGCAATAGTGGCTTCACCTCACAACTCCTCGTGATACATTGTTAACACTCCAGTGAACATTCTATATATAGCTACCAGGAGGACAGCACTCATGAAAGACTTAGAAGCAATAACAATGACAAAAAAGCAGCCGACTGTCCCCTTACTGACACTGCTGAAATAGCCAACAGGCCAGAAGGCAACGATGGCAGCAGCGTGAAACAGATCGCCCATCTTTCCGCCAGCTTTCCCCTTTCAGTAAGGGCAAGAAAAAACTCCATAGGTACGTTAAAGGGAGCTGACTATTGTTCTGAATCGGAGGTAAAGGCTCTCGACAAGTTACTGAAGCCCTCCTCGGCACTGAAGGTTTCGGAAGAGCTAATTGTTAATCTTCTAACACGCAACATAGTTCTTTCGAACACACTTGGAGCAATGTCATAATATCCATTTTTTGCTTTTTCTCTCTTTAGCTATTCTTTCTTCAGTTACGTTTTGTCTTCCACGCCAGTACTTTTGATTTTCCGAATATTAAGAAAACTGCAAAGTTTCCACAGAGTTTCTCAGGGCTTCGAACACTGGATGACTCTGTAAACTTTACTACTTACTTATAGATTGCTTCTAGGCCTTAGCTAGGTGATTGGGGTTCTAGGTTGTTGCTAGGCTTTAGCTGGGTAACAGTATGCTGCTTCCACGTTGATTCTCCGTGCTGAGAAGTTCGAGTTGGACGGGAAGCAGTCAAAAACATGACACGGGTGTCCAAACTCCAGAGAGAGCAGCTACCACTGAAACCAAGGGTTCATAGCTCTATGGTGTCATCGTCGTTTGCGTAAGCCCTCTGTGCTTCGAGCTGCCCTTGCAGCCATACCTATTTGCCTTTTTTATACTCTTACTCCATAGTTGCAGGTACTTGAGGTTCTCCATATTGCCGCCATTGTTTCGTAGCCATTTTTTTACTGAGCACCATCTTCTATCAGTGGACCATTTATGAGTAGTCGGATTAGCCCCATTTTTCTGACACACACCACTTCATGATAACAATTGTTTTTAGGCTAACTGTTTCCTTCACCATGTTCAGTGGACCATAGGGATTAGTGAAAGCTATACCATGTCTGTGGCAGATACATATTTATGATATGGATAGTTCCTGGGTCGACTGAAAAGGCATAATTTGCTAAAGGGTTTGCTGGTATAAGCTTTTATTGTGAGGAATGAATGCACAACGTAATGAATGCTTTGGGCTAAAGTTAAGAGTCATGTTGATCGATTTGATTGATATGTGGGGTTTAACGTTGCAAAACCACCATATGATTATGAGAGATACCGTAGTGGAGCACTCCGGAAATTTCGACCACCTAGGGTTCTTCAACCTGCACCAAAATATGAGCACACGGGCCTACAGCATTTTCGCCTCCATCCAAAGTGCAGCCGCGGCTGCCGAGATTCAATCCAGTGACCTGCGGGTCAGCAGCCGAGTACCTAAGCCACAAGCCCACCATGGCGGGGCAGAGTCATATTGAATACACATATCGGAGCACGAGTTTTCTCCTTATAAGGACAGGTTAGCTCTCAAGAACCTTCAAATGTTCGAGAGAGACTAGTTGAAGTCCCCACGCTTTTCTTGTGAGTTCGCGACACTGTTGCGGCACATGGCCGAGCAGATGTGAACTACCTGCGACTTGTTACGTAGCCTCTGATATTCGCTTTCACAGTTTAAAAAAAAAGAAGGTTACCACAAGAATAAACCTAAGCCCACTTGTACCTAAGTTAGAGGCCTCATATTGTGAGTTATGTGTCGGGCCTGCCATTTTATATGTATTTTTTGTTTCGAACACTTCTTTCATGATAATGAGTAATTTCAATTTCACAACATTGATAAGGCAGCCGATGTAAAAAGTGGCTAACCTTCCTTCTTTTCCATGTGTTTTTTGGAGAAAAAAAGCGAGGCGTTATTTTTTTGCTTGCACTATAACACTGAAGTAATCCTAATAATTTAAGCTGAGTAGATGAAAGCAATAAAAAGAGTACCTCGTCTCTTATGTGCCAATATTTGGAAGGCAAAATGGCGTACTTCTTCGGCACAAAAAACAAAACAAAACAGTGGAGCTTAGTTCCTGGAGCTTCACGACTGCACATTGACTTTTTCAAGGGCTAAAACTTAGTTGTTTGTAGTTTTTTTTTATTTAAGCGAACATGTGGGGACAGGGGATATACAAACGCTATACGATACTTTGATGTTCCGATGATGTCGCCTGGGAAAGTAAGTTGGTCATCAGTGGAGGTGACTTCAATGTTTGGGGTTGCAGGAAAAAGAAAAACAACAACACTGTCACACCAATACCAAAATAACACGACTACCTCTCGCCTCACAAACATCAAAAAATAAAAAAAAACAATGGTACTAAGCAAAGGGGACACGCGTCTGCTACCCATCAAGACGAGCGTCCATTATGGGTGCTGTTAGGAACCGGCCGTCTATTGGAAACCGATCCGGAAAGCTGCAAACAGCACTCAATGGGAGAAAAGTGAGGAAGCGTGTTGGTTGAGTGGTGTGAAAGGAAGCAACAAAATGGCTGCAGGGATATTCCAAGCAGTCACATTGACATCTCCCTCTTAGCCTTTTCCCCTCTTGTTCTTGCTGTCCTTCCGCCTCCACTCTTCCGGTAGGCGCCTACACGAACCGTTAAAGAGAAGTGACGGAGTGAAGTTCTCCGGAATGCAGTTGGGAACTTACACCACCATGTATCATTAGCCGCCCTGCTCAACGGCTAACTGAAGTGCCGATTCCGCATCATTTCCACAAATCCCGCTGGTGACGCAGAGGGTAGAGGTCACGGAAGGCCCATATCACTAAATATTCCCTATATTTCTTGACAGGAGGTGCCTGATGTGAAGTAGACAAGCTTATCGTGTCTGGGAGAAAATGTTGTGGTGAAACTGAATTGTTGCCGTGAAATGTTGCGGTAAAATGTTGTGATAGAATGCCACTTGAAATGTTGTGGTGAGTTGTGGCCAGGCACGAGCGAACTCGTGCCATGTCCTCAGGTATTGCAAGCAATATTAGAAGGCTAAAATAAAATAGCTGAGGTGTCCGCGGACAACATATGCCAAGTTATGGCAAAAATAAAATATTAAACGCTGGTAAAAGAATTGTACCATCAAAAACGCACTGCTGACATTTGAAAACCGCAACTAAGCGAGAGATGAGTTTGTATACGTTAGCCATCGTTAGCTCAAATCATTGGAGATGGCTTTGGTCAAGAAGCGGGATAACGTAAAACTATTCCCTCCCCCCGCTTCTGTTCCGGTGTTCGTGACGCAATTGGGCGGTTACGCAAGTTTGCATGCAATTCTGCGGCAGCGCTAACGCAAGCCCTTTTCCCACCAATCAGCACAACGTGCCTAAAAAGCGTGTCACCCGCAGTGCCATACACCACTTCGGTAATAACGGGTGAGGGCTTTGGCATTCTGTACCCACCATTGCACTGCGGGAACAAAGCACAGGAAGCGTTTATCAGCGTACACCATTACAGGAATTTCTTGCCCGCAGTACGGTCACCGAACGGAGCTCACCGAGCATTCCAACCATAGCATGAAACAGCGTTGAACTACAAACGTCCGCGAACCCTGGGTTCGCTATGGTGCCATTACTGGCCTTTGTCGCATCTCTAGCTACGTCCCTTATAGTAATCCCTGAGGACAACAGGAAACGTTGGGAAGGCGAGACTTCTTGACTCAATCGCGAAGTTCCAGTTTTCTTGTGATTGCACTCCACGTTCCGTTTTCGAACTGGTTTTATTTGCTGTGTTATGCGTTTTATCTACAATCGCTTTTATGTGTTTAAGTATAATTAAAAATTGTAAACTGTCTGACTTTTTCACTCCTTACATACGAATTCAGACAATTCTACCTGCGAATTTCCGCAGAATACGGAATCAATTCTCTGAGACAGCACTACGCTCCACTAGTGGCACGATTAACGATGCTGTGATTAATCGCTCGCCGTCCCCGAAATACTCACATACATGTAGGGAATCGCGCATGCATGCGAGACAGAGCCCGTGATGTATACCATGCACGTGCACAAAGAAGCCGTTGAATGATGTTTAAGTTTGGCCGTGCAAGCATTACAAACCATTACTCTTCTGCGTTCAATGCATGACTAATTGAAGCGTTAATCTATTTACACTTAAAGCTGCGCGCTCTACTACACGCTTTTTATGAAGCGCGAAGATATATTATTCAATATATGTCGGTCCGTACAAAAGTCATGCATATATTTAGCGCCACTTTGCAGCGTTTCGCTCAATAAAAATTTTACAACACAGTTACCTTTCCACCACATACTTCGCATTACATCGAATCTTAAGGTACGTGTGATCTGCCGAGTTCTTTACAGTGGAGCTGTTTTCTCAGACCTTGCGGTAATGCTTTCCCACACATCGCCAACTCTACTCTAGTTAATCACTGTAGGCAGCTTACAGTGGACGAGAGTAAAACTTTGATCTGTTCAGTGTATTGGTCTTCAGTAGCGCCGCATATAAACACTACTGTAGCTACCTCACAGAACACCTTCACATAGGATAGCAGAGTGCCTGTTATCCAGATAAGGTAGGTGCTTGCAGTAAGAAGATTGATATTACGAAAACCAATAAAAACAGAGAAAGAGACTTAACTGCTTGCGTATAACGCCTGCGCGTAGACAGAGTCCTGAGCGCTATCAAACATCGAAGATTTCCTGAGTGTGTAGAGGTGAATCTCTTGCGCCTCGAGTAGAATACATGCTCCGGCAACATTAAAAAGGAAAAAAAAATATGTGCCCAAAATATGTAGACAAAGAAAAAATATATAGGACAACGCACAGAGGAAAGTGGGGACAGTGGTCACTACAAGATGTAGTAATGCGTGGTTCTGGCAGTGGAAACAGAGAGGAATGGAAAAGTGACGAAGAGTTTTTTCATGCTTTTCACCTCATGCCTTCCCACTCAACACCACGCACTCACTGTGTGGGGCTGATCTCTACTTACTGGGTAGTACAATTGTTGATCTTTCTAGCAACTGGTGCGGCGCTTGGCGTGCTGACCCTTCGCCAGATTACGTGCCCACCAAACTCACACACAATGCGAGTAGTGCGGGAGCCCTACGTGCAGGGAGGTCTACTAGCATGGTCTACTTGCTGACAGTGGTCCCACACATGGTGACGAAGTGGAAGTGTAGGTTTAAGTCAACAAGTGTGAGTATGTAGGGGACTTTTAGAGTAAGCCTGATGCTTCTTTGCGTAAAGCGTGGGTGAGTTTAGATATTTTGAGTTGTTTTTTATGCACTCAGCTTACTAAACTTCGATCGTAATCCTAATGTCATACACTACAACTTACTACCGAGCTTGCCGAGAAAGGAGACAATAATCTATATGTAGCTCATTGAGGTGCTTCGTACAGACATGTGTTCATAAATCTGTTTTTTGTGTGTGTGCTTTGTTTACTAGTGGCCAGGAAAGTGCAAGATATGCTGAAGTTTCGCGGAATACAATCTTTAGAGCAATGCATATGTCTTTCAATTTACAATGTACTGTACCATGTTTTTGCCTAGCTGGGGGCATTACGAAAATTGGCGACTCACTCCGCGTGCCAGTTACAGCAATACGCATTAAAACTTTCTGAACGTAATGAATACAACCGAGAATGAAGTCGCGGGACATTTGTAGCCCAAAATGTGATGCTATTCGTGCTGAGTTTAGACATGGGTGACTTCAGTGTCAATCGATATTCATTGAAATTTTGAAAAAGACTACAAAATGCTACGGCCATCTTAAGTCAATATTTTGTTGCACTACGATGAAAATGATCTGTAAAAAAATGCAGCCTAAGTTTTATATATTTGCAGTCAGTTCTTCACATGTCGTGCATAGCGCACTAGGTACGTTACCAGAAAGACCACGGGATGCAGCTCACATATTTGAATGTGTAAAACTGGGGCATCCCACGACATTGGACAATAGAGATCAGTTCACGACATACAATGAGCTAACAAAGCACTTGTACCTAAGCAGGAGGGTCTACCCCTCTCCTCACAGAAAACTACACAGAGCCCAGGCGATAACGCTAAGACTTTTACAAATGGATGCACACCGAAATTTGGCCATCTTCCGTTAGTTTTACTCTAATACTTGGACTGTCCCCGTTGTGGGAAAGTAGCTAACTTACATCATATGTTCCGGCAATGCCCATCGTTACTGGGCAGCGACCAAGCCAACCCGGCCAAGATGGTGCACTGTCATCAGGAACCCCAAGAAGGGGGATCAGCTTTGGGCCGCCCAGAGAGCCGACGATGCGGGGATCAGGCTTAGCCTGCCCGTTTCAATGGGGAGGAGCCCACTGCGTGCTGTCGCACTTCTCAGGACTACAAATAATGTTCTTCAATCCATCCATACATCCAACTGCGCACTAGGGGTACAAAGTCTGAGAAAGCAGCGCTGCCCTACTCCTACTCATTTCCTTCTTTGAGGTCTCGCTTTCAATTTGTGTTTCTGGCCATCACTACACACATATATATATATATATATATATATATATATATATATATATATATATATATATATATATATATATATACATTATGAGACCACGTCCGCTACGGCAGTAACCAGGTTATCTCTTTAATCCAGGAGCACGAGCCAAAGGGACCCAGCTCGCGTGACATACGATGATGATAACTACAATGGTATTGTCTTACAGATGAATATGAAGTACATAGTCAGCGCTCACACTATTTTCCCCCTTCGCGAAAGAGGGCAGCAATATAGAAAGGGTTGGAACACCGAATATATGGTTTGAGTCGAGAGACGTGGACGATCTCGGTGTGGCGGTGACGACGATCAGGAGCCGCTTGACAGGAGCAACGCGATAGTTGACTTCGGATGTTCGTTCCAGAATGGTGTATGGACCAAGATATCGGTGAAGGAATTTTTCGCAGAGCCCATGTGCGCGAACAGGTGTCCACAAAAGCACTGTGTTGCCAGGGTGGAACAGAACAACTCGACGCCTTGCATTAATGTCGATTTTTCTCTTCTCCTGAACAGCAGCAGTATTGGCGCGGGCGATTTCACGGCAGCGGGCAACGCGAGCGGTGAACTCTTCCGGAAGAGATGAACATGGAACGAAAGATGTGGACAAAATGGTGATGTCCAGAACAAAAGTCGCTACACGGCCATAAACGAGAAAAAAGGGGCTGTAGTTCGTCGTACGCTGTATAGCAGTATTATATGCGAACGTGACAAAACGAAGTATAGTGTCCCAGTTTTTGTGATCAGGTTGAACGTACATGGAGATCATGTTGGACAAATTTCAGTGAAAACGCTCAGTCAGACCATTAGTTTCTGGGTAATACGCTGATGTGGTCTTGTGGATGGTGTTAGAGGCCTGGCGGAGTTCAGCAAGAACGTGTTTAAGAAATGTCTTGCCATGGTCACTAAGAAGCACATGCGGTGCGCGAAGTCGTAAAATAATGGCGTGAAGAAAAAAAAATGGCGACTTCAGAGGTAGCACCAGATGGAAGAGCTGCCGTCTCTGCGTAGCTAGTAACGTGGTCTACGGCAGTAACAATCCAACGGTGACCGTCTGGCGTAAGCGGAAGAGGTCCGTATAAGTCTATGCCCACAAATTCAAAGGGAGTGGACGGGCATGGCAGCGGTTGCAATGGTCCTGCGGGAAGACACGTGGTACGTTTGCTGTGCTGGCATGACGCACAGGAAGCGACCTACTTGGCGACAGAAGTGGAGAGGCCAGGCCAAAAGCAGCGAGTTTTGAGGCGGTCGTAAGTCTTGTGGAAACCTAAGTGGTGAGCTGTCGCGTCGTCAGGAAATGCCTGTAAGACTTCCAGACGAATTGAGCGAGGAATGACGGGAACCCATTGGTTACCAAGAGGATGGTAAATTTGCCGACATAATGTTCCATCTTGAAGCTAGAAACGGGCAAGTTGTCGTCTTAGGCGGCTGTTTGAAGCACGAGATAAGCCAGTGAGCCGATCGATGATTGTGCGGCAGTAGGTATCGGCATTTTGGAGCGAAGCGAGATCTGTGGGCGAAAGACATCGAATGCGACCATTTGGCTGCGATGGCAACGCAAGTGCCAAGGCCACCCCACTATTCTACATGGCGTCCTCCGCGCCCCGTCTGCTTCTACTGTGGCATAAGGGGTCATATATTTTGTTTCTGCCGCCGCCGTCAGCAGGATTAACGTCGTGGTTATCCAGCTTACGAAAGAGACCTTGCCAGAGAGACCCAGCCCGCGTGACATACGATGATGATCACTACAGTGGTATTGTCATACAGATGAAGATAAAGTACATAGTCAGCGCTCACAATATATATATATATATATATATATATATATAAATATATATATATATATATATATATATATATATATATATATATATATATATATATATATATATATATATATATATATATATATATATATATATATATATATATATATATATATATATATATATATATTTATATATATATATATATATATATATGAGATCTAACAAAGGAAGTTATTAGAACCAATGGAATGTAAATAAGAAGAAAGAAAAGTGGATGAAAAAATAACCAGCCGTGAGCAGGAATCGAACCTACGACCTTCGAATAACGCGTTCGATGCTCTAACTACTGAGCTACCACAGCGGCCTTCCCTTCATCCACTTTTGTGGGTTTAGATCTCATTAATATTGTGTTAAAACACGGAAAAACGAGCCCTTAGGTATACACTTCTTTCTATATATATATATATATATATATATATATATATATATATATATATATATATATATATATAAGGCTTATATGCAGAAGAATTACTTCGGTTGCCGCAAGGTTATAAATATGAAAGTAGATGCGCTTTCACATAACAACTGTTTATTGTGCCGACGTTTTGACGGGAACCCCGTCTTTTTCAAGGTATGCCTTGAAAAAGACAGGGTTCCCGTCGAAACGTCGGCACAATAAACAGTTGTTATGTGAAAGCACATCTACTTTCATATTTATATATATATATATATATATATATATATATAAATATATATATATATATATATATATATATATATATATATATATATATATATATATATATATATATATATATTTGTTCTTCTCTCTCTCTCATAGTCACATTTGTTGCTCTTTCCATCTTTGCTATCTCTACTATACATGGCTGCTGTTCACTTTCTCTATATTTTAGGAACAAAGCTCCTTAAGATTGAGGCTTTTTCGGTGGCCGTAGCAGCCGCTGACGATGATGCTGATGACGGTGAAGGAAAAGCGCGTTCCAGACCACACATTACCCGTCTGCCATCACGACGCAGTACATGGAAGGTACCCGCATTATGCCATGACGATGACGTTCATGACGAATAAAATGATGATGATGATGATGATGATGATGATGACGACCGGCGGTGCTGTAGTCTACACCCCCACTGCGCACCCTGACGTCTCGTGCCGCATGCTCGCGTCTCGTGCATGAACACGCAAGTCTCTCGAATTCGCAATCGTCCCGGGCTCTTTTTCTGTAGATGAGTTCCTTTTTCTGCATTTTTTGGCCTTCAGAAGCCATTAAGCAGCAAGTTCAAGAAAACATATTGCTAAGGTTGCGCTCCGCTCCGCTAGGGGGTTTAGATAGTCGAGTGATTAACACATGGGCTTCCGGAATGTGAGCAGAAGCGTCCGCATCTCGCGGCATTAATAATTTTCTAGTCCTGAAACTTACCTCGTTTGTTTTTTTGCCCCCTCTTTTTTGGTAGCCGTTTCCTGGCTCATTAGAGTTACCAAATGTAAGAAGGTGTTTATGGGCAGGAGGTGTTTACTGGTACAAAAAAGAACAGAGCATTACATAGACGAAATATGGGAGGGATGGTTCACATGTGTACAATATATATGGTGCTTTTCCTCATTTAGCTTCTGCGAACACGTGTGTGCAGAACTATTGGCAACCCAAAGGTGACAATATAATGAAAACGTTTCCCTAGACTTCATCGTTTGCAGCTGTGTCTTAAGCCAGGTAATACCGGTGCAAACACCTCACGGATTCCTGCTCTCGAGCGAATGAACTCCAGCAAGCATAGCCTATATATGTCGCCAGCCTTCCTCTGCTGGAATTGTCGCTGAAGCACTTGAACACGAGGGTGTAGAGAACTGCTGACACTGACGCAGTAAATCTGGGCAGTAGTAAAGTTTCGTTTCATGTCCGAGAGCACGATGAAAACTGATCTTTACTGTCCTCTGCGCTGGTCTTGACATCTTATGTTCCCAGCACAGTGATGAGGGCCGGACATAGTAAGACGGGGGCTCTAGATACGCCATTGCCGAATCGCGCAATAATTCTTCGGGGAGGAGAAGCGCAATGGAAGGTGTGAGGCTATAGTTTGAATCACCACACCAACTGCTGAATTTGAGGAGCGGATTTCGTTGTTAATAATTGATGGCAGTTTACGTAGGCCGGTCTCTTAAGCAGGGTTTCTTTTTCAAAGACAATGCAAATTTCATATGAACATCATTTTAGAGTATATAGGTCGCTGTCATGTTTGTGAAGAACATTTACAACCGGGCGCAAAAACACTGCAGCGTCTAAAGTTATATCAAAATGAGCAATGAAGGAAACGTTACTGCTTAGCTCTTTTAATATTCAATTGAGGTTCATTGAATAAGAGGGTTGTCAGAATGAAGCAATTTATAGCATGCTGAGTCGTTAATTTACTCAAGAACTTAAGGTAATTACTGTTAATGATCATTGGAATTCTATAAGCTCCGATCCGGGTGATACCGAAACTGAGCATGCCGAGTGCGATGTGTTATATCAGACCGTCGCTGACGTGATCAACCTTGAAAATACCTAAACTGAAGCACATGTACCTGACGATGACGTCCAGAAAGATGCGTATCTTGTTTTTCTGCTTAAATCAACGACAACAGAGGTTCGATGTCACCTGGAATGCAACCGGAAATGTTTAGGAAACGCTATTTCTTAATAGTGTGCGTGCACGGGTGAATTCTCAGCGGTGATTCGGAAAAGTTACAACAAACTGGTTTGCCCCCCACACGTTTGTGAATGTTTTCGAGCGTTTCACCAAAGTTAAGGCCTATAATGTAAAGGTAAGTCGAGACAGACAGCTACGTCTAATGTACAAGGCCTGAGCATAAATAATACATGAGACTTTATAGTGTTGTTTTCGAGCTTGTTTGTTTGCCAAACACTTAAAAGAAGAGGGACGCCTAATGGAATCAGGAAGATGTTGCTGCAAACTTTTTACACCTGATGCGATTGTCAGAAGTTTGTGGAAGCTAACAGTAGCGACGAAACTTGAAGCATCACAAACCTAGCTCCTGAATGAAACAAACAGATCTCTGTGTTTTAGTGTGGTGTCTCGAGGTGGATGAAATGGTTTCCGAATAATTAATCATTTATTTATTGAAATAAACCTAATTATTCGATTTGTACGTGCCATGCCTAACTAAATCTCATTGCATACGCGCAATCGTACGACAACGTATCAATTTTACTTTAACCTGCAAGAAGTGCTAAAAATCAATCATCTAGATGCTTCTTCCTTGTTTCATGGAAAAATTGCATTCAGTAAAAGCACATCCACATCACATCAGCTTAGTCAATAACATGGTAAAAAAATGCGATCTTTACAATAAAAGTTGGTACCCTACAATTTCAGCACCTTTTCATTTCTGTTCTATATTTTTCGTAAACACAATTAACATAGGAAGAAAAAAAGTTACATGACCCAACGTTATATCACGCCCTGAATGCCTCCTCATAGTGCACGCATCTTGTACACCTGACCCACCCTAAGAGTATTGGCAGCTCGCAGGATGATCCGCTTTATGCATTCCGCGGCAAAAGGAAGTCCTGCTTTTATATCTCTTTGTTCCAGTTTTCACCTTTGATGCATGTGGTCAGAAGTCAGCTGAATAAAAACTTCGGCTGTAAAAAGGAGCATGCCCCCTTCGGGAAAATCATCGTTGGCGTTTGCGCGAGCAAAATAGACTCGTCGACGTCATACGCAGCGGCCACCACGTTAATAGGTCGATGGCAGAGCGCACCACAATTGCTTCCGTTTTCTCTTTTGCGGCCACCACTGTAATTCTTACTACTACCCACTGAGTTGGGACAGTTGCATCTTTTCTGGATGGATCGCTACCACGTAGACAAACTGCCGTGAAAGCGTCTTTCCTCAATGCATCCAACTGGTTTTTTGACTAGTCTGTCCTGGCGCCCCAGTAGCGAACGTAAGTCGCCTATATTATAGTTACTTTGGTCGGTTTGCGCCGTAAGTGATCACTTGCTCGACTCTTCCCTTCCCCCTCCCTCATTCATATACTTTTTCGTAGTTGACGTGCTGCGTAGGACTTTTGGGGGCTTTTACTTTTAATACTAGTACTTTAACACCGAGCCACTTTAACAGTACCAAGCACAGCGTTCGCTTCTCGTTGAACGTAAGGAACAGCGTTTGCAAGCACCATTTTTTGACATGACCGAAATCTTCTCATCGTGTCATGTCGCTTCATAGTGATCGCGAATTGGTCGCTCTGATGCGACACCGTTATACAGCCTTTCAATGGCTGTTGGATTCACAAAGGTCTGGTTGTTTTGCATCGGAATAACGGCGGGGACAACTCTAAAATCAGTTTCTGCACGCGGAAGCGGAGAGATAATTGAAGACTACACATACAGCGGCGCTCGAAATACCAACCACCAACGCCCACTCCGGCTGCATTTGAACAAAGTGGACTCGAGACCCGTTTCTTGAAACTAGATTCTATGACCACAGCCATGTGTGCAGAAAGAGAACAGAGTAACGGAGACGCTATTGAATACCGAAAATCTACATATTCCGTTAACGTGGATGTGGTGGTGGTGACGGTTGTGGTGTTGCAACAGGCGGGATTGGACGGACGGATGGACGGATGGATGGATGGATGGATGGATGGATGGATGGACGGATGGATGGATGGATGGATGGATGGATGGATGGATGGATGGATGGATGGATGGATGGATGGATGGATAGATGGATGGATGGATATGGCTGTACCCTTTAGATCAGGTGGTGGCTAACGCCATCTAGCCGTAATACTTGGTGAACCAAAAACTAGATTTCTTTTTTTCTTTTTAAATTGTGAGGTTGAGGACTCTTGCGTTGTAGTGAAGGGTTTAATTTTCACTCGTGCCTTGACTTTAGCCACCAATCAGATAACCTCCTTCTAGTTAATTCTACCCGCTTAAAGTTTATTTTGCCCTCCCTGTCCCTAAATCCCAGTGCTTTGAAAAACTCTGCGCCATCCTCCTTAACTATAGGGTGAAGCCCTTTACAGAACATTATCAAGCGTTCGGCAGTTTCCTCCTCCTCTCCACATGCACTGCATACCGTGTCTAGCCCTTCGTATTTGGCCCGATATGTCCTGTTTCGTAGTACTCCCGTCCTGGCCTCAAACAGTGGAGAACTACCCCGAGTATTATCATAGACCCTTTCTTTGCCTATTTCCTGCTTAAAAGTTCGATAGATCTCTAGTGAAGACTTCTAAATCATGCTGATTCTCCACATATCAGTCTAAACTTCCTTCTCCTTCTGCTTAACCGATAATATTTTTTGGTTTGGCCCCGTGCTGTTTTTTAAGTATCTACTAGTCAATTTTCTGGTGCGCTTCCTTCATTTTGTATCGACATTCTTCATGTACAAGTAGCTCAGTACCTTCCTAACCCAGGGCTTCTCCCCCAATTCTCTCAATCGCTTCTCAGATTTCATCTTGCTGCTAGCTTCTTTGCCCTCAAATGATGTCCATCTCATGTCACCTTGTACTCCCTGATTGTGTTTATTCCCGTGAGCTCCTAAGGCAAGCCTACCTATTTCACGTTGCTTAATTTATAATCTTGCTTGAACTTCTGATCTCATGCACAAGACCACATTGCCAAACGTCAGACCAGGAACCATGATCCCTTTCCATATCCCTCTCACAACATCATACCTAATGTAAATCCACAGTGCCCTGTTTTTCATCACTGCTGCATTCCTGTTACCTTTAGTCTTCACGTATATTTCGTGTTCCTTTAGGTACTCGGTCCCATTGCTTATCCATACGCCCAGATATTTGTATTTATCTGTTATCTCTAGCGTGGACATAGACCGTTTTCAAGCCAACTATCGCCGCCAACGGGCGCGCAAGTGCTTATGGGAAGTTGGTATGTCAGAGCGGCTGCCATGACGAGCTCGCGGGCCTCACGTTTCGAATTCCCGCTTGCACCCTGCCAGCGCTTCTCAAATGAAGCGAACTCGGCAAGGCGTGATATTTTACTGCGTGATTCACTCACAAACTGTAGTGTTTGGGTGCGATGGCATGTCAACGATTTGCACTTGTTGCCATGTTCAACCAGCTGAGCAACTGAGAAGCGTCAGTTAGACCATCAGTTAATTATTATCATCCTTCCGGCTTCGACATAACTAAAAAAATACAGTGCAACTTCGTTGCCTAAAAAGTGCAAGAACTACATGTCTACAAATTTACGGATGCATTAGGAATCAATTGATGTCTTTGATGCTTTGTACGAGTAAGTTGTACAGTTCTGGTTTATTTAAAAAGTTCTTTAGAAATAAGCGGAACTTCTTAAAGTAAACTACATTGACTAGACCACTGCTCGCCGTTCACAGAATGTGCATCTACCAACGTACCATGAAACTGCAGCTGCAGATTGAAATAAAGCCTACAGGGGAAAAAAAGAAGAAGATGCACGATGGTGAAGAAGTATGCAAACCAGAAATGCTCACTCACGACTAAAAGGTTTTCGCACATGTTAAAACAACTTAAGAGAAAATTAGGGTGCGTTACGCATGTCACAAATAGGTACAAAAAGACTAACATGGATTAATTAGCTTAAGTGTCTTGTGTTGTAGCGAAAGCGAAGGTGAGTTGACTTAAACAAGGTGCGGTGTTTCTCATGATGTGTCTCCGATATTTCTCGCGTGGTCTTGCTTGGGTGACTCGGCAAGATTATCAGGCCTCCAAAGATGAAATTGCATTTGAATTACTGAAAATTCAAGATTCGAAGAGATGACTTAATTCAACGAATTTTGATGCTCTGTGCGCGTATTGATACATCAACCTGTCTGACCGATCTATATATGTTAACACAAGATGAATTCGATTAGAAATTCTTGCACAACAATTGAAAGAACAATCTGCATGCCTCTTAAAGTACTTTTCTCTGCCTACTCAGACCCCTGTGACCTGTTGAGCTCTACGAAAGAAATGTTACTAAGTAAAACACTACCTTCACCTCGCATCGCTTTCAAACTTCCTTTCAGACTGCGCAAAACATATGCATGGATTAGGTGCAACATTGCTAGTTTCTTCGTGGGTGTAGGTCGTCCGAATTCTTTATTTATTTATTTTTTGCAGTGCGAATGAGCTGTCCACAAACTGATGCAATTGCATATACAGGCAAGGCACCACGCCTTCTTGCAGCTGCAAAGCATTGCTTATGTAACGTGAAAAAGTTTTATTCTTTCTTTCTTTTCCGAGCGTAGGTACGATATCATAATTCCTCACTGAACTACATTTCATTGCGCAAACGCGGAATTCACCAGTGGTCTCACTTAACGCGGAAAATACTGCCAGCAAACATGCTCAACAGACACTGAAGCATCTTGTAAGAAACCGCAAATTATTGAAGCAAGGTATCTCCCACGTGAATTCTAGTTCCATTCCTTCGTCTTTAAACACGTTTGGAATGTGGGTACTTTTCTTATTTGCAGTGCGTGGTTTGTCCATGAAAATGTTTGAAAGTTTGTAGCTGTAACACTTCTTTGCAGTCTTGCGTTAACGACCCAATAAAACTGCGATGGTGATAAAACCCACACCGCTTTATGAGCAGTTAATCGTTGCATAACTATAAATTCTGTGTTCTAACTCACATTCTGGACGACAGCATGTTTTGACCACATGTGTCGGTACGCAACAACTCGCACGCCGCTCATCTTCTTCCCACATCCGTCCAGTGGTACTTACACTGAAAGCGTTATCATTTTCACATTTCTTGCGTAGATATACATGCAGGTGCGAGTTCGGATCCAATTCAACAAGCGACGGCATGTTTCTTTACTTTTTGCTCGCACGGCGCCAACGAGCAGCAGGCGGAGAAAGGGCCGGATCTCTCGGCGTACCAACCTTCCTCATACTGCTCTGCGCGCCCGTGGTGCGTTGTGGGATTGCTTGAAAAAGGTATATTGCTGAACCTGAGCATCTCGTCAATTATTGGCATGCTATCCCTATACAGAGTAGCATGTCAGCAAAAATATCTTTTTCTAATTAGGAGTGTCTTAAACTCTTGGTTGGTTGCATGGGTTCATTCTCTTTCACTCTCATGATAGTAATTAGCGAGTCATTGTTTATTTAGTGAATGCAATGATAAACGAATACAAATAAACTCATTCGGAGTGCACTGTTCTCTGCTAAGTATTACCTGTAATCTGTCGTCCCTCGTTATATACTGTCACGCGGTCGTGTCATTGACGAAGGCAGCAGTCAGTGTGTCAAAGAAAGAAACTTTTATTGGACGAACTTTTGGGCGAGAAACTGAGAGTCACAGTATACAGCAATACCCACTAGAACATAATAATGGCAAGCGGAGCGTCTGCCATCATTATACCGGACAAGCGGTTATGTGCGTCGGCATATATACGTGTACCATCGAATATTCCAGCCTTATCGCTGCGGCGGGTGATTGGCACGGTTTGCAAAAGTTAGTTGGCGTGTTTTACGCGACACAGCCCTTAAACGTCTATTGAGGCGATAAAAAGTTCCTCGTTTAGTCACTCGCATGAACATAAACGTCCTTGTTTGTTCACGCATTTGGCTAAAAGATGAATTCGTTCCAATTAGGCCGGCTAGCAATTTTGCGATAAGAAACCTGAAGAAAGCAGCGTGTCCATTTACGTAAAATGAAGAACAGGTGTTGCGAATTATATCCCGTTGTGATTCGTGCGTTCTCCTACCATAAAGCAAAGTCGACAACCATCTTCGTTTTCTCAGTTTACTGTATTATTTCTTTCGCCACCCCACCGAAACTTCTTGCAGAAAAGGGTTTTTCTACAGCCTCTGTAATCTAGGGCACTGCATTTCTTACGCCACCAAAATATTTCTGCACCGCCTCTGCGATACACCCTTCTCTCTCGAAGCGATGATCTCTTGATGGCATCACACTGACTTCTCTTTCCAAAGCAAATTTTGACCTTGTCCGATTGATGACTCCACTTCCTGACGTTATCAGCATACGTGATCGTTTCGTGAAACGCTGTCAACATTAGTGACGTCCTAGCGACGCCACAATGACCTCCTTATGACGTCATCATCGTAACTGTCTAGCAATGTCCCGCGAGCGCGGAGTAATATCTTCCTATAAATGCTTCGAGAAAAAAGGAGTACAGTATTCCACAATCACCTACCAAGGCACTTTAACAGTGGGGAGTTTATTCAACCAACCCAAGCGAGTGCTGCACACCTTTTCACAGGAGCAGTGTCAAATCCCTGAGCTTCAGGGGTCAAGAAAATGTTCTCAGTGTTGTCATCGGCGTCTCTCATAATCATATGGCGGTTTCGGGACGTTAAACCCCACATATCAGTGTTGCCATCGTGCCTTGGGCAGAGCGTGCCGTACATGTACGCATGGGTGTAGTATGTGAAATAGGCGCCTGCATTCATTAAAAAGTAACTCATGGCAGAAAAAAATGGCAGATCTCACGTACAGTGGGAATCGATGGTATGCGAAGCGCAGATAAAAAAGATTGATATGTCACTTTAAAATCATCACAATGTTACGACTCGGAAGTAAATGATGCCGTAGATGAATTCCGTGTCATGGTTGTCATGTTTGGATGTGTCGTTTACCTTCTTTATTTATTCACGTCACGTGATACGAAAATTAGCATGTGTGGAGCTAACGAAATGACCACTAGCACGTTAAGTGCGTGGTATGTTGTCCTGTTCTTACATGACACGCGTGTCAGGCATATCATGTTTGTACCAGTCATAATTATCATTCGTTGCCGTCAGGTAACGCCATATTTCGTATATCTGGAGCTAGAAAAATGGCCGTGAGCGCATAATGAGGGCCGAACATACTAAAATGTAACGTTGACGCGTGCCCACGCTGCGCAAAGCTACGCTAAGTTAGCAAAACGGGAGCCTTCTATAGTCTGATGCCAGGTGCGACCAGCGTCCGTCGGTGCGGCCCGATGGCAACCGGTGCGAACTTTGCGCCAATGTGTTACCAAGACAACACTGCGTTCCTTCATTTGTGACGGAGGGACACCGTACGCGCTGAAACGCGCATGCGTCAAAATAACACAGCGCGACCCGCGCCTGCGAGTATATGGCTGGACTGGTGCCTGGTGTGGCAACGCCTGAGTGACGCGACAAAATGAACGCCGATGAGCACGCGCACCACGTCACGTCGAAATATATTGCCACCTGATATGCTTGGGTGAGATCCGGGAGTGGAAGAAGACAAAGACGATCTGTCTGAGCTGCTGCTTCGCTAGTCGACTCAACGAACCCAATAAACCAAGTTTGTCTTTTAAGAAACGTGACAAGACTGGTGGAGGTGCTGGTTACAACGTCTCACGATCCACCCGATGCCCAAGACCCCATGCAGCAGCCGGAACACAAGCCCTGCATCCGTGGACACTCCTGTTCACAGAGTAAGCCGCCGCCAACGAGGCCTACCACCTGAGACACCAACCACTGACGCAGCGACTATGACTTCGACACAAGATCCCGTGCAAGCTCCGACACCTTCCACGCCGATCTACTGCACCGTCCAGAACCCGCTCATGCCTAGCCCTTTTCATGGAGAGCAGCATGAAGATGTTGACGACTGGCTGAGTGAGTTCGAACGTGTCGCAGCGATAAATTACTGGGATGATGCCGCGAAGCTCCAGAACGTGTACACTTGCCTGAAGGACGGTGCCAAGACGTGGTTTTTGAACAGGGATGATGTTCTGACATCTTGGCGCGAGTTCCAGCGTCGCCTTCTGGAGACCTACAGGAGTCCCGACCACCGCGAACGAGCGGAGCGTGCACTACAATCACGCATCCAGATGCCAAACGAGACCGTCTCGATGTACGTTGAGGACATGACACGGCTTTTCAAGCGAGCGGATCCTGCTATGGCAGAGGAAAAAAAGTTGCGCCACCTCATGCGTGGTGTGAAGGAACAACTTTTTGCTGGTTTGGTGCGTAGTCCCCCTAAGAGTGTTGCTGAGTTCCTTACTGAAGCGGCAACAATGGAGCAAGTACTGCACCAACGGTCTGCCCTGTTTGACCGTCAAGTGAATGCTGCCTCAACCCCCGAAATTTTCGCCACCCCTGGGAGCAAGAGCCCCGAATGGATTCGCGAGATCATCCGATCTGTCGTCCGGGAAGAAATGGAAAAGATGTACGGGACAAGACCAATCGATGTTGGTTCTATTACCAGTGTCATCCGTGACGAGGTCCAACAGGTGTTGCACGCCCATCGTTTTCCGCTGATGTCGGTTGATCCGGAAACGGCTCCTGTGTCTACTGACAGTCGTCGTCGTACGTACGCGGAAGCCTTGCGATCTGCCACGCCTCGTTCTGGTCAAGGAGTCCCGACCCAGCCAGTGCCGCACGTCCCGATCCAGACAGTGCCGCACGTTCCGCTTCAGACAGTTTCATACGTCCCGATCCAGACAATGATGCCGTCAGTCGCGATTTAGTCGGCGCACGCTGGTTTGGACATCGATGGTCGCCGTGCACCGACGCGCAAGTCTGATATCTGGCGTACGCCGGACAGACGACCCCTCTGCTATCATTGCGGTGAGGCTGGCCACATTTACCGCGAATGCCCATACCGGCAACTTGGCCTGCGTGGATTTTCCGTCAATTCATTTCGTCCCCAAATTGGTCAAAGGCTGAGGGACATCGAAGAATATCTCGCGCAACAGCGTGCACCCTTTACACGACGTCAATCATGGTCACCATCTCCGAGGAGACCCGCAGCCACTGGGTCACGTTTCGATGTGACGGCACGGGAACGCTCTCCAAGCCCCCGTCGGGAAAACTGAAGGCAGCGGCCTTCGGGGGCAAGGTCGCTGGGACTCAAAGTGCGGAAGACCTCCCATCGACGCTTGCACGCAACACGGAAGGCATTCAACCAGAGAATAATCGCAGTACCGAAGTAACGCCGAAATCCACATCTGAACCCAGTGACCGCGTGTCACTTGACATACCTGTGCTGATTGACGGTTTTCAGGTCAATGCATTGATAGACACTGGTGCAGACTATTCGATTATCAGCGGGAGGCTAGCAAAAGATCTCAGGAAAGTGATTACGCCGTGGAATGAAACGCGAATTCGAACTGCTGGAGGACACGTTGTAACACCACTGGGTCGCTGTACGGCAAGAGTTAAAATTCGTGCGTCAACGTTTGTCCTCAGCTGCCTCGTTCTGCGCGACTGTTCACGTCAGCTGATTATCGGCATGGACTTCCTTCGGGAATACGGTGCCATCATAAATCTCCGTGAACGGATCGTGACCTTCTCGACTCAATGCGCAACAGATCGAGACGCTGATAACTGCCGTAGACTTGCGCTGCGTGTTGCTGATGACAGTGTGACGCTGCCGCCCCGAGCGACTGTTCCCATCGAAGTCATTTGTGAAGACCTCCGAGACGGTGACGTGGTGGCTGAAAACAACCTATCACTTCTGCTACTCCAAGGTGTATGTGCTGCCCGAAGTGTTGTGCGTGTCTGTAACGGACAGTCACAAATACTAGTTACGAACTTCAACTACGAGCACCGGCATCTTTTCCGCGGAACCACCGTAGCCTATAGAGACCCTGTTGCCGACGTCACGGAGTGCTTCGCGTCCGAGGAAACGCATGAGGATGAAGAATTCCTAGACCACATCGACATTAATTCGACGCTGTCAGACAAGAGAAAGGCTGCACTTCATGTCCTTTTAAAGGAGTTGCGGTCTTGCTTCGCCTCTTCTTCCAAAGTCCATCAAACACACCTCGCCAAGCATCGAATTATTACCGACGATGACGTCCGCCCCATCCGGCAGCAGCCTTATCGCGTTTCTTCCAAAGAACGTGCGGCTATTCAGACACAAGTGAAAGATATGCTCGATGACGGGATTATTCAACCATCCAGCAGCCCTTGGTCCTCGCCAGTCGTTCTAGTGAAGAAAAAAAGACGAAACGCTGCGATTTTGTATTGACTACAGGAAGCTTAATAGCGTCACGAAAAAAGACGTTTACCCGCTTCCACGGGTCGACGACTCTCTCGACAGATTACGACGCGCGAAGTATTTTTCGTCCATCGATCTAAAGAGTGGCTATTGGCAAATTGAAGTGGATGAACGAGACCGAGAAAAAACTGCGTTTGTGACTCCAGACGGACTTTACGAATTCCGTGTTCTTCCCTTCGGCCTCTGTTCTGCCCCAGCCACTTTTCAGAGGATGATGAACACAGTTCTCGCTGGCTTGAAGTGACAAAGCTGCCTTGTCTACCTCGATGATGTGGTCATCTTTTCCGGGAGCTTCGAAGAACATCTGAAGCGTCTGAGAAAGGTTCTGGACGCCATTCGCACAGCTAAACTCACGCTGAAACCCAAAAAATGCCATTTCGGCTACGAAGAGCTCAAATTTCTGGGGCATGTCATTAGTGCGGATGGAGTGCGACCTGATCCAGACAAAACTGCTGCTGTCGCCGCCTTCCCTGTTTCATCAGATAAAAGAGCAGTACGCCGTTTCCTCGGCTTGTGCGCGTATTATCGCCGATTTATCGCCAACTTCTTGAAGATAGCTGAACCTCTTACGCGACTCACTCGGGATGGCGTGCCTTTTACTTGGAGTGCAGAACAAGATGCAGCGTTCACAGAGCTACGGCGGAGAATGCAAACAGCCCCCGTTCTTGCCCATTTTGATGAGGACGCTGCTACAGAAATTCATACAGATGCCAGCAACGTCGGACTTGGCGCTGTCCTTGTACAACGACACGGTGGCGTTGAACATGTAATCGCTTACGCTAGTCGTACTCTTTCTCGAGCCGAGACCAACTATTCTACACCGGAAAAAGAATGCCTCGCAGTCATGTGGGCGACGACCAAGTTTAGGCCTTACCTCTACGGTCGTCCCTTCGAAGTGGTGACTGACCATCACTCGCTCTGCTGGCTGGCAAATCTCAGAGATCCATCCGGCCGTCTCGCTCGGTGGAGTTTGCGTTTGCAGGAGTTCGATATTACGATTGTGTACAGGTCAGGGCGCAAACATGAAGATGCCGACGCGCTTTCTCGAGCGCCTGTGGGGCACGCTGTCAGGGGCTCCGAGGATGAAGATGCCTTTCTCGGAGCAGTCAGCGATTCCGAATTTATGTCAAAACAGCGGGCAGACGACGAATTACGCCCAGCTATTGATTCCCTGGAAGGCCGGAACTCTCAGGTCCCTCGACACGTTGCTCGCGAACTGTGCTCTTTTTGTCTAAGAAGAGGCATTCTTTACAAGAAAAACGCCCGTGGTAGCGACAAGGCCTTCCTACTCGTTGTTCCTACCGAAATTCGGGACGAGATCCTCCTTGCGTGCCACGACGAGCCCACGTCAGGACATTTGGGCTATTCACGAACTCTCGCCAGAGTACGCCAACAGTATTACTGGCCGCGACTATCCACAAGTGTACATCGATACGTGAAAGGCTGCCGTGAGTGCCAGCGTCGCAAGACTCCGCCTGTGAGACCCGCAGGCCTGCTCAAGCCGATCGCACCACCACAGACACCGTTTGACCTCGTGGGAATGGACCTTATTGGACCCTTCCCTTTGTCGTCCTCTGGGAACAAATGGATTATAGTTGCGACAGATTATCTCACTCGGTATGCTGAAACAAAAGCGTTACCCCGTGGCACATCCTCTGAAGTCGCGCAGTTCTTCGTGCACCAAATCGTCCTACGGCATGGTGCCCCGTCATGCGTGATTACGGACAGAGGGACGTCATTTACAGCACGAATGATGGAGGACATTTTTAAATTGAGCTGCACAACTCATCGAAAAACGACGGCTTATCACCCGGAATTGAATGGACTGACAGAGAGGCTTAACAAGACCATAGCGGACATGCTGTCATTGTACGTTGACGTACAACACAAAACCTGGGACGAAATTCTTCCGTACATCACGTTTGCATACAATACGGCAACGCAAGAAACAACGCGATTTCCGCCTTTCCGACTTGTTTACGGACGCAACGTGCGAACCATGCTCGATGCTATGCTTCCGTGTGACCAAAGCAATGAAATCGCTCCAGACGCTGAGGAATACACTCAATACGCCGAAGAAGCTCGTCAGCTAGCTCGCATAAACACCGGTCGCCAACAAGATGAAGACGCACGACGTTACAACCTCCGCCACCGAAACGTCACCTACCACCCTGGGGACCGAGTGTGGGTATGGACCCCTGTCCGGCGACCAGGCTTATCCGAAAAACTCCTAAGCCGTTATTTTGGACCGTACAAGGTTCTTAGACGTGTCACCGATCTTACCTACGAGGTATTTCCGGACGGCGCAGCGTCTTCTCGTCGACAGCTTCGGCCCGAAACCGTGCACGTCGTTAGGCTGAAGCCGTACTTCACACAGTAGCCCTTGTGGTTCACGTGTTGCGACAAGCCTTGACATTGTGCTGCTGCTGCTGCTGTTCGTGTTCTCCTGTGTTTTTATGCCTTTTGTTTTTGCGCTTGGCGCAAGCATTGGCGCAATTTCCTCATTTGCGCTGCGAGTACTGGCACTCTCCCTCCTTTGGTTCTCTGTATCTGCGTGTGTATGCCTTCATTTTTTTTTCGTTACGAGCATCGAGTCGATTCTTTCAAAGGGGGGACTAATGCCAACTGATATGCTTGGGTGAGATCCGGGAGTGGAAGAAGACAAAGACGACCTGTCTGAGCTGCTGCTTCGCTAGTCGACTCAACGAACCCAATAAACCAAGTTTGTCTTTTAAGAAACGTGACAATATTTGCGCCTTGACTGTGGCATGTCGTAATGTTCTCACAAGACAGCATCTCATGATTATCGTGTTTGCACCAGTCATATACTTTCGCGATCCATTGACGTCACGTATTACCAAATTTACCATATGTGAAACTAGCGAAATGGCCGCGAGCGGATCATGAGTGTGACATGCAGTCATGTTGTTATGTAACACGCATGTCGTGATTAACATGTTTGGATGTGTCATATACATCTGTAGTCTGTTCGCGTCGCGTAATACCGAGTTTGGTACATGTGAAGCTAGCGAAACGGCCACAAGCGCATCATGAGCATAGCATGTAGTCATGTTGTTACATGACACGCATCTCTTGTTTATCATGTTTGCACCAGTATCATACTTTCATCATTCATTCACGTACCGTAATACCAAATTTGGTATATGTGACGCCTGAGAAACGGCAGCGAGCGCATCATGATCGTGGCATGTATTCGTGTTGTTACTTGACAGGCATGTCATGATTTTCATGTTAGGGTCTGTCGCTTGTGTTTGCCATGCAATCATGTCATAGCATACCAGTTTTTCAACCAGCGGTGTGAACAAAACTACCGAAATGCTGCAGGTCCATGAAATGTATATCATGTCATTCTTCATATACATGTGTCGAATTTCATGTCATGACTAGTCAAATATGTTCTTCATACAGTGATGTTACGCCATACCAGTTTTGGTATTGAAACAATTATCGAAACGGCCAGCAGAGCTAAACTTCGTAGGCGGCTAGATAGATAAATTCGCTCAATGTCGCCGAAGTTCGCTAAGAAATGCTTCACATTTAAAACTGCGTATTTGACGAACACACCATCTGGCTATCACTGTGTCGTGTACGGGTGCACGTGCAGTCAGCGCAAGAGGAGCCATCTTTAGCGAAATCGTGCCTGCAGAAAAGTACGCCCCGCGATGAGTGTAGGTGGGATATGTTCGAGCTGCATTGCTTTCCGTCGTCGCCTGAATTGAGGAAGCAGTGTGTGTCGTCACTGAAACGAAAGACCTTCCGAGAGGTCTGAACCGCCTCTGTTCACGGACGTCGTTGGCGGTGTTCCCGGCACTTCGTTGGTTCGTTGAGCACGTGATTAACACGTGCTCAACACGTGTTGCTACCCAAGAAACTCCCGGTCACTCCATTCATTATATATTTTAGATCTAACAGCAAAACAGAAACATTTTGTTTTAAGTTGTGCTATGAGTAAGGAAAGCCTATTTTTCCGCTTTCAGGTAAGGCGGCACTCGAAGTTGAGGACCAACTTTTACGATGCTGTATCTCGCTTAAAAGAAAGTACATTTGAGATGTTTGACAGGACACAGGAAGAAAACTGTTGAAAATGAACTGGCTACTTGTTAAGGCTTCTGTTCCTCGCCAATACTGCTGCTAGGCTACGCCGGCCCACAGAATCGGAAGTCATCCAAAACCTGTGTTTGTGAACACCGTTAGGGTCAAGAAGTGCATTTTTTGCATTGGCGTTGTTGTATAAGACAGTGTGTGATGTATTCACAGGCACAGTGGGAGCAGCAAGAAAAACGGGCTTAGAGAATGCAACTTAAGCAGCCATAACAGAAGTACTTCGCAACACGGAACGATGCGCTACACGTTGCGTGCGCCTCTTTATACACCGCGGAGGAAAAGAACGCACCAATACAACATTGCTGCTGTTCGGTCAGGGGCTTTTTGGTTTTGGTTTTTTTGCAGCGAGCTGCCGCATTGCTTCCTGTGTAAGGGGATCCGTGTAGATCAAGCTTTCGGAACTGTATAGATTGAGGCGAGACCAAGGAGGTTAAAAAGTTTCCTTAAAACTCCTTGGATGATACATTCGTTTCCTAAAAAGGGGGGGGGCAGCAGGGAGGATGAGTTTTGGACCAGAGCCCAACCTACACGAGGCGGGGGATGTGGACGCAGTTAAAAGAATGCGCCATACCACTCTGCATGCGGTCGCTATGAAATGGAAGCACAGGCGTGTTCATGCAAATGTAAAAAGTGACGGGCACTTGTACTGAGTGCATCTGGAAATGATCCGGGGAACTGGAGTGCCATGTTTTAGAGTTCCGGGGCTCAATTATTCATAAAACGTCTTCTCTTACAACAACACCAGCTTATGAAGTTTTCTGTATTCACCAACCATTGGTACAAATCTTGTGCGATATATAGATATAATGGGTTCGATAACGTGTATAGGGTGATCAAAACAAAAAGCTCATACAGAGGTAAACTTGTGCAACGAGTTTGTGCATGACGATGCTATTCATGGACAAGGTATTCGGTAAAATTTCAAGATAAAGCCGCGGAAACCAAAATATTTGGCGACTTCTTACGCGCCTAGGAAAGTTGAGCATCCACGTATTCATTGAAACAAAAATAAAAATGAAAGAGGCATCACCCGGCACCCTTGGTATAGAGCAGATAATGCACATACGTTGAAAATAAAACCTAAAGCGATTGGAACCGAATAACTAAATGTCATTGATTGCTACACCGTTCTCCCAGTCTGAGTTTTCAGAAACTTGTTGTAGTAAATATCTACATAGACTGTTCTTTTGGAAACCCTTGTTAAGACGTTCAATCGACCGTCATAAATTTTGATGCAAAGTTAGGTGCATTTCTGAAAGGTCCAAAGTTCCAACGCTTTCCCATTTAGCTGATATGGCTGGAGTGCCTCTGATTGTTTTTGTTTTATCGCTGTAACCTGGCGATAAACTTCGCAAATATTTCTTATTCATTGTATGTGCATATTAGCCGAGTAGCTTCATATTACATATTGCCGAGTAGTGAAGTACATATTAGCCGAGTAGTGAAGTCGCAGGCTTCTAAGTGGTTCATTCAAGATCTAAACTTTACTATATAACCGAGAGATGCGGCAAAAACCAAAACTAATACAGCAACTTTCATGTCTTGGAGTGTTTGTCAACTACTTCGGCGAACGAGACAACGATGTCATGGCGCTGTGGACTTTAAAGCTATTCCTTCGTTTTTCAATAACGATAGACTACCTTTAGATACTTGAACCAGGAATCTTCGACTGTCTGTCTCTTTGTCTGTCAGTCACACAATTAAGCCACCCGACCAAACTTTAAGCGCTTGCTGATTGCCCAGCCATTTTGAATTGGTGGCTACGTTCGTATTTGAGAACAATCTGGATCAAAAGCCAATATTACACTTATATGGGGTGACACACTACAACAGAGGTAATACGAGGAATGGTATACTTTACTAGGAATTACATAGATAATTAATTCTAAATCGCCTACTGTTTCTTACGCCGCGTTGAAAATAGGACACTAGGCACAAAAGAAGGCTGACAGATGACAACTTCTTTCGATGACATTTGCAGCAAATCATGCAAATACGTGAACAATTTTACCAATAAAAAAACCGTATTTCTCTTACTTGGACTCTCTTTTCGTATGAACGTGCTTCTTTCTTCAATAAACTGGACCAAGAATGAGTTCACCTGCTCCCATCTCTATGTACTGTAACCTTGCATTCTTTTCTGCTCGGTTCTACTCGATATAAACTTGAGGTCAGCGTGTTCTTAGAAAATATTCTTGCGCGTATTTTACACACAATATTGTCACGACGTCAAAACAGAGGTCTTGCTGTAGAGACTGAGACACCAGAAGCAGGTCGATCTTTTTTAATTAGAACGCGCAAGCGAGTTCTTCTTCTTCGTCCATTTCGTAGTCCTTCGTGGCACATGCACAACTGTCATCGTCTTTCTTGGGCAAGCACGTGACATTTGCCTTCCTCTGAAAGAAGCATCGTCCCGATGCGCAACTTAGGTGCTCTACCAGGCGTATGAAGTGGTCGTACGAAGACGGTAACCGGGAGCTAATTAACTCGATAAATACGGTTTCATACGCACGACGTGCACGACTTCGGGCAAACGCTTTTGGCGCTTGGAACTAAAATTAGTGTCGGGAACGACTTCGTAGTTCACGTCGTTGAAGCGTCGCGTGACGCTGTATGGACCAAAGTACCGTCTTAGCAGTTTCTCAGACAGTCCACGTCGACGTATCGGAATCCAGACCCACACTTTGTCGCCTGATGAGTAGCTAACAAACTTGTGTCGGGTGTCGTAGCGTTGTGCATCTTGATGCTGCTGATGACAGATGCGCACGCGCGCGAGCTGTCTGGCTTCTTCGGCACGCTGAGTGAATTCTTCGGCGTCTACATGGATGTCGTCACACTCATGCGGCAACATGGCGTCCAATGTTGTCGGGACTTCGCGACCATAGATCAGACTGAACGGTGTCATTCCAGTGGTTTCTTGTCGAGCGGTGTTATAAGCAAAGGTCACGTACGGCAATATCTGAGCCCAGTTTTTATGTTCCGTGTGAACGTACAACTGATCATGTCTGTGAGGGTCCTATTGAGGCTCTCCGTCAGTACATTTGTCTGCGGATGGTATGCAGTTGTTCTCCGGTGAGCTGTACCGCTGAGTCTGAGAACCGACTCTAAAAGCTCTGCGGTGAAGGCAGGTCCTCTGTTTGTGATCACTCTTGTCGGAGCGCCATGCCGAAGGACGATGTTTTCGATGAAAAACTGAGCGGCTTCTGCTGCTGTGCCACGCTGCATAGCTTTAGTCTCCGCATAACGGGACAGGTAATCAGTGACCACAATAATTCATCTGTTCCCTGTTGAGGAAGTTGGAAAGAGACCGAGGAAATCCATTCCAATCTGGTTGAACGGCTTTTTTGGTGCTTCGATTGGATGTAAAAGACCGGTTGGCTTGCTGGGAGGCGCTTTGCGTCTTTGGCAGTCGGTGCACATTTGCACGTGATGGTTAACAGCAGCAGGTAACTTTGGCCAGTAGTACTTGCATCGTAGTCGGCACAATGTTCAGGTGTAGCCTAGATGACCAGAAGTTGCTTCATCATGACACTCTTCCATACTTTCTTTTCGAAGAGAGGCAGGCACGACGAGCAAGTGCGGGTTACCAGTTGGTGAGAAGTTTTTCTTATAGAGAACATCGTTTCGCAAGCAAAAATATGGCAGTCCTCTAGCAAATAACCACGGCACGTCTTTACGTCGTCCTTCTAAATATTCAATGAGTGGTAACAGCTCAGGGTCACTGCGCTGCTTTCGTGAAATAGTGGCCGTGTTGACAACTCCCAAGAATGCCGCGTCGATGTTTTCGTCCTCAGGAGCGACAGTTTCCACTGGCGACCGTGAGAGACAGCCGGCGTCGGTGTGCCTCTTCCCAGATTTGTAGACGATGGTCATGTCAAACTCTTGAAGTCTTAGGCTCCAGCGCGCCAAACGACCAGATGGATTTTGAAGGTTGGTGAGCCAGCACAAAGATTGACTGCCCACACCACGGCGAGACACTCCTTCTCGGTGGCCGAGTAGTTCTCCGTGCGAGAGAGAGTTCTGCTGGCGTAGGCTATTACTCTTTCACAGCCGTCTTGCCACTGCACCAGAACGGCACCTAGACCTACATTGCTGGCGTCAGTGTGAAGTACTGTAGGGGCACCCTGGTCGAAGTGCGCAAGGACTGGAGGTGTTTGCAAGCGTTGTCGCAGTTCATTGAATGCCATTTGCTCCTGTTCACCCCAAAAGAAGGGGACGTCCTCACGTGTGAGTCGTGTCAATGGCGCCGCAATAGACGAAAAGTCCTTGATAAATCGCCGGTAATAGGCGCACAATCCTAAGAAGCTTCTCACAGCCTTTTTGTCACGGGGTGCAGGCAATTGCGCTACGGCGTCTATTTTGGCCGGGTCAGGTCGAACACCTTCGTGACTGATGACGTGGCCTAGGAAGCTGAGTTCGTTGAAACCAAAATGACATTTTTCTGGTTTTAAAGTCAGGCCGGCCGAGCGTATGGCTTGGAGTACGGTGGATAGACGACTGAGATGTTCCTCGAATGATGCTGAGAATACAACAACATCGTCCTGATAGACCAAGCATGTTTGCCACTTCAGGCCCGATAGTACGGTGTCCATGAGACGCTGAAAAGTGGCTGGCGCCGAGCACAACCCAAAAGGAAGCACCTTAAATTCGTAAAGGCCATTAGGCGTCACAAAGGCCGTTTTTTCACGATCTTTCTCGTCGACTTCTATCTGCCAGTAGCCGTTTCGGAGGTCCATTGAAGAGAAATAGCGCGCACGACGCAGCCGATCGAGTGAATCGTCTATGCGAGGCAGTGGATAGACGTCTTTCTTCGTGACTTGGTTCAACTTGCGATAATCAATACAGAAACGCAAGGTGCCGTCTTTTTCTTGACCAAAACCACGGGGGACGCCCAAGGACTTTTCGAAGGTTGTATGACGTCATCCACGAGCATCTTTTGTACTTGCTTCTGAATCTCCTCGCGTTCTTTCGGAGCCACATGATAGGGGTTCTGCCGAATCGGTCACGTGTTGTCTTCGGTTATTATGTGGTGCTTTGTCAATGGTGTTCGCTGGACCTTTGACGTACGCGAAAAGCAGTCTTCGAATTGGTGTATAAGTCCAAGCAGACGCTTCCTATCAGAGGGCGTTAGCGTGGAGCAGATGTCCACCGACAAAGTTGTCGAGGCACGGACTGTCGCGTCATCTGGTTGCAAAGCACAGCAATCCCCGGCCTGGTCTATATCGTCGAAGTAGGCAATTGCGGTACCCTTCTGGATTTGACGGCGCTCGTTGCTGAAGTTTGTAAGGAGCACTTCTGCCTGTCCACCAGTAAGCGTTAGGATGCCTCTCGCGATGGAAATGCCTTGCGTGAGCAAAAGAATGACTATGTGCTCCACTATCACATCCTTATAGGAAGGCCACCCACTGGACACAGACACAAGGCAGCAGGATCTCGGTGGGAGCGTCACATCGTCGGCTATTCGCAAACTGCGGCTTAGTTCGTCGCTGCTGTCGTCGACATACGGATGTGCGCAAAACGTCACCATACGTTGAGGGATGTTGATAACAGCGCCATGATCTCGAAGAAAATCCATGCCCAAAATTAGCTCTTTACAGCAGTCTGGCAACAGGACGAAAGTGGCCACGAAGCTAGAATCCCCAATGCGAAGCCGAGCGGTGCATTTACCCGTGGAATCATCAGCTGACCACCAGCACTCCTTAGGTGTGGCCCTGTCCACGGTGTCTTGACCTTTCTAAGGCGGTCGGCGAGCTCTTGTCGCATGATTGAGAAGTCGGCACCAGTGTCGACCAGTGCTGTAACGTAATGTTCGTCAATGAAAACGCCAATATCAGCACGTACAACTTCACCGGCATTAGTATTCGTCGTCGTATTCGTCGTGGTTGTCGTCATATCTTCTTGCGATGATAGGGGGATTTATGTCATACTTTTATACATAGATACACACAGCACCGAGAAAGATACTGCTCTGTATTGAAGCCTCGCTCAGAAGCTGGTGTTTGTGAAAGTTCTTATAGCGAAATTAACTTTTAGTGCGTTACATTACTTGGGAGAGTAGATATATCTTCAATTTTTTTGAAAAGCTACACAGAGTTCTTACTTATTGAGGTGTATTGATTTGGAGCTGAATGTTGGCTTCCCAGAGCTTATGCTGCCCCAAAATTTATTTCACAAATATTGCAATTACTACAAAGGCGAAAAAGCTATAAGCCTAGCAATGCCTCATTCTTTTTTTCGAGCAGATGGTTCATGCGTCTGGCTGCTCGTTTTCTTTCTTTTTTGGGGGATTTTGTCTAGAACAATGGACCACCCCACCGGTAGTGCAAGGAACGATTGGATGTAACGGCGTATCCGCTGGGCGGGAACAAAGTGAGCGTGTTCAGATGAATTGCTCGCCGGAAGATAGGATACAAGAACGTGGCACGCACCCGTGAAACCTGAGCCCTATTGGTAGGCTCTCTGCGTTTTTGCTTACCCGTGAAGATTGCACATTTCCGAAATCCTATTATACGCCTGATTGCTGGTGCAGCTAAGACAACAAGAAAAAAAGGAACAGCTGAGATTATCCTCTTGTATTGTAGAAAAGCTGCAGATTGCCATAGCTATTCCTTCGTAATAGTCACGTTTTCACTATCTCTATAAGAAAATTGGTTGTAGCCATCCCAGGAACATTGCTCTGAGGCAGCCCTGGCGCTACGTCTTTCACCTTTTTTCTAGCCTTCCTAATGATGATGGCGAAAGGTGCTTCACAGAACAATCACCACTGATGGGCAATACTCTAGCATTCTTCATGAACTGTAACGGCCCCACTCTATGTGCACCCCATAATCATCTTTATAAGCTTGGTATTAGGTTTTCGCAACGTTCGAAGTTTGATGACGCGTGAACAAATGCAGCTTTCAAGAATGAATGGATGAATGTATCCGGCTATGCCCTTTAGAACGAGCGGTGGGTTACGCCACCTAGCCGTAAAGTCAACTACTTTACCTATGTGTTCAAGGATTAAATTTCGCTCGCCCCTTGATCGCAGCAACTAATCAGCTGGCCTCCTCCTGGTTATTTCTACCCGTTTAAAGTCTATGGTCCCTTCACTGTCCCTAAACCCCCGAATGCTCTGAGAAATTCCGCGCCATTATCTTGGGCTATAGGGTGGAGATCTTTAGAGAACATTATAAAATGTTCAGCCGTTTCCTACTCCTCTCCACAGGTACTACATATCGTGTCTGTGCCTTCGTATTTGTCTCGGTACGTCTCGGTCCGCAATACTCCCGTTCTGGCCTAGAACAGCATAGAAGTACCCCGAGACTTATCGTAGATATTTTCTTTTGCAATATCCTCCCTGAAAGTTCGGTAAGTCTCCTGTGCTGATTCCGTAAGCATTCCTGGCTTTCGCATTAATTTCATCTTTGTTTCCTACACCTTCTTCTTAGCCGATGTTTCCTTTTGCCCCGGTATTCCGCTGTTGATTCTGCTGTTGTCAAATACTTGTTTGACAATTAATTTTCGAGTTCGCTTCTATCATTTAGTATCAACATTCTTTATGAACAAGTAACTGAAAACTTACCCATCCGGAACGACACCAGTAAAATGACAATGAATCATCAGTGCTCCCAGCGGTCACTGCAAGAAGCTCCCCGATAAAAAAAATGTGTAGCCGCAACTTCTAAAACAATGTGGAAAAGCATGTTCTAGTGGTTGTACTGTTTTGAGAAAGCAGCATTCTTAACGCCAGAGTCTCAGTTCTGCTTCTAAGACGAGTAAACTGTAAATAATTGGTGCCATCAAACTTCGAAGCTAAAACAAGCCTTTCGTGGGTTTTGGATGTAAGGTAGGGCACTCCACGCGAATAGTCGGAGAGAGCAAACGTTTATAATATATTTGAATGCACGTACAAAGAATTCCTAAACGCTCATTCTCCCGATCGATGGTCCCAAGTGCGTCCAAAGCTGTCGTAGCTCTCTGGGAAGGGCAACGAAAGTTGCAACGATGTCACACCAGAGCTGTAGTTAGTGTAGGCAAATGCAGGTTTCTTCTTAGGGGGAGGAGGGCTTAGGGGGAGCAAAGGTTTATCGCTGAGCACCCCCTCCTTATTGCGTAAATGTATGATGCTGACTTCACCCCCCTCCCCTTGAGCCACAGCGCCCCCTCCTTATTATGGTATTGTGTTGAGTTGTGTAGCCCCCCCCCACCTCATAGGAAAGTAATAGAGTGGTGGCCTCCTCCCCCTGCCGTTCGCGCGCCTATTATAGCGAGGTGAATGGGGTCCGTGGCTGCGGCGATGGCGTAGTGGTTAGAGCATCCGCCTCACATGCAAGAGGTCCGTGGTTCAAATCTTGGTACCGCGCAGTTCCCAACCAGATTAAAAAAAAATCCGCGTGTTGATGGAACTGCATTAAGAGGCCTGGGGTGCGGCCTCACCGGCAAACACCGCCGAAAACGCACTCCCTCACCAGAGAAGGATTGGCCACCTTGGTGCAGTATCTGGCCACTACCTCCCACATGCTTACGTCAAATAACTCACGGCCCTCAGTCCCCAGCAGCTGCGAAGCAACTGACCACGGCGGCGGTCAGATCTGCAACGCAGCAGAGGGTGCTAAGAATCTCTGGATCCGGACAGGCCGCCATTGGAACCTGAACTTGGCAACGTTTAATGCTAGAACCTCATCTAGTGAGGGAAGTCTAGTTGTACTACTCGAGGAGCTAGAGGGTGTTAAATGGGATATAATAGGGATCAGTGAGGTTAGGAGGACAGATGAGGCCTATACGGTGCTACAGAATGGGCACGTCCTTTGCTACAGGGGCTTGGCAGACAGAAGAGAACTGGGAGTGGGGTTCCTAATTCACAGAAACATAGCTGGCAACATAGAGGAATACTATAGCATTAATGAAAGGGTGGTAGGTATCGTAATTAAATTGAATAAAAGATACAAGATGAAGGTAGTACAGGCTTACGCGCCTACATCCAGCCATGATGACGCTTCAGTTGAAAGCTTCTATGAAGACGTGGAATCGGCAATGAGTAAGGTAAAAACACAGTATACTATAGTGATGGGCGACTTTAATGCAAAGGTAGGGAAGAAGCAGGCTGGAGACCAGGCAGAAGGAGATTATGGCATCGGTACTAGAAACGCCAGAGGAGAGCTACTAGTAGAATTCGCAGAACGCAATAATTTACGGACTTTGAATACCTTCTACCGAAAACGAGAAAACCGCAAGTGGACAAGGAGGAGCCCTAATGGCGAAAATAAGAACGAAATAGACTTTATAATGAGTGCACACCCTGGAATCGTGCAAGATGTGGAAGTGATTGGCAGGGTACGATGCAGTGACCATAGAATGGTACGGCATCGAATTCGCCTATACTTGAAGAAGGAACGGCAGAAACTGATACACAAGAAGCCAATAAATCAGCTAGCGCTGAGAGGGAAAGTACAGGAATTCAGAGTGTCGCTGCAGAACAGGTACTCGGCTCTTAGTGAGGAAACCAACCTTAGCGTAGATACAATGAATGATAATCTGACGAGTATCATTACGGAGTGTGCAGTGGAAGTTGAAGGCAGGGTGGTTAGACAGGACACTGGCAAGCTTTCCCAGGAAACGAAGAACCTAATTAAGAAGCGTCAAATCATGAAAGTGTCAAGTACAACAGACAAATTAGAACTGGCAGAGCTTTCGAAGTTGAATAATAGACGTAAGGTATGCGATGTAAGAAGGTATAACATGGAGAGAATTGAACACGCTCTGAGAAACGGAGGAAGTGTCAAAGCATTGAAGAGGAAACTTGGGATAGGCAAAAGTCGGATGTATGCACTAAGGGACAAAGAAGGCAAAATAACTATCAATATGGATAGGATAGTTAAAATAGCGGAGGAGTTTTACAGAGATCAGTACAGTAGCCGAGACAACCACGACCTTAATACTATAAGAACTAGCAGTAACCCAGATTACACCCCACCAGTAATGATAGAAGAAGTCATAAAAGCTTTGGAGAGCATGCAAAGGGGCAAGGCTGCTGGTGAGGATCAGGTAACATCAGATCTGCTGAAAGATGGAGGACAGATTGTGTTAGAAAAACTAGCCACCCTGTTTACGAGGTGTCTCCTGACGGGAAGAGTACCAGAGTCTTGGAAGAACGCTAACATCATCTTAATACATAAGAAAGGAGAAGACAAGGACTTGAAGAATTACAGGCCAATCAGCTTGCTCTCTGTAGTATACAAGCTATTTACAAAATTAATTGCTAACAGAGTAGAGAAAACATTAGAATTCAATCAACCGAAGGAACAAGCAGGATTTCGAACAGGCTACTCAACAATTGACCACATTCATACTATCAATCAGGTAATAGAGAAATGCTCAGAGTATAGCCAACCCCTATACATAGCCTTCATTGATTACGAGAAGGCGTTTGATTCAGTAGAAATATCAGCCGTCATGCAAACACTGCGGAATCAGGGCGTAGATGAAGTATATATAAACATTCTGGAAGAAATTTACAGGGGATCAACTGCTACCATAGTGCTTCATAAAGAAAACAACAGAATACCAATCAAGAAGGGTGTAAGGCAGGGGGACACAATTTCCCCAATGCTATTTACCGCGTGCTTACAGGAGGTATTCAGAAGCCTAGAATGGGAACAGTTAGGGATAAGAGTCAATGGAGAATACCTTAGTAACCTGCGCTTCGCCGATGACATCGTCATTCTTAAGCAGAAAATGTCCATAATTTCAACAGTCTTTTGCATGAAACTGAAATATTTGCTTGGTCAGACTTCCAGGGTCATTAACTGGTACGCTCTTGATCTTTAAGAATATGCCATATAATTCGTACTACAGTTGATGGCGCTCATTTCTGTGGTTCCCATTCTACAATGCGCACTAAGAAAAGGCACCTATTATTTAATAAAATATCAGTTTCAGTGGCCTTTGCGAAGTATACTGCCGTTGCCGACAATTCAGTGGGGTGCTCGAACACTCAGTGGGGTGCTCGGGTGCACGCAACGGCGGACAGACGGGTGGACACACAGATGGACGAAGAGAGGGACACACAGACAGACGGATGGACGCATGGACAGGCAGATAGACGGACGGATGCAAGGACGGACGCAAAAACGGTCGGAAGTACGGATGGACTGTTGGACGCTTTGCTCGACTCATTGTCATTGGCTCCGTGGATAAGCTGTGATTTTCTCGCTCGAGCCACGGCCACGACGGCCAGTCACTGAACAAGCCGAGCAACTGGCGTTGCACTATGGCGACGAATATTAAGTCTTACCTGTGGGTGATTAGACATTTCGTTATTATATGAACAAGCGTGGTGTTGCTACCGAGGTGCACTTGTGGCGACTGCAGACCAGCGCGCACCGACGAGAATGTCCGTTGCCGAGAGATTCTTGTCGTTCTGGCATTACTAAATGAATTACAACCCAAAAGGTACCATAAAGTGAACGCTGTCCCGATAAGACTGCGGCGAGAAATGATGGGAACACGCGCGTGCCATTCTCCTCGCTAATCATGTGTCGCACCTGATCACAGTGATACGCTTCTCACGGAAGGCCCTGTCACGTAGAAAGCCGTGATAGAGAACACTCGGCGTCTTGTATGAGAGCTTTGTGCAACCCACAACGCAACACGAACTACCATCCACCGCACACCCATTTACAGGGAACAGCAAATCGCACGCCAAACCAGCGAAGCGCCGGCCAAACACCACGCATGAAGGTAGAACACCGCCGATTACCGCCACCATCGCCTTGTCGCCAGCATAGCAAACACTGCAGCAGCCAAAGAGTGATGTCATCGGCGGCATCACTTCCATTGACATGCGAAACGTAACGAAACACAGGCAGTGTTGCCAATAACTCTGGCAAGCCAGGTGAGCCGTTTCGAGGCAATCTTTAAAATTCATTTTCAAACAATCAAAGCATCTCGCGAGCTTGTAATTTGGCATAAATTACGGTAACGTGCAAAGTGAATTTCACTGAGATATATCAATCTCGAAAAATCACTCGAGTTGGCCTTTAGGTTCAGTTCCCCATGGGAGAATATTAGATGCAAAGCAGCTCTTTGACTAGCCTGTGTAACGCTGTCCCTTCATCCCCGCTGCTCTCCACGTCGCAGGCTTTGGAATGGTGCCAAGTAGCTCACTTCCTCTCAACAGTGCGCAGTGACGTCTATCTCCCTCGCCTGCCACGTGCTCGCCACGTGTCACCTCTCTCTCGCTTCACTATCTCCACCACTCGCAATGCTCTAGCCCTATCCTCACGAGGGCATCATCTCACCCGCGCCACCTCTCCTCATCTGTCGTCGAGAAGAAGCCGTGAGCCGGTGAGTGCGTGCGCTGCGCGGGCTTCGAGAATCTCGCGGCGCCGACAATGTTTACAGCGCGGCGCTTCATGCCGCGCGATCGCGCCAACGGGCGTGACGCCGTCGTGGCATGCTTCCCGCTAGTGTGCGCGTACGTTTTCCGGATGTCGCCGGAGTTGCGCGGGTTAGCGAAGTCGATCGCGTTCACGAATGGTGACGTCAACACTGACGAGGCGCGAGCCTGGGAAGCCGAACGCAAGCATCGGTAATAGAAGGCCAGTGACACTGACGAGGTGCGAGTCGAGAACACCGATCGCGTTCGAGAATAGAGAAGGCGCGCAAGTAACATCGACGAGATGCGAGCCAAGGAAGTGAAGTGCAAGCGTCTTCAACGTGTCCCGCCTCGTGTGCCTTTCTGTTTCTAACAAACGTTTCATCAACGTCACATCTCAGAGGAAAATCTGTTCCTAAAGTCATGGTGGATCCTAGAATAAGGAACTTTCAATAGTAAGTAAACCAGTGTTGCCTCTCCATAACGAACCTTGGGCTTGTCTTCTAAAGATAAATAAAGGTAACAAAGCCGAAAGATCATTTGGTTAGAGTAGGTGTGTAGTTGCTGCCGCCCCGCACAAATGCACAAATGGCTGTTTTTTAACAGGAAAGTGTTTATGCCGAGGTCCACCAGGCGTCGCGCTTGCGTAATTCAGTCATGGATATGGTGTTTTAGAAATACACTAAGAGATTACAAAAAAAATCTAAGAAAAAGTTTCACAGATCGGCATTCATCCTGTGACCTCACACTCCGCCTGCGCGGTGCGAAACCACTATGCCACAGAGCGCACGTTTTCCAGCTGGCTAGTGGCGAGCAATTTATATCCACTATGTATCTTTGGTGGTCTTCAGAAATCGGCAACTTCAGCACGTTCTTGTCAACTGTACCGAAGGGTGCACGTGTGCATAAGCTCCGCCCACGTAGCTTTGGCCGTGCTGCCCCAGAAAGTTGTCGCTGAATATGGTGCTTGCGCCTCAACTTTGCCTTAACTTTACTTGACTTATAGAGAGCACTAAGGTCACTCTTCTCGCTGCTGAGGCCACGTTTCCGAAATAAGAGAGTGCTGCTCATACACGAAGAAGTAAGAATTGTGAAGTATACCTACGCGTTTGTTTCCTGCACCTATCTTTGTGTTTGAGCAGCGTGCTTTATTGGCTGAACTGTGACACGTGTTCTGTTAAGCCGTGCTTTTCCTGTGTATGGTAATTTCGTGAGAGCTTTAAGCTGGATGTGTTCTCTTCGAGTATATTAAGCTGCTTGCCGTTCTTCACACGAGATTGCTATTAATTGCAGCTGCGGTCATATCTTTGCCCCTGTGGCGAACCATGCACAATAAGCGCTCACCTTGCTCTTGGAAGACACGTGTGACTTTCGTGGTATACTGATTCCTAGAAAGATGGATCATTTATCTTTTTCTTTAAGATAATTTGTTGTGTGGTAGTGTATATTTACGTCTTCCTTGCTTGTATTTTGGCCTTAGTATTTGTGTCTTTCACTTATCCCCTATTTTATTGGAATGGCCAGCTCCTCTTCACAACTTACTGCAGCTGCGAAGAAATTATCGCCCACCTTTTATGTGAGTGCTCCCATTTTAACGCACTAAGACAAGAACTTATTCATGCTCTGGATAGACTAGAGGGTCGGCCTTTGTCAGAAAAAAGGATTCTGGGTAATTGGCCGAGTCCCTCCTCGGCCCAGAAGGCTTTGAAAGCTTTGTTACGCTTTTGCGGACAACTTGCTTCAGAGACAGACTTTATTGCCAAAATCTCTTCAATTTTGCTCTTCCTGCTTCGCTATTTTAATGTATTTTCTCTTTCTCTCTTTGCAATATTTCTTTTCTATCATCTTCTATTCCTTTCACCCTCTTCCCCAGCACACGGTAGCCAGCCAGTGAAGAACCGGCTAAGCTCCCTGTCCCGCTGAATCTTTCCTCCTTGTTACATACTGCACTTGCGAGTGGCTAATCTACTGCAGCGTCGGAGAGGGCCACCTCGAGAGCGATGGACATCTCCTCCACCATAACATCCACCTTCCGGGCTTTGCATCGTAACGCTCGTTTTTGATGTTCCTTCGCAGTCGCCCACGATGACCACGTAGCTAAACCTAGCATAACATGCGCACATATCTCGCCGCATACACGAATGCTGCAGCCTTGCAATTTATGAATTTTTTATACAAGTACAGCATCCTTGTATTTATCCTGCTGGTGTGGTGTTCTGAGTGCATGTTTTGAGTCAAAGATGGGAGCTCAATTTCTTTTCTCACCATCGCGACTACATCGGTGTTTTGCCCTTGCTGCGATGGCCTATGTCTAACTTTTGTAGAACATACTTGCCCGTTTTTGTTTTTGAAAGTCATTATCTCTGTTCTATGTAGTGCGCTTAAATTGATTCGTCGAGCGGGTCGCGTAGCCATAATTTCAGAATTTTCACTATACTTGTCTACATGGCCAACAATAAGCCTTGCTATACACTTTCCTGACTAGGTTTTTCATTTCGTTTTCTCGGAAACCTGCCACTTCGAGTAGAAAGCAAACTAACGTGATTCTACGAAGCCCGAAGACTTGCACAAGTCTAATCTTTGTACCTGATTTCATACCACTGCCTATTTATGTAGCTAATTTGCATTAGCAGTGTGAGTACCTGATTTACCGTGGTATGAGAAATATTTTCACTCTTCTAAAAAAGTACTGTGTGCATTCTTTGTCGTGAAACAATTTGATCTGAAGAAATAACAAAGCGGACAGCGTGTTGAGGACCAACAGTGCTCTTAAAGAGCTTGACTGCCACTTTAAGAAGCAGGCTGAAACATTAGTAGTATATGAAGGAATGCATCGTAAAAGAAAGTATCAGTAGATTACATCGGCTTCTGCTAAGGTGTACGTAGCGTGAGCTATGGATGAACGAACAAATGATACCTGGATGGACGGACGAAAGTATGGACGAACGGACGAACCAAGGATAGATGTATGGATCAATATACGGACAGATGAACAAACCACTAATGAACAAATTGATGGATGAACCACGGACAGATGGAAGAAAAATGAATGGACCACGAACGGATGGGTGGACCCTGGATGAACAGACGGACGGCTTTATGGTCGAACCACGGACAAACAGACAGGTGAACTACAAATAGAAGTGCAGGTGAACGAACCCCGGATGCATGAATGAACGTTCGTTTACCAGTGCGCGACATTACGGGAGCGTCACTTAAGCAGCAATGAAGACTTCTCCGGCACGTCAGCTGTACGTCATGTGACGTCACTGCTTTTAGCGCTTGCGCGAAACTGCCACGCGAGACTGCTCCACTTCGCCCAGTGTAGCTTTCGCAACAAAACCTTCTGTAAGAAATTTTCCCCCGCATCTAGCCACAGGGGGAGGGGGGGGGAACTCGACCAAAGGCATCGCAGAGGAGGTAGGAGTAAAGCGTCAACGTTTCGTGATTGGGTATGGTTTCGGAAAGCTAATTATTTCGTCTTTTTAATTCTTATTTATTAAATGAATGAGAAGCATTGCTTTCAATGAGTGGTGGGACGCTGCTGTGGGGTTCTGCCCCACTGCTGGTTGAAGGTACTGTTGCTTCCATAGCATCTACTCGAGTCAAGCAAAGCGTCAAGTCAAGCCAAGTAAAGACGCCTGTGACTGAATTTCAAACGCGCGATCCAGTGTCAGTGAACGGTGGTGCAGCGCGAGCAGCTTGTTTTTAATTTTATAGCCGCACCTACAGTCGCAAATTCGGCGTCGGTGGCGCCCTCGACACACCCACGGAGCATGCTTGCGTTTCGCGTCTCGTGTGAACTCTCGCTACCCCCTTTTTTTGCCTCGTACGGCTGACGCAGGCAGCGTCTGCGAGTAAAAATCGATTGCTCGTGCTGCGCACTGATTCAATGGTCACCCCGTACGTGTATACGCACTGAATTGCGCGTTAGGAATTCAGCCAAGCGCGTCTTTGCTTTTGCTTGACGTTGAAGAGAGCGCTTCTCGTTCATTAAACAAGTATGATACACGAAATAACATTGATGCATTCCGTAATGACACTCAAGTAGGCAACATTCACGTGAACACCCCCCCCCCTCTCTACGACGCATTTACTCGAGTTTTCAACGTGGGAAATTGCGCCGGCTTTTTTTATTAGCAGCCGCTGCCTGCGTCGGCCTTCTGAGGCGAGAGCGAGAGAGGGGGAAGGGAACGACAGTTGGCACGAGACGCGAGAATGCGCAGTGAGAGTGTACCGCCGACGCCAGATTTGCGAGTGGGTGCGACTATGAAATGATCATTTTAAATGCGCATGAAATGCGCATTTAAAATCACCTCACGCCTCGTTAACAAGCTAAGATTAAGGGAGTAGCCGGTGGCTAAAATAGTTGGGGTCTATCAAAGCGTCTGCTGTTGTAGTATTTGATTTGTGCATCGCCATATTCAGTAGATTAATGCTTTTGTGCTTGCCTTACAGGTCGTTAGTGTAAATGGTACGAAAAATACCTGAGTCACTTCAGGTTTAGCAATTCTTGCTCAAGCAGGCCACATTTCTTGGTGTATATATTAAAAAAAAAGAAGACTACACACTACGGAATTTGCGAAGCCTATGTTAGAAGTAGTGCACGGCAGCAATATACTCGTGATGGGTCCGGATCACTCAAAGAGTCAAAAGTCAATTCACATGCACAGTGTACTAAACACAGTGTACTGCCTCGTGCACTAGCAAGCAGTCTCGAGAAAATCGGCGTCGTGAACTTGTTCGTGGCAGAATTTTCGTCAAGACGGTCTTATCAAATGGGTGTTCGACGAAACGGCTTTCTGCTCTCCCATAGTAGAGTACCAAGTACTCAAAATTGTTAGCCACTTTTTCTAAACACAAGAGTGCGGACATCTATTGAAGCTTGTTTTGGGGTTAGCGAACTGCTGTACTCCGGTGTTGGAAAACAGCACCGCATTTCTAAAGCAAACATATGGACGAAAGCTGCAATAATATTTGCAGGCTCGCGCTTCGGTTTGTCTGGTCTTTTGAGGAATCTTAAAGTGAGAGCTGTTATATGAGACCCCAACAACGGATTACATTTCGCGAGGCTCTTTTTGTGGTGTTTTAGCGGACAATAAATGCTTACAGCTTTTGAAGTCTGCGAAGATTTTTCCCCAGAGGCAGATGCACACAAACCTGCAGGAATCAGTGTGTGCTCCAGGCTTATGTATCAGCAGGACTGCCGGTAATCCCGTCCCGGGACAACAATGCCGTGCGCATGAGCTGAGCTATCTATATAGTCATGGAGGAAATCTTCTGCCGTACTCCGGTCATCTAGCCGAGGCCTCTTCTATCTGAATATGTTGCTCTTGTTGCGAACGCATCAGTTCTGGATGCGCCATGCGAAGGGTAGAAGCGTTAGGCGGAAAATTCGATAAAGGTTGCGCCGCAAGGTATACGGCCCCCTTCGTGATATCTGTAAACGGTTTTTTTTATTCGGGAGAACACAAAGTGAGTTGCAGAAAAAAAACACAACAGAAAGAGCAATCCCGACGTTCAAAATGGAAAGGGCTCTCAGTATACCACCACAGAGAGAGATGCACCGTTGGTAAAAATGGCTACGTTTATTATTTCGCAAGTATATCATCGTAAATCTCTCGCGAGCCGTTTCACGTGTGGCTGCAGGAGCACATCGAAATCGTAGGCACTTTGGGCGGAATAAAGTGGGGCATTCTAGCGCGAGTGGTCCGTCTATGGCGTACATGTGGAGTCCCCACAGGCATAGAAAGGGCGTTTTGCAACGCAGTCCCGCCAAGTTATATACCTATTGTTGAGATTTGTGTAGTCGTTTGCATCATCAGAAAGATTGCGAGCGCACCTAAAAATCGGGTGAATGGCGACGTTCTTATTGAAAAACGTGTTACCGATGGACTCTTTTTATGTAGAAGGTAAGTATGTTACTTCTACAGAGTGCACTATCGGCCGTCATAAAATCTCGGCACTCGGATGTGCGTGGCCCATGCCAGCTGGTCTTCTCATGCATTTTTTTTCAGAGTAGCAAGTTCTAGTGTAGCCAAAATGTATGCAGTATGTGAGCTGCGTTGAGAAGGTAGAGCCGGGAGAGCCCAATTGATAAGAAAATACTTATTTAGTGCTCATTATTCTTAATATTAGAGGAAGATAGTGTGCTGTTGGTACGCCAATGTCGAGAACTGATGTGTGTTTTACTTTCTAAGAGGCAATTCGGCAGACAATTTTAATTTAAAAGAAAAGTCGTACATTATCAAGTGAAACTTCTAGAAAATGAATAAACATTTGGCAGAAGGAATAGTAACTTGAAGGCGACTAATTAACAGGAATGAAAGCAAAGCATATACAGCCCAGAGAAACTCCAGTGATAGCGGTAATCGACATGCTTGATGAGTGGATTGATAGGTTCCTGCTAGCTTCCTTAGCGTATTACTCTACGTTATAGCTAGATATATATATATATATTGCCTTAAATACAACAGCGCTTATCTCAGCGCAATTTGCCACTATTCCCGTAACAAGCAGTGCGCATCGCTTTTCAAGAACTCTAAGCGATAGAAAAATGAGAAAACCTTTCATCGAGCGAAAAGGGGTGACTATTCGCTGACATGAAGGCAAAGGCATTGCTTCCATGTGAAACAAAGTGGTATGTGCATGTTGCGTAGAAATATTTTGAGAGCTTCAAAAGTAAGTACTAAGTATCTTGCATGCGTAGTGGATACGCAGCTTGCGCACCTTCGAGAAGGAAAGTTGGGAAACAGCCATTTCCAGAGCTGTTTTTCCCAATGTCGTTTCCCAAAGACAATTCTACCCGTGTTATTGCAGTGAGGTGTCATTGTGCCTTTTCAGTTCGTGCCAGGTCACTGAGAGTATCTAGCACCATCAACACACAAAAGGAGCACTCGATGGCAGCAACAGGGCTATCCTTTTTTTTTTGTTGCTGTTGGGTGTCCTTTGTTGCTACTGGTGCTGTTGTGTTTGCATACTACACGTGATGGTGTGGCTGCTAAAGAAAGCCCGGCGATCGATAGCGCGCTGGCATACAATGGCTGTCAAAAGAGATTGCGCCGATCACTCATGAAGGTTGTATATCAGCGTTATCGTAGCGTCTCATGGATGCATGCTGGGCTTAGAAGGATTGTTTGACCCTTTCAGCGTAAACTATCAACTTAGAAAAATTGAAGCACAGAAGTTTATGAAGTTCCTGTGAAAACGAACTGCAGGAACCTTTCATACCATTGCGAAATATTCATGGTTGCGACATCTCTAGACAGCAACCACAGATCAAATTTGCCTTTCTTATTTCTGTCTTTTTGTTTCTCAGAGAGGGCGCAACGTATAGGCCAGATTCTTTCGCTTTCACGTCCACTTCGTGGAGAGGTGTGGCTATAACATCTGTTATACTTGTTTCAAGGGTTTATCACAGGTATGACGATGAGTAATCAATATATACAACTTAGAGCCAATGTATGACATTTCTTTGCTGCGGCAACGGCCACCTCAGTTGTGTACACGCAACACGCACGCTATATCAAGGACCACGCGAAGAAACAATACTGTAGTTGACCTCGCACCGGATGGTGTTCTTTCGTGAGCGGCGTCGGCAGCTATAGATATTATACATGTATATATGAACTAGTGACACACCGCACGGATATTGGAGAAGAACGCTACTCATACTACGTGTTGTAAAGTACTTTAATGTACTGCACTACTCTGCTACATATGCATCCCGGTACTCGCTTAGTGTGTCAGCTTGCAGCCATTGGGAAACAACTATGTATTAATGTTGTGGCGCTGTGGTTACGAGATGTTCGGATTTGGAATACTCTTTCGACAAAGGTGAGTGCGGGTGTTAGCAATTGCCTATAGCACACAGCTGTCCCTATTAGTGCGTTTTGTCTTTAGTTTCGCTGGCTAAAGCAGAATCCTATCGACGAGACACACACACTGCACACGTGCATTATTCTGCCCTGATTCTCGGTGCAGGTTTGCGTCATTGGAAACGCATGCGACTGAGGATTTCGGCCTTGTTCGCGGAAGAATTCTTTATAAATATCCAGTTATTGCGATGCTGTTTAACGTTCCTGAATAATGTAGAGCAGGCTGGGAAGCGAAGGTACGGCGACACTTTGCTAGCCATTTTCATTTGTGCTTTCGCCTGCCATGGTAGCTTAGCCGCAAGTGTCGTGTCACTATAACTCGAGGACCAGGGCTTGGTTCTAGTCCACAGCCGCGGCCACATTTCGAAGGTGGCGAAATGTGAAGAACACCAGTCAGCTTATGTCGGTGTTTGCAATAAATAACCCTAGTTTGTCGTAGTCAGCAGACCCTAATCATGGCGTGCTTTATGATTATATAGGGGTTGCGGGGAATCAAACTCCAGCAATCATATACTTGCATGCATGAACTGCGCAGTGGTACCAATTTTGTTAGGAAAATAAAAAAGTTTACTCTGGCACTTCTTTATGTAGCTCATTAAAATATTGAGTGCTATAAGTGGCTTGCAAAGCTAAAAAACACGCCTGTTCTCGCCATGGATTGATGCCAATAAAAATACATTACTGGAGTTCAATAAAACAAGAGGGTTTGGGAAGCAGGAGTTACTGTATTTATGACAGCCTTTTGTATTTGTGACAAACCCTTTTAAAACTTTCTGCACATAACATCGTTTCACATTGCCCTCAAGGTCAGTCACCTACCATGCTTTTGCACTGCATCTGTGCTCATGCCACCTTCGACCAAGCAACGATGCGATGTGATGACGCCCTCGTGTGGCGTTACGTCACGTGACGGCGCTTTGATGTAAAAATGATATCACAAGTTTTGGGAATCTTCAGCGCCACTATGACGTCACATGGTGATGTCATATCTCGATGGTCTTTTGTATCACTTTTCCCCGAAGACACGGGAGGCCGATGGTCAAGCTTTATGTTTGATGATGCACGCTTTGGCATTGATAACGGCAAACGCGTCCGGAATATTGCAGAGAAGCAGTGCCACCTAGCTAACATTTCGCTTTTTTCCCGCTCGTCAATTGCTTTTGATTTTCATTGGCAAGCACATAGACAGGCTGACAATTATTACTTGGTTTTTTAATTGTTATTATTGGTGTTTAACGTCGAAAACCACCATATGATTATGAAAGAGGATGTCGTTTACGGCTCCGGATATTTCAATCACCTGGGGTGATTTAACATGCACATGAGTCTAAGCACATGAATCTCGAACATTCTCGCCTCCATCAAAACTTCGGCCGCCGGAGCCGGGCTTCGATCCCGTGACCTGCGGGTTTGCTTGGTTGTCTAACGGCTGCAGTGGTCAAGTGGCTAAAACACTCGGCTGCTGACGTTTAGGTCGCGTGGTTGAATCCCGGCAGCGGAGGCCCCTTTTTCGATAAAGGTGAGAATGCTTGACGCCCGTGTGCTTAGATTTAGGTGCCTGTCAACAAGCCCAGGTGGCCGAAATTTCTGGAGCCCGCCACGACGTCACCTCTCATAATTATATGGTGGTTATGGAAGATTGAAGCCCGAAATTTATTGTTATTTAGTTTTCTCGCAGTTGCGGGTGACGTGCAGGAGGAGCTCCTGATCGCACTTGCTGACTGTTGATATAGACATCGAGGCAGAGGCCGAAAATTTCAGTCTTTACCTAAATAGCGAATGCTTTAAAATGACCTTTCTGGGGACTTGGGGCCACTTTTTCCAGTCATGTAACACAAGCCGCAATCTGAACATCAGTGTGTGTTGACCGCGATAATTTAGCTGTGATTCACAATATTGATTTTCACGTGGTAATTTTGAGAAGCTTTATACCATTAACTTTACGCCTGCATGGCATTAGCAACTTGTAATAGTGCAATTCAATTGATTCATCGTGCCAGTATGAGTAGCGGTTTTCTGAACATTCTAGCAACATCTTATTGAAGAGCAATTCTAGCCGCACATTGTGCAACAGTATGGGGGAAGAAAGCTGAAGCTCAACGCAGTTCAAACAATATTTTACCACCGACCCCTTGTGAAGCCCAGGTAGCTCTCTAAGTATTACAAATTGTATTCGTTCCACTGTTTGCCCAAAATGTTCAGAGAAATACGATGTCCTGAATAGAGTGAGCTGTAAGGCTGAAGAAAAGGTTCCCACGATAGACCACATTGTTGGAAAAATAGTGAGCAAATAACTCCGCGAAAGGATATTATACAAAGCAGTCAGGTACGCTTTCTGGATTCATATAATGGAATGTTTAATTGAAGACTATGGCTCCTGTTCTGTCGTTGCAGACTGCTTTTCCAAAAAACACTAATTAAGGTTAAACTTTTGTTGATGTATACTTTAACAATTGTAAACCATTGTGACGAACGCTGTGGTAATGAAAGTTACCTACACATCCGGGGACTTGTCGTTGTTTTCAACGTTGCGCGTCTTCCTTGCCGGAAAACATGTCACGCGTCCTTCGATAGAGAGCATAGCTCAAGTCGTCTCATGATTTATCCACTTTTCACGTCATACTATACAATTTCTTTTTATCCTTACAAAAATAGTCACTATGACGAATGCACGACGTATACCAGGTAATGATATATAGTTTGTGCCACTGAAGGCCCTCATGCTGTAAGCAGATGAAGCGGGGGGTGGGGGGTGGAAGAGATCTCTGTTGGCTCATGCGCGTCAGAGACGTCGGAACTTGGGGACTTTTGATGAGATTTTCAACGTATTGGGTAGAGGTGAGCTGACAGGAGCACTGCCGGAAGTAATTAATCTGAGGAGAGGGTGTGCGCTTGTGTTGCGTCGTTTGCTGCAATCGTGTGACAAGCGTTTCAGCGGATATTGAAAGACTGTCATTAAAAAAAATGAGGGGAGGGGGGGGGGTGGCTAGTGTCATCGTGATGAGCTGGGCGGAAAAGTACCTTTTAGATGCGGAAGCATCTTATACTCGCGCCTTGTAGTGCGCCGTCCGCGCCGTCCGCACCGCTTCTCGAACATTCGCCAGCTGACGCGCGCGCATGCGCCGTCGCGCCGTCGCCCACTCTTCCACCATCTGTGCATCCCTTCCTCCTCTACACACCGCGCGTGCTTCACTCCTCCACCATCTGTGCACCCTTCCTCCTCTACACACTGCGTTCGACATCTACAATTCTCCTGATTCTCCAGTGGACGCGCATGTGGCGTCGCGCTTCGAGAACATTCAACAGCTGACAGTGCATGCGCCGTCGAGCTGTATATATACTCAAGGTCGGCGCTCGCTCGCTCAGTTGCCGCTCGTCGGTTGGTTTGTACGGCGCGTCGACGTCCAAGGTCGCGGTGAAATGAATTCCAACGAATCCACAAACACAATGATCGACGTCCCTTCGACCAGCGCCGCCCTTTCGCATACGTGTGTACGTGTTCACTCATTTAACACCCCCTCCTACAACCACGTTAACCAATTTAGCCATCGACCCAAGTAAGTCGCAATTTAACACCCCATTTCACAACCACGTTAACCAATTTAGCCATCGACCCAAGTAAGTCGCACTTTAACACCCCGTTAACCAATTATATGCTCCGCATTCTCCTCAGTGTTCCCCCGAGGGAAGCTGCGGGCAATTTTTTTGTTTTACATATTCTTTTGAGTGATTTCAAAGTTTCTGATGAAATTAGCAATGAGTATGGAAAGATTTCAAAGAAACGAGAGAAGGAAGAGCTAGCGCAGAGTTTAACGTGTAAGGTGAAACACATTTCACTTCAATACGTCGCGATATAGTTGCGTAGTCGTTAGCTACACGACACCACCCAAAATGTATTGTTGTAGAGTTGCTAAAATACAATTTCCCACCCAGGGTCATGTCTAACTTCACTAATAAAGTCTCCGATGTCAATGAGGCTAACCAGATATATTATATTGATCACTTCACCACTCGGCAACAACTTCTTGAGGGCTCATTTGCTATAGCGCCCCTTAGATAGTCAGCGAACAGTCAACAAAACGAAAGGGACGCTGAACACCCAGATTAGCAACTTGAGGTTAACAGCGCGAAAATAACACACGGTAGAGAGGAAAAGGACGGGACAAGCGCTCACTTCCTTTCAACTGAAATTTTATTGATAGGAAGGCTACTATATACCTTGTGAACAGAAAAAAAAACAGCGGAAAAAGATGACAGATGCAAAGAGACACACTCACGTCAACAATTACTGAGCTTGCTATGTCGACCCTCGAACCCCAAAAAAAAGAGCTCTCTTTCTGACAGTGCAACTGATGGCATGCTTACCTACGCGCTCTTTCCAAGTGCCATCTGAGCAGCCTACAGTTTACACGCTCAGCAGCAGCCGTGTTGATGGTGACAATAGCCGGCTCGTCATAAGAAACCTGTCGACCGCAAATGGGTAATCATTTTAGAATTGCCGTAAACTAAAGCCTCCTCCGCCGATTCCCTCATTGTCACAGTATCTGTTTTCGAACTTTCAGAGGCTCTTCCCGCCCTGGTGTTCGCAGCAGACTTCTGTCACAACATATTGCGCCTTATTTCTACCCTAGATTGTTCCGACACAATGCAGTATTCTGTATTTTTCATTTCAGCCACAGAGAGAACATATGTGCTTTATGTACCTTGATTATTTCTGGCTGAACTGTGAGGTCAAGGAAGAAAAGTGAGGACCTGTTATCGCCGGCTGACCATATAGACGCCTCCACAATTTGGCTAAGGAAATATCTTTGCGAGCTCTGAAATATAAAGGACTGAAATTCCTGACAATACAAATAAACCATTGAACATCGTTTATAAGATAAAGCTAAATTGTGATTCAAGGTGGATCATCCTCCTCCGAGCATAATTGAGTATGTAGGGCTTCGGTGCAAGCAGAATCAAATCAATTTCTCAGGAGCTCTAGCTGCACGTTCACATAAGTGAAGTGGATAAAAAAACACTGTGAGTTTTTAACATTCTATTTCTTCGAGAGACAAAAAAGGGTCTTTTTTCTCATTTAGACTTGATAAAATAATTTTGAAGTTCTTATCGTAGTTTCTGTTTAGCAAAAACCGCTGCGTTAGCAAGCTTTGTGTAGATCTGCGTGTCGATTGCGGTTTGTTTCTTTTTTCTGGTCACATATTCCTTATATATAGTCACTTGGAAATTGTAGTACACCCTTGTTGCACCTTCTTGGTATGTGTTAGGGGTTTTGAAGGAAAATACAGACAGCCTCAATTCTCGTCGCACAGAAGTGCAAAAAGCGCGCATTCATTCGCGATCATAAGACAGTTCATACAAGTAAGGCATACCTGAAAGCTGAACACTACATTGTACAGTTGTGAAATACAGTTGCACTTATTGACACAAAAAAGTATGATTGGTGCAAACATATACACCAGGATTTAGTTTAAGTCCCGCTTGTTCACTTTTTGTGGCATTTTGTTCACGAATACAAAAAAGGGGTGGCGATATTGTATTACACGAGTGAAATGCCCATTATAATGACAATGTAGTCCTTTATTGAGTTTTCTCCAGAACTACACTTTGACCACATAGTTTTCGAAATTTTCGAAAACAGTCTGCACGATCTTTCAGCGTCAATTTGTATTAAAATGCACGGCTTAACAGGCTGATAAAAAATCTTTTGGAATGTCCTTGATCATATATCGAGGGAGAGTAATTTGTTACGTTCAGTAAGTTCCACCTTTGTTACTGCACTACCGCAGTGAAGAGAAACAACTAGCTTGCGTGTTGAACTCACCATGCTATAAATGCGTTTTGAAATAATTGCGTTGAAGCAAACTGTTCCATAAGCTACTCGATGACATGTCCAACAAAGCTACTTCCGTAGCTTTGTGGGCGCTTTATGGAAAGTAAGCGAGTTCTGGAGAGAGAACACGAGTCTTGCTTTGGAAAATGGGTTTTTCCATGTTCACGGAAATATTTTGTTTTGTTGAAGAAGCAGATGCAGCTCACCATTTGGCAAAAAGAAGTATTCAGCAAAACTTCTTTTGTCATTGTTCTGGTCTACTGCAATGAATTCTCAAAGAAGAATAGCAGTTAGGAATGAGAAGCTTCGAAGAACCTTTGGTAAATGGCGAAACAAGCAATAAAACGGAATTAGACAACCAGAATCTGATTCTTATGACGCAGAAGTTGCGTGGTTGTCCGTATAGTGGTACTGCTAAGGAAAGAACAAAAGTTTTTCAGCCTATTTGGAAGAGACAATGTCGGAAAGAGACTTCACACGATTAGAGATATATGGCCAGCGGTAGAGACGACTCGGTTCACCTTCGCAAGGAAATCGAACGAAGCGAAGCAACGACTTCCATGCGAAAAGGGGGGCCAGGTTCCCTACTGAATGCTTTCGCTTTGGCAGAGCACGCTGCGAGTAAAACAGAGCTGGCCGAGTGGAAACTGCCTTGCAAGTGGTACAGAGTTGACTTGCCTATATCAAAGCAACACTGGCCAAAATTTGTGGGCCACAGCGTTCCTGCAAGTGTAAATGCAATAAAAAAGACCCTTCTATCTTAAAAAAAATTGAAAAAAACAGACCAAGACATACTTTTAAGCATTTGCGTTTGTTGTAAATTTACACTGAAACTTTGTATGTCTTCTGTAACGCGAACACGACGAGTCACACAGCACGGATGACTTAGGAATGAACAGGATGATACATTATTGATTCTAAATTACTCAACAATGCCCACATCAGCAAACGAAATGCGACAAAACAATCAGTTATGTAGCTCCTGCCGATCGAGTAAGTTGGCAGTAAATGGAGTATATGTTACGGCAGATAGATACAACTAAAGCAGTTGGACCAGATGGTTTATCACTATTTGTTCTTAAAAACTGTCACAGCGTTATTGCAAAGTATTTATGCGTTATATATGAAATTACACTAAATACTGGAGTTGTCCCACGTGGCTGGAAAGTTGCAAACGTTATCCCGGTTCATAAATCAGGTGATAAAAAGCTTGTCGAAAACTACAGACCCATCTCGCTAAAAGCAATTTGCTGTAAGTTATTTGAGCACATCATATACAGCGAAACAGTTAAACACCTAGAGTCAATCAACTTCCTCACTCCATCTCAGCATGGTTTCAGAAATAGACGCTCATGCGTAACTCAACTAGTCGAATTGCAGTATTACATCGCACAATCTATAGACAGTGGCGCTCAAGTAGATGCAGTGTTTCTTGACTTCCGGAAAGCCTTCGACACCGTCCCACACAATCTGTTAGAATTTGCTATGCTCTCTGCAAACATAAACCTTAAAGTTATCAATTGGGTTAAGAAATATCTAAACGATCGACAGCAGAACGTAGTGCTTAACGGATCAAAATCATCTGCGGTAACCGTTACGTCCGGTGTACCACAGGGAAGCGTATTAGGACCTTTGATTTTCCTGATTTATATTAATAGCATAGTCGATGTTATTACCTCTCACATTAAGTTCTTCGCAGATGATTGTGTCGTGTTTAGTGTGAATAAATCGCAAAAGGATGCTGAAATTTTGCAGCATGATCTGTACCGAATATCAACATGGCGCCAAAGATGGAAAATTAGTCTAAACGTCCGTAAATGTTGCTGTGTATCATTCACCAACCGGATTAGTAAACTAGACACGACATACGAAATAAATAATTGAATAATTAGCATTGAATCCTTTTATAAGTACCTGGGCGTCTATTTTTCCGACAATTTCAAGTGGAATAAACACATTGACATAACTGTGATCAAGGCAGGCTGGATGCTATACTTCATACGCAGAAATTTTAGGCAAGCTTCACAGACCGTGAAACAAACCCTATATCTCATGTATGTAAGACCTATTTTAGAGTATGCTTGCGTAATCTGGGGTCCCCATCAGCAATACTTGATTGACGCATTGGAAAAAGTTCAAAACCAAGCAGCCAGATTTGTTAGCAACAAATATAATTCCTTTGCAAGTATCACAGAAATGAAACGGCATTGAAATGCGAGACACTGATTGTAAGGAGGCAGAAACTCAGGCTTAAAATTCTTCATTGTATATATTTTAATGGAAATGCCATTAACCCTCTTGATTATCTGTTCACACCAACGTACGTCTCTAATTGTCAGGACCATTCACGAAAAATATTAGAATACCTTTACAAAACCCACTCTTTCGGTAGTTCTTTTTTCGTAAAAACAATACAGGAATGAAACCGTCTACCGGATGATCTCGTCAATGAAACTGATAATGAATCCTTTTTTTTTCTTCATTGTAACAACTCCTACAATATCACTGCCACTGAGAATGGTTTGCTGTCTCGAAGCGTGTGCGTGTTTTCAAATGCATGACTGTGACGTTGTTTTCACTCACCAATATTCGAGTGGTTTTTTTTCTATTAAAATATTTTGAGTGCTGTTTTGTTTGTTGAATCTATTGTTTTGATTGAAAACTATGTAGTTAAATTATTAGGTGTACCCCCCTACATAATGCCTCACGGCGATGTGGGTGAAATGTAAATAAAAAAATAAGCATATCGATTAAACTCAATAGACTACGTGCAAATGGTCTGTCACTAAATGGGTTAGGTTTACAAGCTCACCGCCATTGACAACTCTGTGTTTTCTTTAGTTTACGCTGCAGGCCATCTGTGAGGCGATACGCTACGGAGGAGACCACCCGGCTGACTTGTCGAGGCAAGGCTACAGTGAACTAAGCATACGTCTGCATCACAAGGACATCTGATGCTGACAAAATATTTGCTCTATGACTTATACGATAGTTCACAGCGGGCGTAGGAACACTGCTGTAGACGACACCACGAGAAAAGAAAGATACAACGAAAAATGAACACGAGAATACAGTAGCATGCTTAATATAGGTAAGCGAGGATTGTAGATTTTGCTTGTGGAATGACTTCGAGAGTATTTCTCTCCTGACCTCTCATATCGTCAACGCCACATGATTGATATGCAGAACACGACATGTGCTCTTGAAGGTGGCATCCTGTGAGGGTGAAGAACCACATAGCCATAGCAACAACTAACTCACACGTTGCTAGGGCCTTACGCGTGCGGAGATTCCAAGTATGTCTCACCGTGCGCACTATACTACCAGCATATGTGGCTTTTTGTGGGACAAACAGGTGCTGAGTTCATGTGAACGCCTTGAGTTAACGCCCATATGCTTTGCTAGTGCGCTGGTCGAGATTAGTTTTTCCAAACAGGTTGTATTACAGCTTCCTTGGGTTTCGCTCGTGTTGCGTGTAAAGTAAACCTGGTTAACTCGCAAAACCAAGTTAGCATGTTTTAGGTAGTAGCGTTTGGCTAGGGTGACATCAACTTTTCATTTACAACTCTAATTATCAAGTGAGAGTTCACATTACAAATCGTGTACTATCATTATTTTGAAAGGAAGGTCATCACAGGCCCATTATTGCACCTTTGTAATGTGGAGCATCGTCAACTCGTGGTTCAGACGAGAGACGCATTCCGAGAAAGTTCTAATTACAAATTAAAGGAAAAATGTTATTTTCAAGATTAGGGGAATGGACGACAAGAGAGAAGGCAGGGAGATTAACCAGGCACATGCCTGGCTTGCTACCCTACGCTGGGGGAATGGGAAGGGGACATAAAGATGAGAGAGAGGGGAAAGAGAAGAGAAAGAGAGAGAGAAAAAATGGATTGTCAGTCTATCCGCTGGCGCGTATCCAGTGGTGGCACTACACAAAAGGTAAAGGTTGTCACGTAGGCCTGTAGTCCTCAAAAAGCACAAGACAGCTTTGACTACTTTCCGAGCCGACGAAAGTCGAGGACGGTGTTCCAGTAGCATGTGCATAGAGAGTGGCCGATCGTCCGATTGTCGCAATGCGTCCGAAAGCTTCTGTCTTTCGGAGGCAAATCGAGGGCAATGGCATATCAGATGGTCCATGTCTTCTTTGGCGCAGCAGAATTCGCATTCCGCATTGTCGGTCAATCCGATGAGGGTTCTATATCCTTTGTGAAGGCAACCCCCAACCAAAGGCGACAAAAAAGCGAAGCTTCACGTCGATGAAGTCCGGATGGAGGTCGAAGTTCTAGTCGAGGGTTTATTTGGTAGAGTCTCGTATGTCTTATGCTTGGGGTGTTCCACTCCTGCAAACACAGACTACGTGCCAGGTGACGAAGTTGCTTTGCAGCGTCAGTCCTTGACAAAGGAATTGGAAGGATGTGCTCTTCTTGGTGCGATGTGTGAGTGGCGTTGTCTGCAGAATCATTGCCACTGATTCCACAATGGCCAGGAAGCCACTGAAACTTGACCTCGTGGCCTGTTTCTGTGACGTGGTGAAGAAGCTTGACAACTTCGTAAGTTAACTGTTCATGGCAACCCCGTTGAAGGACTAACTGCATGCTCTGTAGGGCCGGTTTCGAGTCGGAATACACAGCCCATTTACTCGGTCTCTGAGATTTGATGTACTCTAGGGCGCCACGCAAAGCCGCAAGTTCTGCCGCCGCAGACGTAGTGGCGTATGACAGCTTGATCCGCAGAGTGATTCCTCTAGCTGGAATCACCACCGCACCACCAGAACCAGACGCTGTGGTTGAGACTTCAGTGTACATGTGCACGTGGTTATTGTACATTTCGTGCAGAAGGTTCAAGCTCAATAGTTTTAGTGCTGATGAAGGCAAATTTGATTTTTTCTGTATTCCTGGAATTGAAATGCGTACTTGCGGAAGTGTCAGGTACCACGGAGGATACACCAGTTTCTCAGCAGGCGTAAAACCTGACGTAAACGATGCACGATGTGCATAGACAATTGCACTAAATTTCGTGTGCGGCCTCTCAGTAGCGAGGGTTGACAAGTGGTGGGAAGGATTTCTAGCATGTTGCCTGAGGTACGTACGCATCGTTTCAATGGTGATGTGCGTAATGATCAAGTAGTCCTGTGCAATGGCAATTGTTTCAACTGTCGATGTGCAGCGGGGTAAACCAAGGCATAACCTAAGCGCCTGAGCTTGAATATTTTGAATTGTGTGCAGGTTCGTTTTGCACGTGTTAGATATAACAGGTAGGCTATACCGCAGAAATCTAATAAATAATACCTTGTACAGCTGTAACATAGACTCGACCGACATTTCCCAACTTTTCCCGGCAAGAAACCTGAATAAGTGACAAATGGCCGTCAGCCGCTTTTTCACGTAGTTTACGTGGGGTGTCCAAGACGGGTTTCGGTCGATTACGACTCCTAAGAACCTGTGACTCCGGCTGCATGACACCAACTGCCCGTTAATTGATATGGCGTAAGCGGAAATTGGTTTCCTGGAGAAAGCCAGGACTGCACACTTTCCACTTGCGATTTCGAGCCCTTGTTCGCATAGGTGGTGCGATGTCACTGATGCTGCCTTCTGAAGTCGAGTGCGAAGTTGAAGTCGAGTCACACCTGATGTCCACACACAGATGTCATCAGCATAAATGGAAAGTCGTACACTGCTTGGTTGCTAGTCAACTAGTTCAGCGAGTGTTAGGTTGAACAGCGTCGGGCTTAGCGCTCCGCCTTGCGGGACTCCTCGGCTGCAGTAATACTCGGGTGTCGGGCCATTCTCTGTCTGCACGTGAAATGATCTATTCTGTAGGTAGCTCCGAACCCACGTATATATCCTGCCACCGAGTCCCACTCCTTCTAGTGCGCTGAGAATGGCTTCATGGGTGACATTGTCGTAAGCCCCTTTAACGTCAATAAACAGAGCAGCAGGTAACCGTTTGCAGGCTTTCTGGTGTTCTACATATGTCACCAAGTCAACTACATTGTCAATTGACGAGCGGCCTCGTCTGAACCCGGACATGGCGTCTGAATATATCTCGTAGAACTCTAAGTACCATTCCAGACGCGTTAAAATAATCCTTTCCATAACTTTTCCCACACACCTTGCAAGGTCAATCGGACGGTAAGAGGAAATGTCCAAAGGTGACTTGCCGGCTTTGACAAGTGGAATCAGGCGACTTGACTTCCATTCCTGAGGAACCATGCCATTTTGCCAGGAGTCGTTGTACAGCAGCAAGAGTGCCTTCCGAGCTTGATCTCCTAGGCGACACAGAGCGCGGTAAGTGGTGCCGTCAGGTCCTGGCGCTGAAGAACGTCTACACAAAGCGAGCGCTGCTTTTAGTTCGTCCATTGAAAACGAAATCTCCATTCGGGGATCACGTGAGGATACAGAAAAGTCGGGCGTCTTCCTCCCAGTTGAATTTGGCCCACAGGCAATCTTTCGACAGAAAGAATCTGCGACATCAATCTCTTCGCAGCGTAAGTGGCGTGCCAGGAATTTTAATGGGTAGCGCTGAGTAATGGTTGTACGAAGACCCCGGACAGTTCTCCAGATTAGTGACAGAGGCTTTCTGGGATCCAAAGACTCGCAAAAAGATACCCATTGTTGCTTGTCCAACTTGTTCATGTGACGCTGTATTTTCTTTTGTGTACGATCATCAAGTAGCCTCGTGCGTCTATAACGTCGTTCTGCACGACGACGAATCGCTCGAAGTTTTTTGAGATCAATGTCCATATCAGTGCGAGATGAGCTCACCGGAAGCGAACGCGTCGTTGACTGTAGGGCACTTTTTATTGCGTCCTCTAGGTTGAAAGGTGAGGCGCCAACATGGTCTTCCATGATTAACTTGTATTTTTGCCAATCGGTGCACTGGACGGCTCTGAAGGACTTCAGACTTGGAAAGCCGTCAATCTTCAGGTATGTCAGGATGTGGTCACTACCCCTTGTTTCCAAATCCGAAAACCAGTGCACTCTGCTGGCGAACGAGCGTGAGATGAAAGTGAGGTCCAGGCCACTGCTATAGGCCGATCCCTGCAGATAAGTTGGGCTGCCGTCATTCACGAGGATAAGTTCACATTCAGAAGCGAAAGACACTAACTGTCTACCTCTAGTGTTGACCCTGGAGCATCCCCATAAGTAGTGGTGGGCATTGAAGTCGCCAGTTATCACCCATGGCTGGAGATTTGAATTCGAAATTCCGCGCAAGCGCTCATGGTCTAGACAACTTGATGGATGTAAGTAGGCTCCGATGATGGTGAATGTGGTCTTCTTGTTTTTTACTGTTAGGCAAACGTACTGGTTTTCCTCGTAAGGGGGTACAGGTTGATGAACATAAGTTAAATCGCGCCGTATGAACACAACGACCTTGCTGCGCTCTCCTTGGGTAGAAGACATAAAGCACTCATATCCAGACAGTCTCATCTGAGCTGACAGGTTACGTTCACAAATCACAATTATGGAGAACTGGTTCGTGAATACATATTGCCGGAACTCGGACATACGCGCCCTAAGTCCTCTGGCATTCCACTGAAGGACAGATGCGTTCTTGACCTCCTCGCGAAAGGGTAACATGTTGCGGGCCATCGTTTTACCTTAGAGCTGCAAGCACCGGACTCAAAGTGTCCATCACTTGAAGTGCGCTCTGCGCTGATGGGGTGTTCATGTTGCTTAGGAGCATGCGCATTGCGCTCATAAGGGTCTGCAACATGTTGATGACCTGGCGATGCTCGGTTGTCTTTTCATCAGCGATTCGTGATGGCATCGAGGTTGGCGGGATTTGAAGCACCTCTACAACAGGCTGTGTTTGTGAAAGTGATGGCCACTCTTCACGAGGTGGGAGTCTTGACCCTGATTCTGTTTTCGGTGTATCCGTCTTCGCAGAGCTTGACGATGGGGGGCCAGTTCTTCTTGCTTGAGATGACGTGTCTCTATCGGCAGATGCCACGTTGCGTGATGATCTTCTGTGGTGATGCCGACGTCGCCTGACAGTAGCAGCGGCTTCCCTGTGCGTTGAATTGTCGCGCACCATGTGTTTCAGCACCGCGCGTTCATTTCGCACTCGTGGGCAATCTTTAGACGACGCTTTATGAGCGCCATGGCAATTGGAGCACTTGAACGCAGTTGCGTGGCAGGTGTCTTCTGAATGAGGTACGGCACACCGCGAGCACACGACATTGCTGGTACACACTCCTTTGACATGTCCTATCTTGAAACATCTGAAGCATTGTAGGGGCTTCCGTATGTATGGACAGACCTGGTGGCGAACGTGGCCAACTTTGACGTGTGGGGGAAGACTGTCTCCCTCAAAAACAATCTTCTTGCATCGTGACTGACCAAGCCTTGCGATGTGCTTGATGAGGATGTCGTCTGTAGCTGGCTTTATCAAGATTGGGAAATCGTCAGTGGGAATGGAAATGACCACTTTATAAATGACGCCAACACTGCCCTTACAGTCAGTGGGGATCAGTAATTTAACTGTGACTCTGTCGATTTCCGAGATGTTCTGTAGGCCTCGCAGCGCACTACGGTGTAAAACATCAACTGCCAGAACATTCTTCCGTGAGTTTATCCTGACGTCTTCATTTTTATTTTTTTAAATTTTTTGTTTACATAATACTGCAGACCCAGTGAAGGGCCCAAGCAGGAGGGACGTATTTACAAAGCTCGTAATAAGGACAACAGAAGATTAAGAACATGAAAAGCGCGAAGAATAAGGACATAACTCAAACAATGAATAAGAAAGACATTTAACACTTTGACAATACAGGTCAAGATACAATATGTTCAATTGAGTCTATGCTAATAATGGACAATGCTGGTAATTGATTCCATTCGGTTACAGTGCGCGGGAAAAAGGAGAATTTGAAAATGTTAGTTCTAGCATTGAAGGGCGTTAGAAAGTCGGCATGCCGGTGTCTTGTTCTGCAAGCGGTGAGTGGTTGGATGTATTGTTCTGGTCTCATTGACAACTTGTTATTCTTGAGAAGATAAAGAAATTTTAATCTTTGGATTTTACGTCTTAGTTCTAAGGTTGATATGTTATGGTCTCTCATGAGTTGGGTTGGGGAATCGCTCGAACGGTATTTAGAGTAAACGAACCGAACCGCTTTATGCTGAATCATCTCAAGTGCATGAATGTTAGTTTTTGTGTAAGGGTCCCAGATTATACATGCATACTCCAATTTAGGTCTTACAATAGATGTATAGGCTAGCATTCTAACAATTGCAGGATCATGTTTGAGCTTATGTCCTAAAAGGCTCAGTTTACGAAAGGATGACGCACAAATGTCTGAAATGTGCTTGTTCCAACTTAAAGTGTTTGTTATGGTAAGACCCAGGTACTTATATTCTGTAACTTCGTTCAAAGGTTGTCCTCAAATGTTGTAAGGGAAGGATAAAGAATTTTTCTTATTGGTTATTTTCATAAAAACTGATTTCTCGGCATTTAGGTTCATATTACACTTAGTACACCAGTCATATATATTACAAAGATTGGAATTCAGTACTGATTGGTCTTCTCGGCATGTTATTTCATTAAATAATACACAATCATCTGCAAACAGCCTTATTTGAACAGGGCCAGTAATAACATCCACAATATCGTTAACATATATGAGAAACAACAAAGGACCTAAGACACTTTCTTGCGGGACACCAGATGACACGGGGAGGGATTGTGAACAGTCATTATCAATGCGAACGAATTGCTTGCGGTTACTCAGGTACGAAGATATCCAGTTAACTATAAATGCAGGAAGACCAGTAGATTGTAATTTATTGATAAGGTGAATATGGGAAACAACATCAAAAGCTTTGGAGAAATCTAGAAAAATAGCATCTACTTGGCCCGACTTGTCTAGAATGGCGGCAAAACGGCAAAACTGTGAACAACCGATGTTAATTGCGTTACTGTGGAGACACCTTTTCTAAAACCATGTTGAACAGAAAAAAGCAAATTACGGTCATGTAAAAATTTGTAAATGTAGTTAGCGATAATATGCGCAAGAAGTTTGCAACATGATGATGTCATTGAAATTGGCCTGTAATTACAAGGGCATGCAGGGTCACCTTTTTTGAAGACGGGTACCAAGCGGGCTATTTTCCAGTCAGGAGGTACAATTGCCGTTGAAAGAGATGCGCGAAAAATTATAACCAGAAATTGAGCCAACATCTCGGCATAACGACGAAGAAAAATATAGGGCAATTTGTCCGGGCCTGGGGAAGCTTTTGTTTTAAGGTTCAGGAGCAATGAAACAACACCAGGTAAAAATATAAAGTCATCATCGGGGGCTGAAGGCACATGGATTGTAGACATGGGATCACTCGATTTAGAAAAAACACTTTGGAAATAAGCATTAAAATGTTCAGCAATATGGAGAGGTTCAACAAGGAGCATGCCACCGTGGTTAAGTTGTTTTATAGGCTTTTTTTTTTACTGGACAGGAAACGCCAAAACTTCTGTGGGGCATTTCTGATATTGATATGTGGGGTTTAACGTCCCAAAACCACTATATGATTATGAGAGACGCCGTAGTGGAGGGCTCCGGAAATTTAGACCACCTGGGGTTCTTTAACGTGCACCCAAATCTGAGCACACGGGCCTACAACATTTCCGCCTCCATCGAAAATGCAGCCGCCGCAGCCGGGATTCGAACCCGCGCCCTGCGGGTCAGCAGCCGAGTACCTTAGCCACTAGACCACCGCGGCGGGGCGCATTTCTGATATAGTTTGGCAAAGTATTTTCAAAGTACAGACGCTTTGAGTTTGCGACTGCGGAGTTGAGAACGATTTGGTTGGCACTAATAGTATTACGGTCAGCCGCTCCTCGTCTTAGCCTTTTGATTTTCCTTTTGATATGCAAAATTTCACGCGTTATCCATGGACTTGTTTTTCGTACATGTCTTATTTTGTTTGGAATAAAGTTGTCGAGACAATATAAGCAAATGTTTTTGAATTTATCCCATAATTCGACGGCATCGGAACCACAAAACCAGCTGAGGGAAAGGTCGAGATGGTCTAACACACTTTCATCCTGGGCCATTGAAACATTTTTGACAAATACAGATTTGGGCCGAGGCTCGGGGTAGCGTATATATTCAAAAACACAAGAAAACTCAACAATTAAATGGTCAGAAATACCGCTACTAAAATTCACGGTAACATTTTCAATTATACGGCTCAGAAAAACTAGATCGAGCTGCTTGACCCTGAAACACGTGTTGGTTGTGTTACGATTTGGTGCATGTCATGGCTTAACCTTATATCAAAAAGGTAAGACGCGTGAGTGCTTAATCCTGTACTCCAAATAGTATTTTCCCAATCAACGACAGGCAAGTTAAAATCGCCTACCAGAAAATTCTGTCATGCCGAAATGTCGCCATATGGTCATACAAATCTTTTATGTATTCCGCTGGGGAATAGGGTGGACGATAAATCGCAAAAATGAGAAAACAATGCCCCCAACAAGATGCTTTTAAAGTAAGGCTCTCATGATTTCTTATCTGTTGCAAAGCAGTACAGGTAATTCCATGTTTTACAAGAACAGCAACACCGCCGCCCCTAGACGATCTATCACGGCGGAATACTTGATAAGAAGGGGGAAAACAGTATCGTCCTCGATATCAATCCGTAACCAAGTCTCTGTAATAACTACAACATGTGGGTTATGGCCCAATATGATAGCTTCAAGTTGTTCCGATTTATCGGCAACACTGCGAGTATTTATGTTTAAAAGACGGAGCTGCTTATCCTCAGGGGATCTTGGTCAAGCGTTGAATTTCCTGTTCGGAGAAGCGCCGAGTTTAATTCGAGAGTTTGTAATATCGTCCCATACGAATTTTTCTTTGTCTACTCGAAGTTTTTAGTGTACAAGGACTACTTTCTTTCCCTGCAATTTTTTATTTTTTGCGCTCTCCCAGAGTAGCTTGCGTTTGCGCTGTGTTTCTTTCGAGTAATCATTTTGGATAGATACCTCGGTACCCTTCAGTTTATTAGCGTTCATCAAAACTTGCTCTTTTTCTTTGAAGTCCTGAAAGAATATAATCACTGGTCTTTTGTTTCCTGGCTTTCCGATCCTATGTATCCTACAAACTGACCTGCAAGGAACATGAAGCTTTTTGTCAAAGATTTCGGTGAGTACTTTGCGTTTCAAATCGGGCTCGGTTTCCGCAGGATTCTCGTTCACTCCAAAAACGACCAAGTTTGCGCGTCTGCTTCTATCTTCGAGGTCAGTTATTTTGGCCTGGAGGGAAGCGATTTTTTTTCCAAATTATCTACCCTAGCTACCCGTTTTTCTATTTCCGCGAAACGCAAGGCCCACTCACTCATAAGCTTTTGCATGTCGTCCTGTGGAGCTCTAAGGGCTGCGATTTCCGAAGTTATGTTATTTTGGCCCGAAAGGAGTGTTTCAAACATTTCCTCTACCGTAGGGCCCGGATTTACCTCGACATCCCCACACAATACCAACAGGCACACACAGTAAACATCATGCATGATGCAAATGCAAAAACACTGCTGGGGGCACGGCAGGACCACGAGACCGCGGCAATCACTTCTACATGTAATGTAACAAGCACCAACCTGTACGAAATAGAAGAACGGCGCTTTATGCCACATGTCTGTGCAAGGTCCGCCGTGCCCAGTGAAGGTGAAGTTGCTGGGTCGATCCTTTATAGGGGATTCGCTTGATGTCACGTGGCCAGATAGGGGAGCTGCCGGAAGCACGTCGACGAGCTGAACGCTGCTGAGTCCAGGCAGTAACCAGTGCGTCTCGGAACAGCACGTGTCAATCACGGCGCTGTCCAGCAATGAAGATGCTCCGGCGAAACCAAGCAGCAAAGCCTGTACGAAATAGAAGAACGGCGCTTTATGCCACATGTCTGCGCAAGGTCCACCGTGCCCACTGAAGGTGAAGTTGCTGGGTCGATCCTTTATAGGTGATTCACTTGATGTCAAGTGGCCAGATAGGGGAGCTGCCGGAAGCACGTCGACGAGCTCAACGCTGCTGAGTCCAGGCAGTAACCAGTGCGTCTCAGAACAGCACGTGTCAATCACGGCGCTGTCTAGCGATGAAGCTGCTCCGGCAAAACCAAGCAGCAAAGCCTGTACAAAATAGAAGAACGGCGCTTTATGCCACATGTCTGCGCAAGGTCTGCCGTGCCCACTCATTTGGACTTATTCTCATTTGGAGCGAGTCCTTCGAGGTATGCAGAGAGGACTTGCCTGTTAAGCCGCCGTAGGTTGGCTGAAGGGTCCACAGCCATGACGAGTATAGTGTGTGGCCAACGCTGTTCGGTAGCCTGCACGGTGGATATACTCGCCGTCGACGATGTTCGTAGCATTCTTCTTATTGCATTGCGGCTCATGACGTCTGTGTAGTCGTCATCCGATGACTCGAAACCGTCGGAATAGAGCTCCGTTGCCTCGCTGTCTGTGCCACTTGAGGTGGTCCCACGTTTCCTAGCCGCTGCCAGACGTAGCGGTTGTCCACCTAGAAAATCCTAGGAGGCTTCTTCATCCATTCTCGCAAGAAGGGAGCGGCAGCTCCCAGAATTTGCGTTAAAATTAATAGAAAAGTTGAGACAAGAGTGCAAGCGTTCTATGAAATAGACACTTCGTCGTCGTCCCTTTTCAAGATTAAGTAGCGTTAAATAAAGGCAGCTGGAACATGAGACTGGCAAGGGCGATTAAAGTATCTCAAATGAGAAAATATTTTCTGGCAATTAGAAACTCTCAAGCGGGGAGTTTCCTATGTGTAAATTCAAGTGAACTCAACCCATGAAACATTTCCTGTATTTTGCAGTGATTCACCAAGTCACAATTTTAATATGACTGTTTAAAATACCGTACAACTGTACATAAAACACTGAGACATATTGCCTTGGACCCACATTTTCCTGATGACTATCGCTGAAAAACCAAAAGTGGTCAAGCATTTGTCCTCGTTCAATTATTATATTAGGTCTACGTGAAAGATTGTTCTTGTTGATATGCAACGCATATTTTTTGTATACACATAGCGCTTACTGCCAACAAAGGATAGCTAATCACAAGCTTACTCTACATTAATTACCACACGAAGATTGAATGGCTGCCTATTTATGCCGGGCAAAAAACTCGGCACTAAGAAATATGTTATATCTCTCAAAATAGAGCTAGAATAAGCGATCTGGCCATAAGTTTAGATGAGAAAGAAAATGATTCATTTATCTGTGAGGTTTGACATCCCAAAACCACCATATGATCATGAGAGATGCCATAGTGCAGGGCTCCTGAAATTTTGATAACCTGGAGTTCTTCAAGACGAACCTGACAAAGAAAATGAAAGCGCGAAATGCGTATCGTTGATTGGTAGACTTCTCTAGCTGGCATTTTATTTCTCCGGGACAGATGCGCATTACGTATAGATGAAGACTCTTGATTTTCTGAAGGTATATTCATGTTGTATCGACCCCTGCGATTGAAATAGAGACAGCGGTGAATGTATATCAGAAAGATACAGCTTTCAAACGCTTATATAGTGGAGTGAACAACCACGATAGAGAGAGAGACAGCCTCTAAAGGAAAGCCAGAGCCTACCGGAAAGTCACCCCACGAAAAAGAGACCGAATGAATGCCGAAATGTAAGACCAAAAAAAAAAATAACTCAAGGAAGTACGTGACTGATATAGTCTGTTTACTATTAAACGAGCTTTTCCATTTAGCAAATGAGACGCAGTGTAGCTATGGTGGCTGCGCAATGGTACATCGCAAACAATTCTCATGATAAGCGGGGACAGTGAGGAATCGCCACTTCATAGAGTGAGGCACATTCTTCAGGGAGATTCTTTCTTGGCCTTAAAAACGACAAAAAAGTTACGATGAAAATAAAGACGTTCAAACTTCTTTGACGTTAAAACTACAATAGGTTCATTACGACGTTTTTTTTTAAGAACAAAAAAAAACGCGTAAACGCACGTTCCAAGTGCATAGTTGCCAGCATCTTCACGTCGAATAAAACTTGGAGCGTAACCTTTCGAGTCACTCCGTAGACGTTTGTCAAGGGGGCGGTGATCATCGCAAAATTCCCAATAAAGCGGTGGAAATACAAACAGAGGCCAAGGAAGCTACGCAGCTCTTTCAGAGATGCAGGCTCAGGTCTGTAACTGCCCTAAGCTTGGCGCTCTCAGGAAAAATATCGTCGTCAGACACAACATGGCCGAGGATGGGGAGCTGACACAAGCCGATGAGACATTTCTTCAAGTTGAGCTGAAAGCCACCGTCAGTTTGGCACTGTAGTACTTCATCTAACTTACGGTGATGCGTGGGGAAATCTTGTAAAATTATAACCACGTCATCTAAGTAGCATAGGCACGTTTTCCAATTCAGGCCACGCAAAAGATTGTCCATCATCTGCTCGAATGTTGCTGGCAAGTTGCAAAGACCACAAGGCATGACATAGAATTTGTAATGGTCACCATGTGTGACAAAGACCTTCTTAGGTTGATCTTGAGGTTCCATAAGGACTTGCCAGTAGCCGTTCCGTAACTTAGTAGAAGAGATTCTCGGTACGGGTTGAACGTCCTTTCGAGTTATTTTCTAAGACGACAGTAGTCAACACAGGAAGCAAATTGACCCGTCCTTCTTAACGAGAACAACTGGAGATGCCCATGGGCTATTCGAAGGCTGAAGGACGCCACGCTTGAACATCTCAACTACTTGGTCGTCGATTACCTGTTGCTCTGTAGCAGACACGCGATAGGGTCTTTGACGCAGTGACGCATTGGTACCCGTATCGATGCAGTGACACACAGCTGGCGTGCAGCTGAGGGGAGAATGCAGGCCGTCAAAGAAAGGACGGAACTTGTCCAGGAGTCGTAGAAGCTGAGCGCGCTCCGAAACAATAAACGTGTCAGTGATGGAGCTGCTCAGTACGACAGCAGTACTGACCTGCGACGAAAACGCACAAGTCACTCCGGCGACTTCGCTTTCGGCAGAAGGACCAGTCGGCATGTCGATAATTGCAGAAGAGTCGAGACTGTAAACACGCCTGACGTACTTGCCCCGAACCAGTGTTACAGGACATGACAACAGGTTCGAGATGAGCAGTCCGCTGGCGCCGTCCTGAAGTTCCAAAATGGCTTAAGGTAGAGGCGAACACTTGCGATGAAGGAGGAACTATTTGTTGCGTCTTCAGCAACCAATATTTTGCATCCGGTTTCAAGAGCGTGAAATAACGGAGCATCGCCGAAGACTTCGAATGCCACCTCAGCGCGAGAGCAGTCAATAACGGCTTTATTAGCGGAGAGAAAGTCCCAACCTAAAATGAGGCCATGAGTGCAGGATGCCAACACTAGCAATTCAACGACGTAGATGAGGCTTTCAATCGCAATGGAAGCAGTAAAGGCAGCGGCCGGCGTGACGTGCGCAGCGCTGGCTGCACGAAGCGATATATTCGCTAGTGGAATCAACTTGTTTTGAGCAAGGTGTGGAAAATATAATGCTTTTGAGCAATATAGTTTGCTGAACCTTGAGCAAAATTTAATGTAGACGCAGGGCGAAAGCGGTAGCAGCGTCAGGACAGAAGGAGCAAGAGGTGGTCGGGCAAACAGGCAGCGTCGCAGCAGAACCAGGCAGTCCTAGCTCGCGATGACAATGGCGATACGGTTATACCCTTTGGATCGGGTTTGGATCTGGAACGCGACCTGATGAAATTGCTAGTGCTGAATTCCTAATGAAGGCCGGACTCTGGCTGGAACGTCGAAGGAAATCAACTACATTGTGAGTTCTCACGAACCGTCTAATTGAATATATATATATATATATATATATATATATATATATATATATATATATATATATATATATATATATATATATATATATATATATATATAGTCAGGAATAGACATGAACTCAACACAACACACCGGCCTCGGTTACAATCAAAATAAAAGCAATACATTAAGGCCCCCATACGGTAGCCTTGTAAAGAAGAAGGAAAAAGTGAGTTTCACTTGTGAACAAAGCTCCCATTCAGGGGCCAAAACTTTTTGCTTTTCTTTGATTTTAATCATTGTTATTGGCTCGTTTTAATCGTCTTCGTTTCCGTATTCGGTAAGTTCGAAAGTTCTGATTTTAGCAAAGCACTCATACAATCTCAGAGCCCTCATTAAGTGCAGTCCACTCAGTATTCCTCCCAAATATTAGAGTATTTAAGAAACAAAGCCCTTTCATCTCTGTTATTTATCCGTTGTGGTCACGGCTGCAGTGGCTTCAGTATTTCGTATGGAGATTCTTATATAGAGTAACCAGCTGCTGCCCATATGTTTACCATAAGAATGATTACTCTGACATTCGTTTCATTTCAATGCCAGCAGCCGCCAAACCAATGATCGCACTCTCACTATGATGATTGTCAGATGCCTTTTTTGACGACTACCAATAATATTGCACATGGAACAGGGTGAGTCTTAAAAGGAGACGAACTCACGTGAAATGAAGGTTATATCCACGTATTTTATATGGGGTCTCAAGGTAAATAGAGCATTTGCTATTGAAGAACTTTGCTACACTGCACTGGATTGTAACTTATTTTCTCCAAAACGTCTACTTCGTCAATGGTAGTACGATAAAATAGGGCATACAAAAGGTTGTCGATCCTGCAGGAAAAAAAATGATGTAAAGAAGCTTGTATACGGACAAAGCTGTTGGGGCTTTGGCACTTTATTGCGCCTTGCTCCAATCCAGATATGCTAATATTGTCAGAAACTTTAAGAGGTCGTGGTGGTGGTGGTTCCATAATTACGCCCAAAAGTTGGACAATTGAAATGACAAAAATGCATATTTGCTTAAGCGGCTTTGTGGTGAGTGTTACACAAACTACTCTGAAGTTTTCATTGAACCATCACAAGTTGGCCTGGCCTAATATAGCTTGCACTATAGCACTTAGCCGACATATTCTCGAAGTGTGTCTCATTATTTACTTCCTTTAGAAATACTGCGACGAAGTTAAGAGAATACTTGGGCACATGCCTGAACAAGTCTTAAAAGTATGGTTGCTGGAAGCCGACTGTCCTACAAACGTAAAGCCAATGTGAAGTAAAATAGCAAGTTAAGCATCTTTTTGCATGAATTTCAGGCACTTTCAGATTTAAAAAGTTTCATTACCTATCGGCGTTATAGCGGTCAATGTAGCCGTCAGAAAAGTATCATTAGCAGATTTTGCAGCAGTCTTTGTTGATCGCCGCCATAAACACTGAAAACGAAGCATTGCTTTCCTTATGATACATCGTTTAACAGTCACGCAGATCACTAATTTCCTGACCAGCCCTTTTCAATTTACCATTGTTAACAATAGTGATTCCATTGTTGAGCACCTCACAAGATGCCATATCTGAAAGTTATTGTTGAATGACGTTTTAGTTCATTAATTAAAACACTTGTAATACAACAACAGTACACCTGCTGCATGTCTGGAAACAAATCTCCAACCTGCTTCATTGTAAGCAGCGGATCGGACATTAACAGGTTTAGTGAAATCAGCAATGTACACTCGTGGTGCGTTGTCTGGCTAACGAACTAAAATGCTACAAAAATAACCTCGTGTCTTGCTTTCATGGCAAAAGCTCAATATTATTTGCTAAATAAGGAATATTGTCACTGTATAAATATTTCTTTCATTCAGATATCCCAGCGTAACTTTCTCTCTTGACCTGTTCATTCACCGGCACTCTGTCCTCTTTGTCCGAATAAGTCAAGGCAATTTCGTTCGCGACATCGCAGAGTTTTTTTCCGTAACTCATAATACAGCTATCAACTGATTCGCCAGATAAAAACTTTGATGTAGATCGCAGACAGCAGTATTAAACTGGTAATACAATATTCTCAAGAAGTTCGCGGTAATATATTATTTCCCAATCTGTTTTTCTAAATCACGAGTGAAAGGAGTCAGATTTGGTAACGCTTGGCTCTCGCCGACAGGTTGCCACCATTTTCCTGAAACATCTAGTCAATGTATTAGAATTTCTTGAACTGTACACGATACACACCGGAGCATTAGTTTCCACCTACCTAAATGTACCTTTCGTGCATTATCAATTTAAAAGCATGTATGTGACGGCCGGAAGAGCACTTTTCAAGACATTTGTTTGTTCAAGCAGCAAGAGCTCAGAATGGTCTTTAATACTCCATTATAATAATCGCAAGCCTAGCTTTGTTTTGCGAAGGTTTTGTTTTGTGTATTCTGTAGCAAGCGACTACTTTAGCTTTTTTCTGCTTCCAGGTGTCATGAGACGTCCCTCAGGCGGATACATTGAGAACACCAGCAGCTGAATAAGACGAATTTTTAGGATATTATTGTACCCTAAATGGTTTTCCCAAAATAACAAATTCATGGCAAAATCTGCAGCAGAAAATGAAACACATAAACATCATGAAAAAAACGAGATATTTCGTTTTTGGCAAGGCTCTTTGCTCGTTGCAAACAAGCAAATAAATCCACTCGAAAGTTAGGCCCCGGAAAGCATAAGGGTCATCTATTGTTGATCCTGCTTTATTGTAGTAATCACCTTGTCGATTTGAAAAAAAAATTAGTATGCTGCTAGCGATCATTGCGGCAGCGATGAAACGATAGAGCACGTTTTTTGTCACTGCCCTGCGTGCAAAGACGGCAGCGAGCTGCTGCGTTAGCTTGCCTTGACGACAGACCCTTGTCAGAACAGTCAGTGCTTGAAAGGCGACATAATCAGTCTTCGTACAGAAACTCAGTAAAGGCCTTATTGAACTTTTTGCGTGGCCTATTGAATGCCTATTGAATAGGCTATAGCATCCCAGCTCACTTTTTTTTCTTTTCTCTTTCGCGCATCTATTTCGCTTTTCGCTTTCTTTCCCATCTTTATTCCTCAATCTCCCTTCCCTTAGTGCAGGGTAGCAAACAGGATGCTCCAATATCTGATGAACCTCCCTGCCCTTCTCTCATTTTTCTCTTTTTTTCTCTCTCTCTCTTACTGTGCACAAAAAAATCTTCCCATCAGTGGTATTTTAAACCACCGAAAGAAGCAGTCATTTTCAAGTAAGCTTACTTCACTTTTTGCAGTGACAGGCGAAAGAGCGCAACTGAGAAGAGCATTTGCTTTATTTGCTTTATATTATAAATAAAAATAAAAACGTTTTAGAGCACACTGAAAGCACCGGATGTTTGCAGGTGATACGTACTACGATTCGCGCAAGTTTCGGTATTTCCGCCTTGGCTCCCGAGAGGTCTCAAGCCAACTGTCGGGGTCGAACACTTCGTGAAACCCCCCGTGAAAAAGGGAAGCGCTGCGCTGCAGCATCTCTCATCTGAATTGCTAATGCCTTCGTCCACTTTCCGCGCATACACCTTCTGAGAATCGGCTCACCTGGTCGATAGAATGCAGCGTTTCGCACTTTGTGGCGCGCAGTGAGAGCGACCTCGAGTATACCACGAGCTAAACGACAGGATGAACTGTGTTGGCGGCGCTTCCTTTGTGGCTGCACCTTCGCGACGATTCAGCCATGAAAGCTTGAACTCTCGGTTTGGCATGAATTCGGTAGAGTTAGATACTTTCTTTTGTAGTGCACTTCCTCGTTCGCTTTGGAGCCCTGATATCTCGTCCCGTTTGGAGAGGTTTTTGTGCTTCACTGCACACCCTAAATCACTTTCTTGAAAGGGACGAAAGTCGTCCATGCAATCCTTGGTGAAAGCGTTAAAAATAGAAAGTATGCGTCATCTGTTTTCCCGCACACCGTCTCACTTCGTGGTGCACACAAATTGGTAAGCCTATGCTCAGAATGTTAGCGTTTGAATTCGTTGAACAAAACAGTGAGAAATGTCAGAGTATTGAAGACATGTCTCAGAGCCACGAAGCAGAGAAGGCCGTAATTTCACTTCCGCTTGAATGTTCTGTGTCACTCCTGAATGCAACATCTAACTTTAAACATCTAGAGAGCGAGGTGCTCGACAAAGGGGGGCACGTATTCTAGACGGTGTCAAACTTGATATACGTTAGCACAGCCTTTTTTCTGCACGTGTTCAGCATCAACAAGGAATAAACGTATTCTAATGTGCAAACGCTTTACAGAGAGGTGCATAATTAACAGAAAAAAACCAAAAATACTCAGTACAACGCTTTGAATAGCAGACACAAGCATCAACGCTAACGCGTCGACAACATCAAAGTGCCAGAAATCCTACTCGATTGATGCCGTAGCATTATATACGTCTAGAAAAAACATTATTAGCTAAAAAAATGTCACTGCATAATGTCTTGCACACTCTCGGCTTCTTACGCCAAAGAAACTCAAGCTTCTATGGTGCGAAAACGCGTTCATAAAACTGTATTACCTTAGGCTAAAAAAAAAAGAAGTGAAACTCAAAGGCTAGTTAAGCTTTGTTGGACACACTTTTAATGAAATTGAGCTGAAAAAAGCAAAAGCTGAAGCAAAAAAAAGCAGAGAGGTTAACGATGTTGCAACTGGCTTACTATACTACGTGGTTCCAAATGGAAAGGGAAGAAAAAATACGGAAAGCAAGGAAGAAAGAGATAACAAGTCATAAACCGAGAAGTACTATATATTGGTTCCTCTGCGGTTCTCTATACATAGGGTAGAATCCTAAATCATAAAGAGGACTTGCCAGGACTGGTTTCGCAGGATCCAGGGCCTGTAGTGTCCATTGAAATGACGAAATCGTTATTCTGTTGAAAATAGTGAGCATCGCAGCCATTGAAGATCTCAACATAGCTTTGACTTGTAGGTTTTCATCGCGGCAATCATTTCTGGACAATCGAGCACGTTGTGGGATATTCTTGGTCAGCTCTTCATAAGTGCATATAGGTGGCAGTGAAAGCGAGGCGACATGCGACCGAATGAAGTATAAGAGAAGCTATTTATAGTATTATGACGTTAGTCTGAATACAGTAAAGAAGCAAGTAAAACAAGAGCGAAACAGAAAAAGCAGGGATGTTAAGCAGTTGGGCATAACGGGTATGTGCTACCTTGCGCAGGAGAAAGGGACGGGGAAATCAGAAGAATAATAAAGGGAAAGAAAACAGGAACTGCACATACCAACACGAAAATCGCACACCAGAGCGACAGTCTTGTGAAGTATAAGACATCATTATACGAGTCTGAAGCCGCTCCTACAAAAATTTGTTGTCCTCAAAAAATTTAGCAAGGTCTTAATTGCTTAAGTGTCTGTGGGATTTTCGAGATTACCTAGAAGAACATATGCCAGCAACATTGGTGTGCTATTAAGGCCAGCGAACCACCTTGACAGAAACATCTTTACTTTAGGGGTGCCGTGTAAAACATTAAAAGAAAAAAAATTTAAAATGTTGTCAACATTCCAAGGCGAAATTGCAAGAAAGCGAACGATGTGTACCAGCAGACGCTAAAGCACAAGATAGAAGCACCTCTTATTGATTCAAGATTCGGAAGACACGACATTTTGAAATCTGCCGACAAGCCAAAAGCCTAGTGTTCTAATCGGGGTGGCAAAGCCTTCTATTCAAACTGAAGCTGGACCAACGGCGCCGTGCTGATTACTTGCGCAAACTAAAATCGCTTTTTGGCCATCCTGTACTGGTTAAGACCCGTACAGGATGACCAAAAAAGCAATTATTGAACAGCCGCCATAAAATGTGCCTTTCCCTTTTGCATTACTATTGTACCCATTCTGAGCTTGTGTAGCAGCCACCAGATGGTCTGCCTCGTAAACATATCCTGCAAAGTATTTGTTTACAACAGAAATCCTCGCAGTGCAGAGAACGGCGGGCACCTGCTCTCATTTTTACTGCATAAAGGTCCAGGTAATAGCGCAATTAGCCCCAATGATGTAGCAAACTGCAAACCTTGAGGTCTTACTCATCGAGGTGAGCAAATAGTCACTTCTATCGGCCAGGTGAACGTGGAGGAGGAGACATTGAGAGAAAGAGATCGATTAACCAGACTTGGCGATATAACCAAATACTATAACCAATTACTACCAAACGCACAGGTGAATACCCATAGAAATAGCCAAGTTTATTTCATTTCTTGCAAGTAAGAAATTGCAAGAAACCACGTAAGAATTATACACATTTTGCAAAAAATTGGCAGATACCACGCACAATGGTAATCATTGATATCCGAAGCGCCAATGACGAAGGTTGATGTGTACAACGTTACGAGGCGGAGGTAAATTATGCCATACATGAGTTTCATGTCATGATTATCATGTTTAAATATGTCATTTACCTTCGTCATTTATTCACGTCGCCTTATACCAAATTTGGTAATGTGGTGCTAGCAAAACGGTGACAAGCATGCTATGAGCGTAGCATGTCGTCCAGTTTTACATGACACGCATGCCACGATTATCCTGTGTGGACCTGTCTTTTACATTCGTCGTCCATTAACGTCACGTAATAACAAATGTGCTAAATGTGGAACTGGTGAAACGACCACGAGCACGCTATGAGTGTATCATGTAGTCATGCTTCACATGATAAGCATATCATGATTATCATGTTTGGACGTGTCATCGATCATCGTCTCCTCACGCCCCGTGATACCAAATTTCGTATATTTGGAGCTAGCCGAACGGCCGCGAGGGCATTATGATCGTGGTATATTTTTATGTTCTTACGTGACACGTGTGTCATAATTATCATGTTTGCACCAGTAAGATACCTTGCTTGTCCATTCACCTCTCATAATACCAAATTTGGTGTATGTGAAGCAAGCGAAACGGCGGCGAGCCCTTCATGAAGGCCCCAATATACTCCGACGTAACGTTGACGCGTGCGCACGCTGGGCGCAGCAACGCTACGATGAAAAAATGGAAGCACTTTGACGCCATTCGTGATCGGCATCCGTTGGCGCGGCCCGGTAGCTACCGGTGCGAAATGCGACGCCGACGACGTTACCCAGTTAACACTGCGTCTGTCTCTCTTCGTGAAGGAGGGACGCCGGCCGCGCTGTACCACGCCTGAGTCAAAGTAACGGAACACGGCGCGTGTTTGCGTGGCATCATTGGCATGACGCGACGAAACGAACGCTGGCACGCACGCGCGGGTCCTGTCGAGGTGTATTGGAATCTTGAGCGTGGCATGTGTAGGTTGACCAAGCAGGACATGTTTCTCTCCTTACTATGGCAAGATCAATGATGGATTGCTCCTTTCCTCTGCCGACATATGAAGGTGACCGTCATTGAGGGTCTGCAAATCAAGTTTAAAATAAGCTCGTTGATTTCCCCTCCTAGATTGTCTTGTAGTCGACAACACCAACGAAGATGATGAGCATTGAAGTCTCCACACAGTAGAAATGATGAGCCTCATCGAGATAGCAAGCACTCCCGTAATGTGATGCCCAAAGTTCGCGTAGGCCGAAAATATATGCTCGCCACAGTAGTAGTTGTCTCCATGACACTCACGGGAAGTGCTACCCATTCCAAATTGGCGTCGCAAAAGTCGCTTTCGTCAATCACTGCGAAAGGTGCATCAGATCGTATGCACAATGACGCTTTTGAAGCATTTCATGGATGCGCGGTGTCCGTACACTGGAAAGACCCACACGCCGGCACCATGCATCGAGCATAGCTGTGGACGCCTACATAGCTCGGAAGTCTGAGCTTGTCATTTGTTACATTGGTTTCTTGGAGAGCTCTAACATTCGGTGGATATTTCACTGCAAGGAGCCCAAGAAGGAGATCAGCATCACACGGTCGTAGAGCATCACCCGGACGTTCCAATACAGCAGATAGGGCGGGGCTTTCGACGGGTGTTTATGTTGCTTTTAGGGAAGACTGTCGAGAACTGGAAGAAAAGCCTCCAAAAGTGTTTGTGCAGCTAATGATGCTGGCGTTTGACGACCAGCTATGAGAGATCTGACAACGCCAGCAAGCATCTTACGCATGGTCACAAGTTGGGCACCACCGTTCACTGAAGCCGTTTATGGCGCTCTGTTTTTAGCATTTTCTACTGCAGACGTGCCCTTAACGGAAGCTGGTTCAGACGTTTTCTGAGGAGTAACCTTTGAGGATGGTGTGCCCTACGGCTTTGGTGAGAGCGCCATCAACGATTTTGCAGAAGTGCTGAAATCGCGCCTCCTTTTGTCCCTTTGATTCACTCTCTCTGTACCGTTTTTTGTTCGTGCAGGAGAACAATCAGTTTTGCTGTTTGCAGCAACTAGACGGGTACTTCGGTTAAGCGTCTTTTCTTGTGATGCCATCTTTTAAGCTTTCTCTTTGAAGGCCTTCAATTTTTTTCTTTACCTTGGGACATTTTTGTCCGTTGCCAAGTGCTCATCATTACATTTAGGGAACTGAGATGTCGCATTGTCACAAGAATTTACGTTGTGATTTCCACCACCTTTAGCACAGACCACAACACTTCTGCAGAAACACCGTACATGTCTATGCTTGACACATTTGTGGCGCTGTCGAGGCCTTGGTATGAAAGGTCGAACCAGCGCACTATACCGGCCTTTATATGACAAGGTAGGTTTTTTGCAATCGAGAAGGATTGCCACACACCTTGAAGAGCCAAGCCTACGTACGCTGATGACTATGCATGAAGGCTTGCTAACGATCTTAGTTTTCAAAACGTCGTCTGAAAGTTCTAGGTGAAATCCTGCATAACACCAGCTGTTACATTAGCACCTCGTAAAGCCTAAGTCCGCACGTTGGCATTGCATAGCGGAGATTGACCTCGCATGGTTTGCACCATCTTCTCAACTGTTGCATGTACGACATCAATATTTTTACAGCGATTCACTCGAACTTCTTGAACCCGACTAGAGGCAAGTTTGAAAAAAAAGTTGAGAAGCTTTTGTTTGAAGGTAGCGTTCACGCTAACCGTGACGCCGCCGTGCAGATGAGCAACTGTCGTAGCTACAATGTTGCTGTATATGACGGTCTCTTCACTTGAGGCCTTGGCCGTCAATGCTTAGCAGGTAGAAAGGCATCTGTGCCATAAGACGTAACATCAGAATCAGAATCGGCAGCTTCTCATGTCACTAAAGAGCGCAGCAGCTTCCTTGCAGTGGCAGGTCTACCCCTGCCGCTAGTCACGTCCGCCACCATCTTTTTCATGGCGAGCCTTTCCAAAAAGGGTCACCACAGCAAAGCGGAAGTTTTAAGGACCAGTGAGATCACCGCTGGATGCCAAAGATGCTCGATGACAAACAAAAAATAGAAAAAAAATTAGTAGCTTAGGAAACTCACCGCGGAATGATAAAAATTCAATGTCGTCGAGCTTCAGGAACGCACGAGAAAAGAGTGAAATAGTTTATTGCAAAGAGAGATAGAGAAAAACGCGAACAACACAAAAAGACAAAGGAACAGAAGAGGGAAGAAAAATATAGGATAAGTTTCAGGCGAAAATGAATAGAAATTACATAGAAAAGAAAAAGAGAAATGAAGATAGAAAAATAAAGAAAAACAAAAAACAACTCGCTCCACTTCTTGATACAGGAGTGGCGCTTGTGGATGTCCCACTTTTGTCCTATGGTTTAACGGCCACAAATACTTGACTAAAGTGCTAACGCTATCGAGACACTCACGGTCGGGCAAGCGAAGCTTGAGATCTAGTGCGTGACTGTGACTTTCATAGTATTAGGGTGATAGGGTTAGATGTTCAGTTTCTCACAAATTGCAGGTATGGCCTTGACGCCGACGTCCGCGTCGATATTGATATGTAAAGTTTAACGTCCCAAAACCACCATATGATTATGAGAGACGCCGTAGTGGAGGGCTGCGGAAATTTCGACCACCTGGGGTTCTTTGACGTGCACCCGAATTTAAGCACACGGGCCTACAACACTTCCGCCTCTATCGGAAATGCAGCCGCCCCTGCCGGCATTCGACCCCTCGACCTGCGGGTCAGCAGCCGAGTACCTAAGCCGCTAGACCCCAGCGACGGGCCGCCGCGTCGATATCATCGTCGGTCATTGTGAGGGGAAAATGTGCATTTTGCGTGAGCGAAGATTGTATGTAGGGGAAAATGTACAAAATAAAAATTCACTGAAGGTTATGGTTATGCCTTATGGGAATTCTGAGCTCATGTGTTTGACACTGCAGGTTTGCGAGGTAGCTTTAGAGCGACTCCCTTGCTAACCCCCACATAACGGAAGGCTGTGCGTGGGTGTGTTCCAGAAGAGCCGACGTACACAAACCTGTTTTCATGCAGCTCTTCATTTTTATATGTGAAATGGGGGGATGCCCTTACCGTGTGCCTTAGTAATGACGTCATATGGAACCTCAAGACGGCACGCACTGCTTTCACACTGCCGGTGGCCGCCATGAAACATGTCGTCTTGCCACTGTCGTTCCATGCCCCTGGTACTCTTCACGATCATCGTCAATCATTCTCCACAGCGCAATGCATTACCTATATTTCGTCCTCGTTCCCTCTTCCAGTTACGACGACGCTATACTCGCTTGAACGAAGGAACGGGAGCCTTAAAGGCCTGACCACACGCACCCATTGCAGCACGTCACGTTTTGCGCGACGCTGCGCCCTATCCCTATAGAGAGAGAGGGCGCGTGGCTACGTGATGCTGCGTACCCTCTCCATGGAGAGAGAGAGAGAGCACAGTATCGCGTCAAGAAAACCATGCGCTGACGCGTTGCAAATGCTACGTCTTGTCAGGCCTTTAGAGCCTATTTCACAGTTCGAGCAAAAATCTAGCCCAGGACATCTACGTGGCAAAAAAGTATTCGACTACAGAGCCACACCCATACTCAGAATTGTTTAGGAACAAAAATAAAAAAGAATGAATGTCGTGCAATCAAAGGAGAGTCGTTAACTAATATAACATTACGGGGCAGAAGCTTAGCATCTCGAGAGCTGCCAGAGCGTGTGAACTACACAAAAAGGGATTGGTTGGTAGGCTGAGGCACTTTAAATGCGCTCAGACAAATTTTACGATAAAGACCAGGTTAGGCATCAACTGAGCAGACGCGTAGGTTTGCGTGGTGCCTGAAAGACGCGTTGGGGCACTTTTGAAATTCGCGAAGAAATGATTGAGCATGTTGAACATTTCACAACTGTACTGGCTGTAAGTACTCTTGGATGGATATAAACAACTAACGTAACTCTCGCAGACGTTTCTTTTTTTTTGCGGCATGGTTGAAATCTCCAGCGAGAAGATAAGTGTCTCCCGATTACACCACCGTTTTCAAACTAATGAGGTAAAGTTTAAGCATCCGCCAGTTTTTTTCTCAATAAAACAGAAAGTGCCGCATCGTTATTACTCTTTTTTTGTTGAGCTTAGAGAAGCACAAAAAAGTTTCACGCATTTATGCCTAGCTACGTGATCTGGTGCCATCGGCAACACACGAGCTGGGACGATGCCGGAAAAGAAAGAAAAGAAAAAGATGTTGCCATAATCGTCCATATCACAAATGAGTATGGGAAGGGACCACAATCGGTTCTTCCAATGTGAAGGGGCCCCGCCTCACGTGTTGCGGAAAGAGAGGCTCTCTGGGTGATGCCGCCCTACGGGTGTTTCAAATGGTCGATATATTGAAGCGGGTTGGCCTAATGGAGGCGCTGTACGTGCACGAGATATCTTGTCTAGTAGAAAAGATATAGCACTGAAAATGGTTTGCGTTCTCTTTTTCGTGGCATTAGGAATCGAGCAGTTCATTACGCAAATGGTATATATATCGCCCGCATGCAGGTATCCTTCCCTAAGTCTGTTCTCTTCTACATTACATAGTGACCTACTTTTTTGCCATAAACAAGAGTCGCAAAAGCTGAAATAACACTGAATGTTATCTGGCTGGTCCCTATCGCAAAGGTGTAGTTCAATAGTGGAGCTCTGCGTTTCGCTGACAGATTCGTTGTGTTGGATCGGGTAATATGTACCGCCCGAATGACGACATGCAAGTTCCGATCACTTCCTACTGAGGTCAGATTCAGATACAAGCAGTAAATTGACGCTGCGAAAAAGAGAAAACTCGGTGTACACAACGTCAACGAATCAGCATGCTTAGGCGAGTGTCGAGCAAACTTTTTGATGTTCGTGGAAGACCTGCTTTTACCCGAGTCGTAAGGATTAGATAATATAAATTTCAATGGTGCGCGATGAGTAGCTCAAACAACACTCTGCGTAAACATTGTGCAACCCGTTATTTCGAAATAAAAAATGCCGGGACACTACTACGAATATTTTTAACGCCGATAGCAGCGCATATTAGGCATCATTCAATTCTATAGGATGATGATGTGTGGTGTTTTATGGCGCAAGAGCCATTTCATGGCCATATAGCCAAGGTCGATGCACAAGTGTGCAAACAATGAATATAATAGGTGGCTGTAAAAGGGCCTTAGAATTCCTCGCGCGGACGTGGGTAAAAACATAGAACCATTAAAACTATGACATTGATGTGAAATGTGTACAGTGAGAGTGAATGACAAAATGTGATAGACAGTGATGGAGATGTAGTCAACGCGGCAGCGACCTCTCTTCAGAGGTCGTGCAACGGAGCGCCTGGGTATATGACGTTAAAAGAGCACATGTCTGTTAAAAATACCAGCAATGATTTGTGTGTGAAAAGTGGTTTTCTACCGATGAACATTGATGAATGCAAATGTACCTGTTGTCGGTATGGCAATGAAAAGGGCTTTTTTCTGAGAGAATTTAAATCGCTGCACTGGACGAGGATGTGGAAAACTGTGAGCGGTTCTTCACATCTCTCAGACAACGGTGCATCGCCATCAGATAAAAGGTGTGAATGTGTCCAGTGTGTGTGTACTATCTGTAGTCTTGTAAATGTGACTTGTGTGTAGCGTGATCTGGATTGTGTTGGTCAGCTTCCTATTCTCGGTTTGATAACATGTAGTTTGTTTTCTGTTTGCCTATCACATAGGCGCTGCCTGCACGTCCTGAGCTGCCTTCGTAGAAAAGGTTTCAGATCAAGTGCAGGGACAGCTACGGATGTATTGGTGGCAGCATTGTCTTGAGCAGATGCGGCAAGCTGATTCGCCAACACGTTTCCAGCAATCTCACGGTGCCCTGGCACCCAGCACACTGCAACCTGTCGCTTGAGAGCATAGATCTTGCATAACACAGAATACAGGGACACGAAGACTCTACTTTTATGTTTACGTAGAGTATTAAAGCCGTTACTACGCTCAATGAATCTGTGTATATTTCCGCGCGTTGTAACTGCAGCTTCCTAATTTGCTTGACGGCCCGAGATACCACGTGAGCCTTTGTGGTGAAGATGCTTTTTTCGGAGTGCAGAATGCCGGTGTTAGAAAAGGATGGGCCAACACTCACAACACACTATCTCACAACACACTATTGTGAGATTCTGAAGCATCTATGAAAAATTCTGCGCAAGTGTACTTGTGCTGGAGTTCGAGGAAGTGCGTGCAGATATGTGCAGTAGGCGCGTGTTTAGTGACTTCAACAAAAGATCTTTAACGTGCCATTTCCGCGGTGGTGCTTATACTGCTGTAGTCATGGAACGGTGTTCTCCAAGTGGCACAGCAGTTTTCTAAGCAAGCCTCCTGACATGGAGTGAGTATATGGCAGTCTCAGTGAAGGATGGTTAATAAACAAGGTATAATTGAACAAATCATCATTAATTGTGGAGTGAGTTGGATGTTCTACGCGTGCGTTAACTTTGAGATAGTATGTAAAAGGCATGTAACATCTCTGTAGATGGAGCGACCATTAATTTTATTCTACGTACAGACTATCTACGGGTCTAGTTCGAAAAGCCCCCGTAGGAAGGTGAAGGCCTAGATGGTGGGCAGGGTCGAGAATATTTAGGGCTGATGGTGTCGCAGACAGATTATAGCACCGTAATCTAGACGCGTGCGTACGAGGCTTTTATATAAATTCATCAGACGTTTCCTGTGACTGCCCCACGTAGTTCGTGACAAAGTTTTCAACATATTCATGGTTTTTAAGCACTTGTCTCTTAAACACTTGATGTATGAGATGAAGGTTAGTGTTGTGTCTAATATATGGCCCAGAAACTTATGCTTGGTCTTAACAGACAGACGTTCACCATGCAGGTGAATGTTGTGGTCGGGATGGAGGCCCCTCTTTCGACAGAACAAGACGCAAGTGCTCTTTTGCGCATTGAGAAACCTTATTCAAACCTACTTCTACCTGACGTTCGCACAATGAAATGCTGCACGATTTGAAACGAACCTGAACATCATCGATATATGTTGTGTAAGAAATACTGCCTGGGAGAGACAAGAGTATGAAGATTATTTTGACTATGAAAAGGGTGCAACTCAATACACCCCTCGTGACATTCCGTGTCCGAGTGCGAACTCGAACACTGAATGTCCGGTTGGACATGTAAATTTTGATTATTGCGAACATTCTACCCTGCACACCTAAATGGGACAAGTCTCGAAGTATGCCAAAGCGCCACGTAGTGTCATAGGCTTTCTCCATATCGACAAACACCGATAAAAACAATTGTTCATGAATGAAAGCATCACGAATTTGTTCCTCGATACAAACAATGTGGTCAGTAGTCGACTTAGCCTCTCGAAACCCCTACTGGGAAAATCAAGCAGGCTATTTGTTTCAAGGAAATTCATCAGTCGCCTGTTTATCATTTAAAAAAACCTTGCAAAGGCAACTCGTCAACGCTACGGGTCTGTAGCATGATGCTGAGCATGGATCCTTGCCCAGATTAAAAATCAGAATAATGACTGCTTCTTTCCAGGCGGAAGGTATCTCACCGGAAAACCGAATGGAATTATACGAAGAAAGGAGTGCTTTTTTGGTTTCAGGAAGCAGACGTTTGAGCATTTCGTACAATATACAGTGATACCTGGGACAGCTCTGTTACAACAGTTTAACAATGCTTGTAGCTCAGCTAAGCCGAAAGGCTCATTGTATGCCTCATTGTTTGTGGATTTGCGTTCTATTTTCTGCTTTTTTATTCTTGCTTTGTATCGTTGGAACGCTGGACTGTAATGGTATTAGCAGGAGACCTGTTCAAAATGTGCCCCTACTGGTCTTCCAAACTCTCTCCTTGTGTGTTCACTAGGGGAAGTGAGTGTGCTTGTCGTACTGCCACGTTACCAACCAAGTTCAACAGTCTTGCCTTATCTGCGTATGAATTGATTCCCAATAGAATTTGTGCCAACTTTCTCTTCTCGCCTGTCGGTGCATTCTCCTGCCTTGCCACTTGATGTTCTTAAAGTTTATAGGATTTTCTGACGTCGGTGAATCTCTAAGCAACCTCCATGCCTTATTTTGCTTTTTTGCGTGCATTACGGCACTCATTATTCTACCATGAGACTCGTCATTTGCATGACGGTCCACATGTTTTTGGTATATGTTTCGTTGCAGCTTCAATAAAAAAAGCTGTCAAGTATAGCTTACAGCAGCTTGCATGCTTAACACCCCCATGTCAGTGAAATTTAAAAGTAATGTTTTGAAACTGATCCCAGTCGGCTTTATTGGTGAGCCATTTGGGAACCTGTGGAGGACATACATTTCACATTGATGTTCTTAGAAGTATGAAAAAATGGTCACTAGTGTATGAATTATTGATGACCTCCCATTTAAATAAAGGTAGGATTAATGAAGATGTTATGCTGAGATCTACTGACGAGTAGATGTTGTTAACAATATTGTAATATGTTGGCTTTTCCCGATTCAGAAGGCAAGCGGCGGAAGAAAAAAGTAACTGTTCAATCAGTCGCCCCAGAGGCTATTATGTACATTAAAGTCCCCAAGGACAACATAGGTATCTGGAAGCTGATCTATCAATGCCTGAACTTCCTGTTATTTGAGTTGGTGATGCGAAGTTACATAAATGGACCAAATTGTGGCCAGTTTATTGAAAACAACAGCCCGGATGGCCACCACCTCAAGGGGTGTTTGAAGCGGTAAATGTCCACAAGCAGTTCCTTGATCAACTACGATAGCAACGCCGCCAGATGATGCCACAGCATCATCCTGATCCTTTCAGAAAATAGTGTAGCTGCGTAGGAAATTTGTGTGCTGGCATTTCAAGTGTGTTTCTTGCACACACAGCACTTTTAATGTATGTTTCTGTAGAAGATCTTGGATATCGTCGAGGTTTTTCAGCAGCACTCTGACGTTTCACTGTAGTATTTGGGTCATGTTATTGTTGTGTGGTATTGAGAACAAAAGTGTTGCCTTTGCTTACAGGGCCTCTTGATAGACCTGTACTTTCGAGTTTTTCTTTTTTGATGTGCTCCAAAGACTTGCGCCTCTCCTCCGGCACCTGCGGGGCCGGAGGAGTGGGACTTGTATCCATCACCTCCTGTGAGATGGCGGATGGTGCCTGTTCAGGAGGCACGTTCACGGTAGTTTAGGTCCTAACTGCGCTTGCAGTGGCCCGGGGTCCAGCAGACACGGGAGCCTGCCGGCCCCGTTTTTCATGTGGCGGAGCAGTACAGGCTGCTCCAACCGGGGGCGCTGATGGAGCGACCGCGTTCACACTCTGTGTGACACTTGCGGCCGCAGAAACGTGTGGCGCAGCACCGCGGTGTGGTACATCGGCAAAGGAAGGAATAGACTGATGGAGTGCAAACCGTTTGCCTGCCTCTTGAAGAATAGATTGAATTGAACCTTAAGCTCGAGGATTTGTTCTTTTTACCAGTATGGGCACGATGGCGAGTAGGCGGGATAGTCTCCTCTGCAGTTGACAAATTAGGCTGTTGTAGTACATTTTTCCGATACATGTTCGTTGAAGCTACAATTTGTGCAAGGTGCAAGTGCTCTGCAGCTTTGCAATCCGTGTCCAAAGCGCTGACATTTGAAACACCTGTAAAGGTTTGGTGTGTAGGACCTGACTCGAAGCTTGCAGTAGCCTGTTTCAAGTGAATCGGGTAAGTCGCTGGTACCAAAGGTGATAATTATGTGTTTTGTTGGTGTTTCTTTCTTGTCTCGTCGTATTAACATTTTTTTTTATTTTTCACTAGATTCTGGTCTTATCAGCCTTCTAATAATTCACTTTCAGATAGTCGGGTGATGTCATCATCAGGCACCACACTTCGGACTGTATATAGACCTGTGTGGGCCTACTGAGACTGGGACGTCTCCAAGTGCTATAAGTTTAGATAAATTATCATACTGAAGCTTCTTGCGTACCTTCAAGAGAAGGGGGCCGCTTCCCAACTTGGTTACATTGTAGCCTGGGCCAATGGCTTCTGTGAGCATTTTCGGAACAAGGAAATGCGAGATTGAATGCACTGTTCTGTTTTCTTTTCGGCTGTGCACGACATGGTACTTTGCGAACAACTGGTTTGGTTTCTGGAGTGTGAAGCTTTCTTCGGTGCACCACCTTTTCGTGTGGCGATGGCGGCCAACCACCACCAAACCAAACAAGTGGACGCTACAAGGTTGAATAGTAAACACTTAGAGACGCCAGCCATGCATCGCCGTTATAACCGAATATAGCTACCCAAGGTTGGGTAACTACACAGGGTTAACTCTCGCCGCCGAGAAATAAGGAAGTATACGGAAAAAAGAAGATGATAGTAGGACAGATAAAAAGTGAGATACAAATACGAAGATGTAGGGAGAGAGAGATAGGAAAAGGCGACTGCCGATTTCCCCTGGGTGAATGAGCCCAGGGATCGGATTCTGTTTACGTGAAGCCGGGTTCAAAAAGGTTGCCTCTGCCGAGGGGGCCTCAAAGATCCAATCACCCAGCGTCAGCTCAACATCCAGGATCCCCTTTTTGGCCGGACACGGCAAAGCCACACACGGCTATGGGCGTGGGAGGGAGCTGAGCCACCCCCCGTTAACTCGGGTCTATGGTGTCGCTACACACCAAACGCCTACTTACGCAGACGCCCCTGCTGGGTAATTCTATAAGACCTAAGATAACCCTACGGTATGTATATTTCACTTCAGATTACTCGATGGCTTTATACACCGATTTTATCTAACACCCTATTATTACTATTACGTGCCGAGGAGACGTAAGAGACGTGAGGAGACGGGAGGTTCTCGTGAAAAGAAACAAAAAAAAACACAACTGTGTCGAGAGTGTGCCGCGGTGGACATGCATACAATACCAAAAGGTTTTCACGTAATGACAACTTTGTCTTACCCAAAATAAATATTAAGTATGGCAAGAAGAGTGTTCTTTTCTCAAGTACTGTTTGTATTGGCACAACCAACGAAATAAAAACAAAAATTTAAGAATTTAAAAACAATTAAATCAAGTTGAAATGAATCTGTAATCTTGTTGATGGTAAAAAGCTTTTCGATGACCACGTTTCTGCCACACGGTGTGTTTTTTTTGTACAATCTACTTTATGTCTGTTTACCTTAGATAACGTCTATTTACAGATTTTATGATGCGTATTTTTTAATGATGCAAGCTATATTTGTTATTCACTTTGAAAGGAAGGCCACAGTGTGGTTTTGACTTCTGCACCTTTTTTTGCTAATTGTCGCTCTGTAATCATCGCAGTGATAACAATGAAATTGAATATGAATGTTCGCTGTGGCTCCAGATATTCATATTTTAATTTGTTGGATATCTGCTTGCACAAAGCTATTAAATTTGGCAATTTTTATGTTTGCCTTTGTAATAAATATCTTTTTAGCTGTGTTGAGAATGTTATAGAATATGGTTGCGAACGCGGTTATTGTATAATATTATTTTAAAACTGTGGGATCGAACAGCTCTTTTGGTTACGTTAATAGAGGATGCAATAAACAGCATTGCTCTTGAGGTTATAGTTATTTACAACTATACAAAGAGAAAGTTTTTTCATTGCTTACACACAAATTCTATTGTGCAGTACTCAGAATTCAAATGCGAGAACAATTTTTTAAGTATAACTACAGGAATGCGCGTCAAATTTTGGCGTCAAGATAAGCACGTAAATTGGCTACGAATTTATTCTCAAGAGAAAATTTTGGCTGTGATCAGCTCATCCGAGTCAAAGTTACGGCGATATAACCCGACCTGAAGGCGCAGCACAGTCAAAGCGAAAGCTAGAACAGTGGCCTTTCAGAGCCTTTCCAAATACTCATTGGTTAACTTCTGCAAGCACACTTGATACCCAATATGGCATTAATAATAAAAATTTTAGGGTACTAGGCCACCACTCGCTATGCAGTATTTTGTTTTTTTTTAGAAGCGTGGTGTTCACTAAAGAGTTGTAAAGATTTTTGTGCCAATTGTTCATGCAGTGACTGGCGACCATGAGGAACTTAAGTAGATATTGAAATGGGTAGGCGCCTAAGTCGATAGAAGAAGCTTTTGTAATGGGTTGGAGCATTGGACAACTTAGTTATTACGCTATTCACATTGTGCGACGATTCTTTTGCTCTTTTAAAACGTTTTATGAGTCGTATTAACGCGATTGCTTTCCCGACAACAAGCCTGCCTAAGGCAAGTTTGCCAACAAGTCCCAAGCACCGGCGTAGTTCAGTGGTAGAATACTCGGCTGGCACCCAGCGTACCTGGGCTCGAGCCCCACTGGGTCATTGCTGCTAGCTTGTTTTGTTCCAATTTAGTGTGATGTGGTTGAGGACACCAGTGGCGGCAGCGGAAACGGCGGTGGCGGCGGACGACAGAGCGTGACCTGAGTTGTTATCTGGTAACAGCTTTCGCTGTAAAACATTTGCTATACGTAGCTAAAAATCGCTCTTCTTTATTTCGTGACTACTGTACATGTCCACAGTAAAGCTAGGATTTCACACGACCAGGAAGGCAAAGTAAATTATACCTGAATGTTTCGGAAAAGTCCTTGTAGCAGTTCCTCAATATTGAAATAACGTATATATAGCCAATGGGGAGCTCTAAGGAAGCCTAACATACAGTTTAACGAAAATACAAAATAATTGCGTTTAAAATTACAGATTCAAAGTTGGACACACATCAGCACCAAGTTGAACATGAAGTCCTACGGCACATAAGAAGGGTGTATCGAATGCGAAGCATTTCTTAGTGAACTTCGATGACTTTGTGCGTATCTATCAATCTATCTTGCCGCTTACGTTTGGGTGCTCTCGTGGTCACCTTCTTAACTTGGCGTGAACGAAAATTAGCATTTCAGGGTAAGATGGCTTGACAAATATGATAAAAAAAGAATAATATCACAATTCCGTCGTGTACGTCGTCAAACATTTTCCGCCAGACCGTGGCACATACCCATAGGCTGGTATTTTCCTCTTGTATGCGGCTATGTGCCACAGGTGATGGACGCTTAGTATCTACCCAGGAACGACGAGAATACACATGGGCAATTTCAACGGTCGAGCGTTAAGAGATAGCCGACGTTGGTAGCGTCGACCCGACGAATGTAAAAAATAAATGCGAGGGTCTGAGCTGGAATCAAACCAAAGCATTCTGCGTGGCAATGAAGAATTTTACCAGAGAGCTACATCAGGTCTCCTAACTACTTTTAAAGCCCCGCCGTTGTGGTCTAGTGGCTAAGGTACTCGGCTGCTGACCTGCAGGTCGCGGGTTCGATTCGTGGCTGCGACGGCTGCATTTCCGATGGAGGCGGAAATGTTGTAGGCCCGTGTATTCAGATTTGGCTGCACGTTAAAGAACCCCAGGCGGTCAAAATTTTCGGAGCCCTCCACTACGGCGTCTCTCATAATCAAATGGTGGTCTTGCGACGTTAAACCCCACAAAATCAAATCAAATAACTACTTTTCAAATGGGCGCTAATCTTCGCGAAAAGTCTATGGTGCTTGCAGTGCTGGCTAACTAATTTTATGAACATTTTATTAACATTTTATTTTATGCCATGCGTTGACGTTGAATTACGTAGCAGTGTTTTGTGCCAGCATCCTCACGAGCATCAGCGCTTCATATCAGCTTTTTGTGTTGCTTATACGCATGTTCCAGCTGGCATCGTTGCGCAAGTGGAAACAACTGGTTATATAAACATCTTAACTCTTCAACATAAGTCGGTGCGTGCAACATTTGTACAAATATTTCAACGGTCGAGCGTTAAGAGATACCCGACGTTGGTAGCGTCGACCCAACGAATGTAAAGAATAAATGCGAGGGTCTGAGCTGGAATCAAACCAAAGCATTCTGCGTGTCAATGAAGAATTTTACCAGAGAGCTACATCAAGTCTCCTAACTACTTTTCAAGCCCCGCCGCGGTGGTCTAGTGGCTAAGGTACTCGGCTGCTGACCTGCAGGTCGCGGGTTCGATTCGTCACTATGTCCTATGGGGTTTGGCTGCTGAATAGGATGTTGCGATATCCAATACCGGCAGCGGGGGCCATATCTCAGATTAAATAGCAAATGCCTCAGGCCCATGCAGTAAGATATGAGTGCAGGTTAGAAAAACCCAGAAGGTCGAAATTTTCGGAGCCCTCATTGGAATCATTTCGAGGTTTTAGAACGTTAAATTTGAACACTAATCTTATCAGCGCACCATAAAACGTCGTATTTTTGTCTTTACTTAGACTTCAACGGCTGTGCTAAATGATAACAAAATGATATGGCCCCCGCTGAGCGGGGGCCATATCTCAGAATAAATAGAAAATGCCTCAGGCCCATGCAGTAAGATATGAGTGCAGGTTAGAAAAACTCAGAAGGTCGAAATTTTTGGAGCCCTCATCGGAATGATTTCGAGGTTTTTTTCGATATTTCATGATGTGTCGCTCAATAAAAAATCGCAACACGGTCGCCTTTTTCCCGCATGCTTGGCATAACGTCGATGCCGAAGTATGTGGTATCTGCGGATTTTTTTTTCACATACTGAAGAGTATAAGCACAAGATTTAACAACAGCTAAGGCCCCAGTGGGCTATTAGCTTCACACTCTATAGCCAAGCATACTTCATATTTTCTCAGCATGTGTTTTCGCTTAGCGTAACTTAGCTTTCGACTCTATAGCGATTCGGTAAAGGAATGAAAGACCATTTCCCTCAGTATCGTTATTATTACTCTTTATGTCGTCCATATTTGACATGAGCAAGCTGTCATTGGCTGATTTCAGACAGGCGTACTGTCCGTTCCTTGTGCCTCCGCCTGAGACTACCCGAGAGCGAAAGCAATCTTCTTCTTCTTTTTTAGTTCAGTCAAATAAGTGTATTCGCTGCCCCCCCCCCCCCCCCCTCTTGAAAGTTTTCTGAACCCAACGGGATTTATACAGGGTGTTCTGAGATTGGCCCATTATTGACCAAGCGATATATCGCGTGGTGACGTCATCACGTCACGCCGTAGATGTGTAGTATGTAGTGATGAAGTGGCGAGCTCAGGAATCGGTGACTATGTCCTATGGGGCTTGGCTGCTGAATAGGATGTTGCGATATCGAATACCAGCAGCGGGGGCCATATCTCAGATTAAATAGACCTTGTCTCATTCCTAGAATCAAATTCTTTTTTTACTCCCTACCAGCACAGATTCCGAAAACGTTACTCATGTGAAACCCAACTTCTTTATTTTACTAATGACATAGGATCGGCTTTAGATCGCGGCTCACTTGTGCATTGCATTTTTCTTGACTTTCAAAAAGCTTTCGATAAAGTACCTCACCAATTACTCCTCCTGAAAATTAGTGCCTTAAGCATTGACCCGAACATTCTTAAATGGATTGAATGCTTTCTGACTAATCGCACTCAGTTTGTAACAACTAATGGCTATAACTCACCTCTTTCTAAAGTAACATCTGGCGTACCCCAAGGTTCCGTATTAGGCCCTTTACTCTTTCTTATATATATTAATGATCTCCCAGACAGCATTAACTCCGCTATAAGGTTATTTGCAGATGATTGTGTAATTTACCGCGAAATAAACAATGAATATGATAACCAATTTCTACAGTCAGACCTTGACACTGTCTCAACCTGGTGCGATAAATGGCTTATGACTCTCAACTCTAACAAATCTAAATGCATGTCAATAACCCGGCGATCTATTTCTCCCCCCTGTACCTACAGAATTAACGCCGTTCCCCTCCAGCATGTCTCTTCATATAAGTACCTCGGCGTTTACATTACCAACAATCTATCTTGGTACACGCATGTTACCTACATCTGTAATAACGCTAACCGAACGCTAGGATACTTACGCCGCAACTTTTCTCGCGCTCCGCTGTCCCTCAAAATTCTATTATACCGATCACTAATTCGCCCAAAGCTTGAGTACGCGTCCGCTATATGGGATCCCGTGCAGCAAAATTTAATTAACGCGTTAGAATCTGTTCAGAACCGCTCAGTTCGGTTCATTTGTTTTAATTATTCCCGTACTGCTAGCATATCAGAAATGAAATCTAACCTTGACCTACCCAATTTAACTGTCCGGAAGAAACTGGCGCGATTGCATTTTTTTCATAAGATATTTTTTCACAATCCATCAATGAAGCGAGACCTCATTTCACAACCGTCATACCACTCATCGCGCATTGATCATCAGCATAAGGTTGCCATTCCGTTTTGCCGCACCTAATTCTTTTCAGCAGCCTTCTTACCGAAAACAGCCGCCGATTGAAACCACCTTCCCTCTTCCGTTGTATCAATAACAGACCCTTTGTTATTCAAGACTGCAATTTCTCGGCAATGCTTGTAACTATACGCAGTTTCCATTATCTATCTTTGTCTTGTATGTGCTTGAATTCTTATACATTTTTAGTTGACTTATGTTGCCTTCCTGATTTGCGCATCTGATACTTGTTTCTTTATTTTTTTTTCTTGTGTGTTATATATGTTGTACCCACCCCCTCTGTAATGCCCTACGGGCCCTGAGGATATTCTAATAAATAAATAAATAAATAGAAAATGCCTCAGGCCCATGCAGTAAGATATGAGTGCAGGTTAGAAAAACTCAGTAAGGTCGAAATTTTTGGACCCTCATCGGAATCATTTCGAGGTTTTAGAACGTTAAATTTAAACACTAATATTATCAGCGCACCATAAAACGTCGCATCTTTGTCTTTCCTTAGACTTGAACAGCTGTGCTAAATGATAACCAAAGGAGAAAGTTTAATTTGTTTTAAAGTTATGAAGACAATACATAAAAGATGCAAGATGCAGGTACATTATCTCAGCGACACTGCTTGACTTCAGCTTTACCAAACGTAACAGCACCATCTGGGTAATATCTTGTAGCTGAAAAGCCTGGGCGCCTATAGTGGTCGCGAAACACAGCCAGGACGCAGATAGTCGAGGCCTCACTGTATCTAAAAGCGAAGCCAATTCTTGTCGCATACTGCGGTGTTCGTAATAAAGCTAGTTTGTTATGGTAGGGACGGCGTAAGCTCTCCCGCAGTAGAGTACCTGGTACTCTAAGTCGTTACCCATTTTTCTAACCCCCCCCCCCCCAATCTCCAAGAATGCCTCAGTTGGGACGGTGCTATGCTCTCCCATAGTAGAGTACTGTTACATTGCAGTGGGTGTTATAGCAACGTGCAGGTTCTTAGTTAATGGGTGTCCGAGCCGTCGCCCCAGACTCCCACGAAAAGACGAGGCCGTTTGTACGCCACACTTTATACACACGAAAAACGAACACACATAACATGGACAGGCTATTTAAAGAATCCTTCACTGTCTCTGTGAACTATCAAAGTCCTAAACTAACCGTCCCTCCTTTTTAACATGGACACAAGACATGAGGTCGGTCTCACCGAGGTTCGTTGCTACGTCTTGAGCTGGCTCGCGTTGTCCGCACGGTCAACCAGGCGACTAGTTGATGGGTAGGCTCCGCCCCCGCAGCCACGTCGCGGCTGGACACATCTGCTGGAGCTCGTGCCCGTAGCCCGACAGCTCCGCGTTGCTCGCACGGTAGACGAGGCGGCAACTTGAAGGGTATACGCACCACCACCGACCACGTACAGGCCGGACACCTCCGCTGGAACTCGTGCCCGTAGCCCGACAGCTCCGCGTTGCTCGCACGGTAGACCAGGTGGACCAGTTGGCGCGGTAGACCAGGCACTACCACCGGCCGCGTCCCGGCCGGACACCTCTGCTGGAACTCGTGCCCGTAGCCCGACAGCTCCGCGTGTCCTCAAGCCCAGGATGCCTTGAAGCCGCAGCACGTCAGCGACGCACGGCCGTGGCAGGTAGAACGTGGCAGGTAGGCAGGGCTCGACTGTTACTAGGCTCGGGTCCGGAACCCAACGGCCGAGTCGAGAGCCCCGTCTTCCTCGTTCCTTCTCGTACCTTCGCCGCCACGCTACTCCGCTCTCGTGCTACCTTCGTCGTTGTCTGCTTCAAGCGCGCACTTTGTATGGCGCGCACTTTGAATGGCGCGCACTTTGAAGCTTCGCGCACGACACATATCACAAAAGCCCCCCCTTAAATGAGTTTTTTCTTTTTTTTTTAAAAAAAAAAAAAAAAAAAAAAACTGCTGACACGTGCGCGGTCTGTAAACCCCTTCACTGTATATGTCCTCTGTATAGTTCACATGTCGAGGTCCAATATTTACTAAACACACAAGAACACCGTTAAATACACTGACATACTTTGAGTGTCCAACACCCAATATCACAGTGCATGAAGTCCGAACTCTTGGCTCACAATCTACTCATGAAGTCCGCACCGGTATTCTCCGACCCTTTTATATGCTGAATGCTAAATGAGTATTCTTGCAATGCCAGGCTCCACCTCAGGACCCTACTGTTCAAGTGTTTGGCTCGGGCTAAGTACTGTAGAGGTTGGTGATCTGTTTGTACAACAAACTGGTTCCCATACAAAAAAATGTGAAACCTCTGTACCGCCCATACCAATGCCAAACACTCCCTCTCTATGGTAGAGTAATTCTTTTCCCGGGGCAGCAACTGGCGGCTTGCATAAGATACAGGGTGTAACAATCCGTCATGTTCCTGCATTAATATCGCTCCGATGCAGGTGTCAGATGCGTCCGACCGAAGTACAAACCTTCGCTCCGGATCCGGTGTTGTCAGTCGAAGCGGGCATTCCAGCAAATTGGTCTTTCCTGGCATTTCGGAAAACACATCTTGGTATTTGGTCAGAATCCGCTGGAGCTCAGCAGCTTCCTCTTCAGCCAGCCCTTCACCTATATTAATTGTCTCCACCCCAGTCCCTTGGTCAATAGTGTAAACTGGTATAGGTGAATCTGCCTCCTCTTCTTCCATCACTACGAATGACGCTGTTTGTGTAAACCTCTCCGGTTCGCGATCCTCGTAACGCTTTAACATGTTGATGTGGAACAACTTGGTGTCACGTCCCAAGTCCAACCAGTAGTCATGACTGCCCTTTTTCCCTGTGACCTTAAAAGGTCCTTTCCATTGCATGAGTAATTTATTTTCCGTAGTAGGGAGTAGAATAAGGGCCCGGTCGCCTACTTCAAGCTGACGTTTCGTGCTTCGCTGATCATAGTATTGCTTCTGTGATTTTCTTGCTCGTGTCAAGTTCTCATGAGCCAACTGCAGTGTTTTTTCAAGACGATCTCGCAGATCCAATACATATCCGTAAGTTGTCTTCGCCTCGTCGCCGATGTGTTCTCCAATCCATAATTCTTTTAACAAACTAAGTGGTCCTCTGACGTCACGCCCGTAAATAAGTTCGAAGGGAGAAAATCCCGTGCTGGTCTGAGGCACTTCACGATAGGCAAAAAGGAGTGGGGCAAGCAACCGATCCCAGGATCTTGTTTCCTCCTGGCAGAGCTTCCGCAACATCTGTTTTAACGTACCGTTAAATCGTTCCACCAACCCGTTACACATAGGATGGTAAGGTGTAGAACTGAGGTGCTTAATGGCCAGTAACTCGTTGACTTCTTTCATCAGTTCGGAAGTAAAACAAGATGCTTGATCACATAGAATTTCACGCGGGAATCCTACGCGTGAGAACATCTCCACCAGGCCCTCTGTTACTGTCGCCGAATCGATTGCTGGCAGGGCCACCGCGTCCGGGTAGCGCGTGGCGAAGTCCACCATGGTCAATATGTAGCGGTTTCCGTTTCTCGACACAGGTTTTAAAGGACCGATAATATCGATTGCCACTCGCTCGAAAGGGGTGTCGATCAACGGCATTACGCCCAGAGGCGCCTTGCCCACTTTACCTTTTGGATATGCTCTTTGGCAAATGTCACAGGATCGCACGTATCTCTTTACTTCTTCCTGAACTCCTGGCCAATAGAATGATCCTAGTACTCGGTCAATTGTCCTCTTGATGCCTTGATGGCCCGCCATCAGACTTTCATGAGCTAGCTGCAGTACTTGGCTCCGCAGTTTGCGAGGAACAACTACCTGCTGTACTATCTTGCCGGAGGATAACCGATAATGGCGATATAAAACTCCCTTTTGCATAACAAACGAATATTCTGTCGATCCTCTCCCAAAAAACACCTGCCCAACTTTGTTCCTACAGAGATCTAGGCTCTTGTCCTCCGCCTGCTCAATCTTGAAGATTCGTTGGTTGATATTCAAAGCGGTTGCTTTCACCGAATCCAACGAAGCACTTGAATTCTTGACTACGCTGATCATTGGTCTCCCGTAGCGATCTGCTTTCATCACCCCTAATCTCTCCTTGACGCTTTTAGACTTCGTCTTCCTTTCCGACAGTCCCTCGCTCCACCTGCTATCTGGATCATTGGGATCACGGGATCCTGGCACGTTTCCCACGATGACGTCATACAATGGGGAAGTCATGCATTTAACGATCACCGTGCCAGAAAAATAGGGCGAAAATATCTCCACTTTTGCTTCGGGAACTTTTATTCTGCTCCCATCGGCTAAAAATACTGTCGTCATAGCTCCTGTCAGCACTTCGTCGGGCACGAGGGAACGTCGCACAACCGTCGTGTTACTTCCTGTATCCCGAAGAACAGAGACAGGCTTACCAAATAGGAGACCCTGGAGAACTGGCATCTGATATTTCGTTGCCATTTGTTGCGTGTTTACTGCCCCCGACACATTATTCTCGGGCCCGCCGCCGGATGCGTTATCATTGTCTTTAGAGTTCTGTTCGGACAATATACATGAAGCCTTTTTATACGTGGCGGGTTTCTTGGTGCAAACTTGGGTATCGTGTCCTGCCCTACGACAATGCCCACAGTAAGTTTGCTTCGTCCGAGCGCGACAATCTGAGGCTTTATGGCCGATTTTGTTGCAAACAAAACATTGCACTGAAGGTTTTGAGGTCGTGCTCCCACTTTTCACAGCCATGCCGTTTTCAGCCTTTTCTCGGAAAACAAGCAGGTTAGACTGTCGCTGTGCCTCTAAAAACTGATCTGCCGCTTCAGCCATTTCTTCAAGTTTACGGCAATTCTTTTCACGCAAAAAGAGCGCCACTCGATCATGACACTTACTGATGAACTGTTCAGCTACAATCAGGTCACGAACTGACGCGTATTCTTTGTCTACTTTCGACATTTCCACCCATCGGTCGAAAAAACTCATTAATCGTGCAGCGTACTGCCGGCCGGTTTCTCCCTCTTGAGGCTTACTGTGCCGGAACTTCTCACGGTACCCTTCCGCTGTGAGGCGAAATCGCTGAAATAGAGCCAGTTTCACTTTCTCGTAATCAAGTGCATCTTCAGGGGATAGGCGACCAAACACTTTTAGCGCTTCTCCGCTTAGGCACAAACTCAGAGCCGTGGCCCACTTGTCTCTAGGCCACTCTTGCCCTGTCGCCACATTCTCGAACCTTTTTAAGTACGCATCTAGGTCATCCCGGTTTTCATCAAATCCTGGTATAAAATTATGAGGATTGACGTTGGAAGACACCCTTGATGATCGACCTATGTCTGCCCCGACAGGCTCTCTGGCGGTTTCAGTCTGAGTCAGTTGAAGGCGCAATTGGATCGTCCTTTGGGCCTGCTCCTCGACTTGTAATTGCAACTGCATTTGTTCCTTCTTCGCCTCTCTTTCTGCCGCCCTTTCCTCACGAGCTCGAGCTTCTCGCTCATCAATCCAAGTTTTCAATTCCGCACCTTCCAAACCCATGCGCATGGCCAACGCCATTAAATCTGTCGAGCTCATCTTTTCCTCACTAATCGTCAGCCTGACTCAATCGATACAAATGGCCTCGTCCTGTCACAGCGGACGCCAGTGTTACATTGCAGTGGGTGTTATAGCAACGTGCAGGTTCTTAGTTAATGGGTGTCCGAGCCGTCGCCCCAGACTCCCACGAAAAGACGAGGCCGTTTGTACGCCACACTTTATACACACGAAAAACGAACACACATAACATGGACAGGCTATTTAAAGAATCCTTCACTGTCTCTGTGAACTATCAAAGTCCTAAACTAACCGTCCCTCCTTTTTAACATGGACACAAGACATGAGGTCGGTCTCACCGAGGTTCGTTGCTACGTCTTGAGCTGGCTCGCGTTGTCCGCACGGTCAACCAGGCGACTAGTTGATGGGTAGGCTCCGCCCCCGCAGCCACGTCGCGGCTGGACACATCTGCTGGAGCTCGTGCCCGTAGCCCGACAGCTCCGCGTTGCTCGCACGGTAGACGAGGCGGCAACTTGAAGGGTATACGCACCACCACCGACCACGTACAGGCCGGACACCTCCGCTGGAACTCGTGCCCGTAGCCCGACAGCTCCGCGTTGCTCGCACGGTAGACCAGGTGGACCAGTTGGCGCGGTAGACCAGGCACTACCACCGGCCGCGTCCCGGCCGGACACCTCTGCTGGAACTCGTGCCCGTAGCCCGACAGCTCCGCGTGTCCTCAAGCCCAGGATGCCTTGAAGCCGCAGCACGTCAGCGACGCACGGCCGTGGCAGGTAGAACGTGGCAGGTAGGCCGGGCTCGACTGTTACTAGGCTCGGGTCCGGAACCCAACGGCCGAGTCGAGAGCCCCGTCTTCCTCGTTCCTTCTCGTACCTTCGCCGCCACGCTACTCCGCTCTCGTGCTACCTTCGTCGTTGTCTGCTTCAAGCGCGCACTTTGTATGGCGCGCACTTTGAATGGCGCGCACTTTGAAGCTTCGCGCACGACACATATCACAAGTACCAAGTACTCAAAATCGTTAACCACTTTCTCTAAACACTACGGCGTACATAGTCCGTGCCTAGTCATGGTCCATTCGTAGGGACGGCACACAGCTCTCCCATAGTAGAGCACCTAGTGCTTTAAATCGTTAACTACTTTTTCTAAACACTACGGCGTCTCTAAATTGTTACCCCCTTCCTCTAATCCCCCCTACGGCGTGTCTCATAATCAAATGGTGGTTTTGGGACGTTACACTTCATCTATCAATTGATCAGTACTTGACGCACATCTAGGAGCGAAACTCCTTAAAATGGCACCAGTTCATCCTTCGTGGTAGTGCATAACACGTCTTACGCTTTGACCCGCAAGGTGGTGCCGGTGGGAGATTTCTCCTGTGCGTTGTTGAACAATAAAAAAGCGCATCATGCGCGTTAACTAAAAGCCGAATTCTCCTGTCTCTCATATCTCCTCTGCAGCCAATGGCATGTACATTGAGCACTATCTGATAAGAGAGGGTTGCTACGTTTTACTCGCTGGGCATAACCTCCTTGGTTTAAGAAAGGCTTAGCGAGCGTTGGGCCGCAGTGCCATGAATACAGTAAACTAGTATATACCATGAACTAGAGGTAGTTAAAGCTGGGGAGCAGACACGAAGCGCAAGCCGTAAGAAAGTGTGCGTGTGCCACCTCTCGTTTAGTCCTTGGAATGTCAGCTGGATGGCGGTGCTTCTATATGCGAAATATATGATAAAAAGATGCGAGATGGTGGTACATGGAGTGTTGACTGGAAGGACGAACGGACGCAGAGACTGATGCATGGACGGACGCACGGATGGCTGCACGGACGGATGGACGCATGAACGAACGCAGGGGTGGATGCATGGACGAACGCAGGGATGTAATACTCGCTGGCCGTAACCTCCTCGGGTTTAGAAAGGTTTAGCGAGCGTTGGGCCGCAGCGCCATGAATACAGTGAACTAGTATATACCATGAACTCGAGTAGGTTGAAGGTGGGGAGTAGACGCGAAGCGCAAACCGCAAGAAAGTGTGCTTGCGCCACCTCTGGTTTAAGCCTTGGAATGTCCGCTGGATGCCGGCGCTTCTATATGCGGAATATATGATGAAAAGATGTGAGATGGTGGAACTTGGAGTGTTGACTAAATGAATGAACGGGAACACAGACAGATGCATAGACGGACGCACGGATGGCTGCACGGACGGATGGACGCATGGACGGACGCAGGGAAGGATGCATGGACGAGTGCATGGATGGACGCACAGATGGACGTGCGGACACATGAACAGACGCACGCAACGCAGGGATGGTCACACGGGCGGACGCTTGGACGGGCGGAAGCAAGAACGAATGGATGGACGGATGCTTCGCCCCACTCTCCATCATTCACCCCGTGGATATGCTGCCATTTTTTATGCAACACGGTATTTGTTTACAGAAACTGTGACAGTTTATTACTCCCTCAAGAAGTAGGGTACATAGTTTTATAAATGATCGAAGATTTATTTTACGCACAAATATGCATTGCGGGACAGCTTAATGCTCTCCCATGCATACTAGAGCGCGAAGTCTTCTTAATCATTAAACAATCTTGATAAACACACAGGCTTTGAAGCATTTTCGTGCTATGCGCCTTTTACACTTGAGACGGCTTTACGCTCTCTCATAGTAGAGTATGATGCACTCTACATGGTTAAACATTTAGGAGCTTGCTCATTATCCTCGAGCTTTGTTCACAGTTGCCCCTAGTATTCTTGCTCTTATCAAAGTGGATCCAATTGCACGCCACAACAATTCCCACCACCACGCGGTCATCGACGTGCCTAAGCTCAAGCTATGACACACGTCCTTGGTGATGGTACTCTACACTGATGCAGCCGCTACCCAGAAAATCCAGCCATGTGTTTAGCCGTTATGGACGACACACACGCCCTTGTGGCGTCTGGCACACTCAAGGACGATTAAAGGCCACACTACACCCTGCAGACTATAGTTTCATAAAAAGGGAGCTCTTGCTTCAGCCATTGTACACGCCACAACAATGTCACGTAGCTCCCCTGTCACCATAAGGACAGACTCACAAGCTGCTTCCCATGGCTTCGCTCTAGGAGTTGTGGCTGCCTATACACACAGAATCCTTTGTTCTGTTTCGTCGTCCGCATTAGCCCGATGCCTGACGTCTGGACTCCTTGACACGCCTCTCTCTAAGGTAACGAATGTGTTCATGCGGTTGCTCGACGTCTGACCAGCCGGGCACCATTTAAGGAGCTGTCCAACCCAGACGATGCACAAGCGGAACCAGAAAACAACATAGCGGCGCTGGAGAACTCCCCCAATAGCCGTTATACACATACTTCTTCTCATCTTTCAATTACCAGTGCAAATGATGCCACGTCGCGGCAAGTGCCGGCTAATCAATTTCCTTGCTTATACATGCTCAATTGTTTTCATTCAACAGTGTACCCCTTCTACTGCCCCTTATGTGGCTCTGTATCGAGTACCGTGGTTACCCCTCTACGTGGTAATCCTCTGCTCCATGGGGTGTTCCTCCTATCCCCAGCCACACCCCTTCCTCTTGGGCTTCTGCACTGCTCAGCTTACGCCGGCAGTTTGAAGGGGTGCTTTTTTTTTTCGTCAAGACAAAACTGAAACACAGCAATTAACGAAGCCACAAGTGGGATTTGCTGGCCCCAAAAACGAAGAGTAGGTGAACCCGTGTACTACTCATCTTCCCCATTGTCGCTGAATGATCGCAACGTCAAACTGCTATTTAGGTATTTTGAGAAACGTTTATGTTCGAAGCCATCCAAATAACTAGATTGCTGCAACGAGGCATCTCACGAAGAACCGCTGCAGCCCACGCCATCACGTGATTGCTGAGGGAGTGAAGGGCCGGTTCCCGCAAGCGCAAGCATACCTCACCGTTTGCCGTTCGCCAGCAGCCGTGCGCTCCTGTTTTTTTTTTTTCGCGCACGTCTGGTGTTCTTTTCCGTTTGTAGAATGGGTCCTAGAGTCATTTTTCACGTCGTTTGCCGGGGAGTCACCTAGCCAATCAGTGACGAAAGAGCGACATAGGTGAGCCGCGTCGTCTGCTTTCAGCTCTCCGCATCGTCTGCGTCTGCCGCGGGACACTTCAATTGATACGTGGGGTTTAACGTCTCCAAACCACCATATGATTATGAAAGACACCGTAGTGGAGGGCTCCAGAAATTTTGACCACAAAGAGTTCTTTAACTTGCACCCAAATCTCAGCACACGGGCCTACAACATTTCCGCGTCCATCAAAAATGCAGCCGCCACAGCCGGTATTCGATCCCGCGATTTGCCGCTCAGCAGCCGAGTCCCTTAGCCACTGGACAACCACGGCGGGGCCGCGGGACACTTCGAGTTGCTTTCTTCTTGCTCCGCGGTTTTCACGCTGCATTGAATGCGTGGTTTTTGCACCTAATTTCCGTCTGCCTATAGGTAACCCGGCCCGGTGCCTTGGACGAGATAGGAGGAGGGGGATAAGATAAGCGAAAGCACGCGCTGCATAGGAGTGACAGAAATAGAGACCCGATGGGAAAGACGGGGAACACGGTCTACAAGATAGGAGTCCGAGGACGAGGCACCACTCGGCGAAAGCTAAACGGCGTCAGGAGATCGCGTACGACGGTCCGCTCGACAAGAGCTGCGTTGGCGTCGGAGATTGCAGCTGACACAACCGTTCAGCTCGGAATCCAGCAGGCCAATCCCCATCACGCCATAAATGTGGATGTCATACGTGTTGTTCTCGGGCTCAATTCGAGCACTTAATTGAGCGCTTTAGTATCTCCGCTATTGGCAGAAGAGCAGCGTGAAAACAAGCGTGCCCCAAAACTGGCACCCAGACAAGTGGTGCTAGCTGTAAGGTTGAGAGCTGGGCTAGTTGGTGAGACATCATTTAACCATATGGTGTAGTAGCGCAATTTCACGGGGACATAGAGGACAAGAAAACACGACACTCGCTACACTCGCAACTAATTTTTATTTCAGAAGCAACACTTCATATATAACCCATAACCCTAGCGACACAGAAAAGAACTACGAACACTGAATCATTGCCAACAGAAGCTTTTGCGCAGACTCAAGCGATAGTACATGGCAGTTAAGCTTAGACACTTTTAGATGACATAACTAAAACAGCCCTGGGTAACATCAAATAAAAAAAACAACAAAAAAACCAAAAAATTTTCACATTAGCCTTTCAGATTAAAGCCTTTCACATTAAAAAAAGAAAAGAAGGATGCATTAGTCAGTCATCGGTTTCGTTAAGTAACTGAGAAGCCAGCTACCTCGAAGTACTCATGAATTTTAGTGGTGTTTTCCGTCTGCAACTACTCGAAAACGTTACTATCAGCTTCAAGAAGTTCCGAGGAACACCTGGGCACCACTCAAGAGGATTTCTTGCCACTTGGAGGTGCCAAAGGACTTCAGAAAGTTCGTCACCCCTAGGACGCTCACCAAACGCTGACCTGGGGAGCCGCCGGCAGCTGCACCGACGCTGGGGACGCCCGCGCCGGAGCTTCATCCAGCTATGGCTCTCAACGCGGCGACCGACCAACAATACCACCTCCTAGACCAGGATGGTACAGCAGACGACCAAATGGATCAACTCCAGGGCGACCACGATACGGTGAGCCGAGACGCTATCGGCGCTCAATCGCATGCAGAAGAGGACGCTAGCTGGCAGGCAGCGAAATCCACCAAAAAACGCAAGCAAGAGGCACTGGAGCAGAGGCGCCGCAGCGCAGGGCTCCAGGACCAAGTTAAGACAGGCACGCCAACATTCAAGAAATTGCCAAAGCTACCGCCGTTGCCGAAGGACGATTACAAGATCGTCATTCGTCCAAACCAGGGCCTCCCGCTGAGAAACATTCTGACTCCTACGCTTGCGCAAGCAATCATCGAGGCATGCCAAGCTGGCATCAGAGATGATCATTTCATCCTTAGAATCAACCCAGGGTCAAACATAGCGATTCTGTCGACCAAATCTGAGGAAGTGGCGGACAAAGTGCGTCTGATACGCGCCCTTGTGCTTAACGGCAGGGCTCACGCTGTCCGTGCCTACGCCGCAAATGGAGACGATACTCTGAGAGGGGTGATTCACGGCGTACCGATGAACACCTCAACCGAAACTCTCATGGCACACCTACGTGTCAGAACGCACGGTGTGGAGATCATCACTGCCAGAATGATAGGCACAACGAAAAGCGCAGCCATTACATTTTTCGGTCCAACGCTACTTCGTACCGTCTACTATTACGGGGGCGAACTCCGCTGCTACCCCTTCCGACCTACGATTCAAGTCTGCAAGGTCTGCTGAGAAAAAGGACACCGCGCGGACGTTTGCCCGCATCCGGATCGCCCCATTTGCCGGCTGTGCGGACTGACTAATCCAACGGATGGACATCCGTGTTCTATTAGTTGCGCCTCCTGCGGAGAGGCTCACCCCACAGGAGATCCAACTTGCAAAAAAGACTTAAGCCGCCGAAGCCTAAACAGCCGCAAGTACAAGCAGGCCACAGTGATAAGCTTCAACAGGGCACTAGCAACGACCCACCGAGGACCCAGAATCTCCGCTGGTTCTCCTCCGAAGAGGAAGAAAACGCCTACAAGTCAGCCGATGACAAGCACAGTTCCCGGTCGCATTCACGGTCCCCGGGCAGAAAGCCGCACTCGCCATCCAAGAAGAGCGCACCAGCACCGACTCAGCAGAACCTCCACCGCAGTCCTCCAGGAGGGGGAGCCAAAGGCAACGGCGGGGATCAAGGATGCACCCAACAGGCATCATCACTTCCGGTAAGCTGGGCGGAAGCCGTGGCTCCCAAGTCTGCATGTACTCCCCCCATCACACAAAACGTGCACTATCAAGCAGTAATCGCTGAAAACAAACAGCTTAAGCAACGCCTTGACAAATACGAGAACAAAATAATGTGGCTCGAAAAACAGCTGGCCCAATTAATGGGAGCCACCCCGAAAACTACAGTCCAGGCCCCTCAAAATCTAACTAGCCACCCAAGCGAAAAGCTACGGGACAATGGGCACATCCAACCGCAATCGACACTACCACGAGATCCTGTAGCCAATATAGGAACAGAACAAACAGCGACAAACCTCACTTTACAACAACAACTGCAGCTAATGCAACAGCACATACTGCAGCAAACAGAAGCCCAAATGAAACAGTTCTTTGTCGAATTTGATGACCTGAAGCGATACGTTCATGAAAGCCTCGACAAAGAAACGAAGCGTCGACGTAAGCAGAACCAACCGTGGTCCTAGGAGTCCGACGCCAAAAGCATGCTTACCTCGGACGCTGAAAGCACACCCACCTCCTCGCATCATGGCAATTAACCGACGCATAGCAAACGAGAATCTCACTATATGGTCCTGGAACTGTCGTTCCCTGCACAACAAGCACGCTACACTCACTCTATACATAAAGGCGGCGCTGGTTCCTCCTGACGTAATCTGCTTGCAAGAGGTGGGAGCCAGGCCTAAAACAGTTTCTGGCTACAAACTGTACATGGATCCAAATACACCTAAGATTGCGACACTCGTCCGGAAAGAATTGGCAGCTACATGCATAACGGCACCGAACGAAGAGACGCAACACCTTATCGTAACGCTCTGGCCAGCGAATAAAGGACGCCCGAGGCAGGTTATATGTAACATATACAGTCCCCCACAAGACAGAAAAGCAGAATTCAGCAATATATCCCACTATTTGAACAACAAGCTTCAACCACGCGACCCCTTGATCATCACTGGGGACTTCAACGCTTGGCACACCACATGGGGTTATAGCGCAGACAGACCCAAAGGTACGCGACTTTTAGAAGCGATACAGCGCTACGACTACACACTCCTCACGACACCGGGCATACCGACTCGTATAGGAAACAGTGTCAACAGGGACACCACTCCCGACCTTACCGTAACCAACAATGCCGCGACCATGCGCTGGAGTGTGCTGGACGACAATCTGGGCAGCGATCACAATATTGTGCAAATAACATATGAAACAGCTCGACTGCGACGCCCGCTCGGAAATCCAGACTGACTAACTGGACTAAATATAGAGAGCAACAGGAAGTAGACGGGTCCAAGCCAACAACTATAGCCCAATGGACACCGTACATTAAGGGTCTCTATGACAAGAACACCAAGATATATCAAACAACTACCGACGCACCTGCCATTGACACCCACTTGACACATCTTTGGGAAGCTCGTCGAGGCCTCACGAAACGGTGGCACCGACAAAAGCTAAATAAGAAACTCAGACTCTGTATAGCGAAAATCACGGAGGAAGTAAACGCATACTCAAAGGAACTTTACAACAACAACTGGCGCACCTTCTGCGATTCCTTAAAAGGCACATTAAGCACGAAAAAGACGTGGAACATCCTACAGAGTCTTTTGGATCCCTCTGCAACAAGAACCGAAACAAACGCTACCCTTCAACGGCTAGCTGGGGAATTTCAAGGTGATCCGGGTCAGTTAATAGAAGAGCTGAAACAACGCTACACAGGAGAACGCAAGCGAAACGTTAGCCCAACACCCAGTCAAAAATACAATGAAGAACCCAACACTGAGCTCGACGCCCCCATAACCTTTGCGGAGGTTTATGCAGCGGCTCGAAGCTTCAAAAGAAATACAGCGCCCGGATCGGATGGCATTACAAATGCCATGGTACGGAACCTCAGCGATGAAGCATTACAAGCCATCACAGACCACTTTAATCAGGAAGTCTGGACACCGAGTGGAAAGATACCTGCAGAATGGACACTCGCACAGGTTGTACTCATACCTAAACCAGGCAAACGGCGAAGCCTTGATCAGCTACGACCAATTTCGTTAACGTCATGCATTGGCAAGCTCTTCGAAAAAGTTATACTCACTCGCCTTGACCAATACACAGAAGAACTGGGGCTTCTACCAACATCTATGTACGGATTTAGGCGAGGAGTGTCTACCCAGGATATCTTCTTACCGCTCAAAGAGGAAGTGTTTAACCCAGCGCCAGGTAGTCTCAACAATCTACTCGTTGCACTCGACATCGAAAAAGCATTTGATAATATTGCGCACTCTACCATACTAGACGGTCTTGCAGCCATAGGATGCGGACAACGCATATTCAACTATGCCTCTGATTTTCTTGGAAATCTCAAGGCGCAGATTGGCATAGCTGGTACCAAATCATCACCATACGACCTCCCACTGAAAGGCACACCTCAGGGCTCCATCTTGTCTCCATTTTTATTCAATATCGGCCTCCGGAAACTAGTCTTCCAGCTGGAGACTGTACCAAACCTGGGCTGTGCCTTTTACGTGGACGATATTACGCTAGGGGCAACAAAGGGCTCCTATGGAGAACGACAAGATGTACTGCAAACCGCTATAGACATGATTCAAGGCTACCTCACTGCTGCAGGCATGTCGTGCGCACCTAGCAAATCGGAATACTTGCAAATAAGACCCCCACGCACTCGGTCCAACCGTGCACCCGCGCTGCAGCTAGAAATTGCCGGACAGATCATCAACAGGACCCCAGTAGCTCGAATATTAGGCATGCACGTGCAAGAAAACAACAGCGTAAAGACTGCAATAGGCAAACTCAAACACACCATAAAGAGTATTGCATCCCTTATAGCTAGAATTGCGCGAAGTAATGATGGGATGACAGAGGCCGACACGGTACGCCTTGTACATGCCTTCGTTCTCAGCCGAGTCACGTTCGCTCTTCCCTTTCAATCAACACGCAAGCCCGAAATAGAGCAGATTGACAGACTCATCAGAATTGCGTACAAAGCAGCATTGCGACTTCCGAACAGCACAAGCACAGAAAAACTCATGGGACTCGGCATGCATAATACGTATGAAGAATTGGCCGCCGCCACGCAAATCGCACAGCGAGAACGACTCACCACTACGCTCCAGGGAAGAACACTGCTACAGAGGCTGGGATACCCTCTCACCCCTCAATATTGTGGCGATGAGACAGTCATTGTACCCAAGCAAATACGTGATCAAATAATCGTGGAACCAGTTCCAAAAAACATGCACCCGCTCTACAACAAAAAGCGCCGTCAAGCGCGAGCACGAAAACTCCTGCAGAGAAGTAGCGATCCAGACGCTTACTTTACCGACATCAGTCTTTATCCCGCGCCACCACAAGGCTCCAGAAAACAAGCATATGCATTGGCAGTGACTAACCAAAGCAAAGTCGTGGCCTGCGCGTCCCTACGCACCAGATCAAGTGCCACCGCAGAGGCAGCAGCCATAGCCTTGGCAATCAGAGAAGCCGAAAGAAGGGGGCACTCAGCGTATATTTTGACAGACTTACAAGCTGCATGTCGCTTATACCTTAGAGGCACACTTCCAAGGTGCGTCACTGATATTTTGGGGTCCATGTTGATGGAGGCACATGGCGTCACTTGGTGCCCAGGGCATGACGGATGACGGCCTGGGGGGGGGGGGGAACGAGGAGGCAAACTGCGTAGCTCGCGGACTTATTGGCCGAGACGCAGGACTCTCCTCAGGACACTTCACAGGGCATCATGAAGAGCAAAGTGTAACAAGCAGGCAGATATTGAAAAACCGACGCCTTACAAGACGCCCGTACGCCCCTCCACATCCGAACTTAAGCAGCCAACAAGCCCGGGATTGACGCCGCCTCCAAACGAACACATACCCCCACATATCAAAACTACACGCAATTTTTCCACAGATATACACAACAGGGGTATGCCCATGGTGTAGTAACCACACAGCCACACTTACACACATAACCTACCAATGTACCGAGCGGCCAGCCAATGCAGTATCTAGGTTGATGCGCTCACTACGGACACTCACAACGTGGTCTTGGGAGGCACGGCTTTCCGATCTGGCACTGGGGAGCCAACTGGTGACCCTAGACCAGGCCCGGCGAGCCGCTGTGGCCAGTGGGGCTCTATAAGAGGGCTCCACCCGGGATTAGTCACGTAATTTTAATTCTTCAATAAAGTTTATTCTCTCTCTCTCGAAGGACTAAATTGAGATCAGTGTTTGCATGTGTCATACTCTCCTTTTTGGTCGTTGCAAAATTTTGTTTCAAACACGTGCGAAATCCCGCAAATTTTTTGGTTTTTTTTATTTGATGTTACCCAGGGCTGTTTTAGTTATGTCATCTAAAAGTGTCTAAGCTTAACTGCCGTGTACTATCGCTTGAGTCTGCGCAAAAGCTTCTGTCGGCAATGATTCAGTGTTCGTAGTTCTTTTCTGTGTCGCTAGGGTTATGGGTTATATATGAAGTGTTGCTTCTGAAATAAAAATTAGTTGCCAGTGTAGCAAGTGTCGTCTTTTCTTGTCCTCTTCGTCCCCGTGAAATTGCGCTACTACACCATATGGTTAAATGGTGCTAGCTGTGCAAGGTTGGAAACAATTAAACATAGAGTTTCATACAATAATACCTAGGGTGGAATCTGGCGCTAGTGTTTATGCGGGCTCCATCAGCGGCGCTTGTACCCGCATGGGAATGATGGGAAGTACCGGGTACGGATCTGCTTCGGATGGATCACGTTCTTGAGATTCTTGACGCTTCTTTTCACAGTCTAAAACAAAGTAATATAAAGTTATATTAAACTGAAACTTGCTTCATTTTTTGTACGGAAACTTTATTGCAAACGGTTCTTGTGACTAGGCGGTAGAAGTGAAACCTGGACAAATTTAATCACCAGGGTATGCATTGCTCTGCCATTGCGTTCCAGATTTGGCATCAAGATGTAATAAATTATTCTTTACAACACTTAAAAAAACACTCTTGGTTTGTCCTCGAAAGTATGCAATATCTATTTATGGAAATAACTGCACAGTATTAGCTGAGAAACACTTAAATGTTCGTCTGCTGCGATGCCAGGAGCGTCTCTTCGAGTGGTCTGCCCTCAACGCACCTCTCGTTTTGTTGTGAAGTCGAGTCAGAAAAGCGTAGCGGTGCGTCTACTTTGCATCGCCGTTGTTTTGCAGCTGGGTTCAACCAGTTTTAGCAAGACGCGCCAACAACAAACGTGAGCTCAATGTAAAATCTTGCACTGGCATGGAACGCTACATCTATGCGCAGCGGTAAGTAGACGACGCTTCGCCTAAACTGTCAAACACGAGTTATACAGCTCCAGCGTTGCAGTAAATTGAGAGGCCAATAGTAGTTTTCAGCTTCTTTGAACATAAAAGGCGCAGCTTCATTCCTTTGCACCGACCCCACTACCCACTCTACGTGAATAAGAAAACTAAAACTGCAAAAAAAAAAACGATCCGTAGACAGTTCACTGGCTAATGCGATCCAATCCGAAGCTTGTACTTGCCATTATTACCCTGAGGGTACATGATCGCAGTGCCAGATTCCTCTCTAGGTATTATTGTATAAAACTCTATGCAATTAACAAACGTGTAATATAAGTCCTCCGAGATTAAGGAGGGTTTGTAAGCCTACAACATCGACCATTTGAGTACGGCTCTCAAAAACGGCGCCAAATCAATTTGAGTACTCTGTTTTCGAAGCTAAAGGATATGAGTACAAAGCGAATGGAAGCGTCCCTTCGGAGCTTATAAGCTACAGGGCACACCGCGGTCGCTTGATAGATTGGAGGTGGCCGACAACGGCATTCGAAAAAGCAGCCACGTTTGTCGGAGGCAGAAATGCCTCGCTGGCGAAGCTTGCCGTGTGCTTTAAACAGCTCTCCTGCGGACGGCGCTGGCCGATGGTCCACGCCACTACATCGTCAGGGCATGCTTGCCGCCAGCGTGAAACGGCCCAAAGGGAGCGAGGAATCCTTATTACCTTCGCCGATCAAGTATTGCATACGGTCAAACATGTGGCCCCAGGGTTCATTGCGGGCGTTGATCTAGCGAAGTGTCTTCTGTTGTAGCTGTTCAAATTTCAATCACTACGTTTAAGAGACGTGCTGTTCATACTTTTCATTAGGTGACGTAAGATTAAAATATATTCGGTACACATGAAGGCTTTTTATGAGTGCTGCTTCATGCTGCACTTCGTATCATCGGAAGTAATACGTACTGCCGAAAACTAAAAAGATGTTGGTGCAAGGGTGGAGACTCTTAGAAAATGCATATTCTAGCATCCGGGTATTTTGACTCAAGCCATTTAATTACCTCTTTTCTCTATTCATTGGGACTTTTAGCGGAATGACTCAGTGCTCTCCCATAGTTGAGTATGAAGTACTCGAAATCGTTAAACATTTTTCTAAGCACACAGGCCCTTTTACCGCCTGGCCCACGGGATGGCTCTATGCCCTCTCAAAGCAGAGTTCCTAATACTCTAAATAGTTACCCTTTTGTTCTAACACCATACACCCCAAGCCCAAGGAACGGCTTTCAGCTCTCTCATAGTAGAGTACAGAGCACTCGAAATCGATAACCGCTCTTTCTAAACAGAAATGACTTCCAACTCCCCTATAGTAGAGTACTAAGTATCCTGAATTGCTGAACACTTATTCTAAACACAGCTAGTGTGTTCGTGATTCTGAAGTAATTTGCTTTTTTGTTTCATTCCAACAGGGGCGGCGTTGTGTTCTGCCCTAGCAGAGGACAACGTTCTCTAAATAGTTGAGCATTCTTTCTAAACAAAGAAACTGGGACAGACCATTGCTTTCAAATATTAAGTACATCTTTAAACAGTAGTTCGAAAAACTCTCATGGTAAACTACGACTCTTTTCTTCAATTCTACTTGACCCTTGTGGTTGTTATAAATGAGTAAATAAATAAGTGAAGTATTCCGGCTTGCGTTTCCTGCGCTGCCTAAACAAATCTCGGAGGTCGCGCAGAAAATAGCGTGTGGTTGAGATCCGCAAGCGTATTCCAGAGCTGGCGCGACCACCAGTAATAAGGCTGGGATGCTCGACGCGCGAAGCATAAAAAACAGTTTGTTCCCGCGATTATCAATTTATCGACGACGGACGCTCTGCGCGCTGACATTGGTGTACAGCATGCATTTCTTGATGTATTATCTGTTTCCTTCTCGCGGCCACAAGTTTGGCCAAATAAGGAGTTTCACCTTGCATGCGTCGACTTCAGACTTCGTGAGCGTCGCGACCCCGTGACAATATCATGTGATTCCAATATCCCCAGCTGACTTGAACCATAAAGATCAATTTGTATTATTAGATGATTTTTATCAACACTTTTACAATTGGAACAAAGTACTCGACAAGCTGTGCATGAAAGATGAACAAGCATGTCGCTAGAGGCTATTTCTACTGAAAACACGACCGTGGGTATTTTCAGAAGTGGTACATTTCCCGTCAAAATTATCTTTTTTTGAAAAACATTGATGCTACCTTGCCATAGTATTGTAACGTGAAAGGACTTGCGAAACTAGGCGTTTGAAATTTTATTTACACAGCGCCAACACGCAAGCCGAGATGGAGAACAAGAGCTGTGTCCTACACCAAAATCACGTCGTCTTTCTGGGCGCCTATCTAACCGCTTTATTGGGACATTGCCTCATAACATAACCCCCGGGTGCTGAAGCACCGTCTCGGTGCTTTCTATGATGTTGGCGAGTGGCAAATTTTAAGGCGAGATACATGAACAATGTCAGTAGACAGTGAAGGGGAGGAGGAGGAGGACTCGAGTGGGACTACCTCGTAGGCCACATCTGTCACCTGGCGCAATACGCGGTAGGATCCCTAGTAGGGGGAAAGTCGTTTTTCAGAAAGTCCAACGCGCCTAGTCGGAGTCCACAATAGCGCAAGAAAACCCGGAGTAAAGGAAACTTTGCGATGATGAAAGTTGTAACGCTGACGCTGCTGATTTTGCGATGCTAAAAGGCGATGACGAGCAACTTCTCGTGCTTTTCGAGCTCTGGTGATAGCATTGCAGGCGTATTCTGTCGTCGAGTCGAGGGCTGTCGGAAAGATAATATCAAATGGTAAAGTTAGGTCACGGCCAAACACGAGATAGAAAGGTGAAAAACCAGCTGAATCGTGGCGTGAGAAATTATAGGCGAAAGTAACGAAGGACAATGCAACGTCCCAGTCCTGGTGGTTGGACGATACGTAAGTGGCAATATTATCAGTTAAAGTCCGGTTGAATCACTCAGTCAGCCCGTTTGTTTGCGGGTGGTAGGCTGTCGTAAATTTATGTTTTGTCTCACAGGAGCGAAGCAGGTCGCCAATAACTCGGGAAAAGTATAGCGCCCACGATCTGTGAGGAGTTGGCGTGGGGCGCCATGAAGTATGACGTCGTGCGGGAGAAAATCGGCAACGTCCGTGGCACACCTGGTTGGTAGAGCCCATGCGATGGCGTATCGAGTTGTGTGATCCATCACAATCGCTATCCACTTATTTCCAGAAGTGGACGCAAGAAAAGGGTCTAGGAGGTCAAGACTAAGTAAAAAACGGATCAAAGGCAACGGCAAGTGGTTTGAGGAACCCGGCAGGGCTCAAAGAGGGGTTTTTTTGTCGTTGACACTGGTCGCACGAGGCGACGTAGCTGCGGATCGAGCGATAAAGACTAGGCCAGTAAAATCGACGCTCTACATGGTCATACGTCTGAGACAGTCTGAGGTGACCAGCAGGGGGGGGGGGGCGTCGTGGAGCTAGCTGATCACGCTCGCACCTAAGTGGGAAGGTACCGCAAGGAGCAGTTTGTGTCCTTCGGGGCAGACGTTGTAACGGTACAATGTATCATCCTTAAGCACGAACAATCGCGTAGGCGGATCGGGTGCCGCAGAATGAAGCGTCTCGATGATGATACGTAAGACAGGATCTCGTCGCCGTTCCTCACGAACGTTGCTTCAAGCGGAGAGAGACAGGACATATGGCGCTTCATCGAACGCCTGAGGTGGGTCCAATGGATTCCGAGATAAGCAGTCAGCGTCATGGTGTAAGCGGCCAGATTTGTAGGACAACGAGTAGTTATACTCTTGGAGTGGTAATGCCCATCGAACAAGGTGCCCAGTGGATCCTTCAAAGACGCGAGCCAGCAAAGTGCGTGGTGATTGGTTGTGACGATGAAATGTCGACCATGTAAATAGGGCCGAAATTTGGCTACTGCCTAAAACAGAGCAAGGCATTCTCTTTCAGTGATTAAGTAGTTACTTTCCGCCCGCGAGACGAGACGGCTGGCATAGGCGATAACGCGGGGGCAGCCGCTTTGATGCTGGACTAAAACAGCACCGATTCTGTGGCCACTGTCATCGGTGTGGACTTCTGTAGGGGCGCCATTGTCAAAATGGGCCAGAACAGATGGTTCTTTTAGCTATGCAATAAGTGTAGAGAATGCCGTAGCCTGCGCAGCACCCCATTTGAATGAGGCATCTTTTCTGAGTAAGTTTCTGAGAGGATGGCCTACTTCTGCAAAGTTGTTCACAAAACGTCGAAAGGACGAGTACAGACCAAGAAAGCTGAGGACTTCCTTGGTGCAATTCGGGATAGGAAAGTTCCGCGCGGCTCGCACTTTATCTGGATCAGGGCGAACACCAGAGGAGTCGACAAGGTGGCCCAACATTGTTAGTTGCTGTCATTCAAAGTGGCACTTTGAAGAGTTCAGTTAGAGACCGGCATTGCGAAAAACAGCAAATATTAAGGATATGCGGTTGAGGTTGGTCTCAAAGGTCGGAAAAAGACGACAATGTCGTCAAGGTGACATAGACAAATTGACCATTTGAACCCACGCAAAAGAGAGTCTATCATCCGCTCGAAGGTGGCCAGAGCGTTGCATAACCCGAATGGCATGACCTTAAACTGGTAAAAAGGCCATCGGGCGTAACAAAACTGGTCTTTTCGCGCTTCATGTCGTCGACAGAAATTTGCCAGTACCCTGATTTAGATCAATAGACGGAAAATACTTAGCGCCGTGAAGACAATCCAGGCCGTCATCTATGCATGGTAGCGGGTAGACGTCTTTTTTCGTGATCTTGTTCAGAGGTCGGTAGTCAACACAGAATCGCCAAGTGTTGTCCTTTTTTTGCAACACCTACAGGGGAAGCTCATGGACTACATGATGGTTCAATTATGTCTCTGGCGAGCAGTTTGTCGACTTCTTCTTGAATTATTCGACGCTCGGTTGGAGATACGTGGTATGGCCGTCAATGGACAGGAGAGGCGTCGCCGGTGTTAATGAGGTGCCTTACAGCAGTAATTTGATTTAGCGGACGATCACAAAAGTCAAGTACGTCCAAGTATCACTAAATTACGTGACGGAGAGCGTCAGCTGGATCCGGCAAAAAGTCTGACGCGATCATTTTTTTAACGTCAGCAGGTGGGCTTGCTTGTGAATATTGAGCATGGGTGTAGCTGCAGTGTCCAGCATCGCTCGAAGACAGAGCTGAGATGACGTATTCTACAGAGGGAGTCAGCATGGCGAGGGCAATTCCACGTGTGAGCACTTGTGGACACAGAGCAAAGTGGAGCACAAGAATGAAGGCACGGAGTGCACGTAACTCAATAACAGTGTGTGGTAAGGTAACACTGTGAGTCAAAAGCATGGATGTAATGGGCGCGAGCACATAGTCGCCTTCGGATACAGGTGGTGAGGGCATTACTGTGATGCAGGTAACAGTTTGCGTTGACAAACGAACATGCTCAGCAGAGCATATACGAGCTTGGGGTGCACTGGGCGGATCGATCGGACACGGTAGGTCAAGTTGCACAGTACCAGCTTAACAGTCGATGAGGGCGGAACGAGTAGACAAAAAGTCAAGACCAAAGATCACATCATTGGTGCAGTGAGAGAGAACAGTAAAGATAAGTGAAGTTTGACGGCCTGCGATAGTAACGCGTGCAGTAGAGATGCCAATAACAGAAGCCGTACCACCATCAGCAACACGAACACTTCGCGAAGGGGCTGGAGTGAGGACTTCCTTTAGGCAGTCACGAATGTGCAAGCTCATCACAGAAATATGGGCGCCAGTGTCTAACAAGGCTTTAACAGATAAACCGTTCACTTCAACGTTGATAAGGTTCTGATTGGTCGAAAGCGTCAACAGCTGAATTGGAGAGCAAGTCGTATCAACAGCGTCACCCCAGAAGCGGCAGCCATTAGTTTTTCGAAGAAACCCGCCGGGCAGAGGATGGGGATGGGCTGCGGGGCGGCGGTGGAGACCGGGTAATTCTACGTCGAGATGTAGGTGAGTGACTGTACTGGGCATCGGTGGTAGTGGTCAGGTCCTAATCATCTGAGCCATCACGCCGTGGTAGTTCCCGGCCATAGAGACGGAGTGGTAAGTGGAGGATGGAGAAACGTGAGTTTGTCCGATATGGTGAGGTCCACGTGCGTCAGCAATGGCGGGAAATCTGTCCCACTCGTTCCCATCGAAAGCAAATTGGCCTGTCGTCAGGCGTCCTCCACGCATTTGGGTCACGGTTACGTGAAGCAGGGCCGCTATATTGCTGTGGGTGGCTCGAGGTAGATGAACTGACAGCGTCGGGACGGTGCACAGAACAGCCCGTGTGAATACCCCCGATGGCTAGTTCTTGGCGAAAAACGGTCTGTATTAGTGATTTGGTCGGCTAAGCATCACTCGGTGCTGTTGCTCTCAAGGGGGCGGGTGATATGGCCTCGATTTCGCGGTGTGCGATTCTCGTGATGTCACCGGAGTGTGAATTGGGCTGGGTCGCTGTACGAAGATTCTCGCAAGTTGACGTCGCAGCAGTGTTAGGAAGGCGCGTAAAGTGGTGCGCATTGCGACGGCTTTCAGCCTCTTGAAAGTTTTGGCACTCCAAGATAACATCTTGTACTGTGGAACAGCCTTTGCACACAAGGAGGTTAAATGCATCGTCAGTTATGCCCTTGAGCACGTGCACTACCATGTCTGCTTCAGCCGTGTTTCGGTCAATATTACGACAAAGGGTCAGCTCATCTTGTATATACGCCATGTAAAATTCCGTGGATGTTTGAACACGTGTGTCAAGCTCTTTTCTAGTGGCCTGCTTGCAGCCGACAGACTGACCGAACAACTCGCGTAACTTGGTCCTGCATACGTCTCAGCTCGTGATGGTGTCCACATTGTTAATAAACCATGCCTTGGCCCTTCCTTGCAAATAAAATATTATGTTTGCCAGCATCAAGGTTGGGTCCCACCTGCGGTTTTCGCTGACGAGCTCGTAGAGTTTATGCCACCTATCCACGTCCTCGCCGCCCGTTTCCGAAAAGTTGCCGGGATCGCGGGGTGGAGCGGCCACGAAAAAAACGGGGGAGGTCCGCGCTGTTGATGCGTTGGGCGCGGCAGTTGACGAAGCGTCGCTGCCGGTAGACATGTTCGAAGCAGTGACTAGCCGTCCACTGCGTAACTCCGTCGTGCGTTGTAACCCGGCACCTTTCACAAAAATGTTACATGAAGGCACACGCCAAACTAGGCGTTTGAAGATATATTTACACAGCGCCGACGTGCAAGCCAAGATGGAGAACAAGAGCTGTGTCCTACACCGAAATGACGTCGCCTTTCCCGGCGCCTATCTAACTTAGAAGTGTGGCAGCTTCGGCTAGTTGGTATGGCATGACGATAGTTATAGTTATCTTTCGTGTCCTTGTTGTCTCTGTGTCGTCGTTTTGTTCTCTCGCTGTAACTATCGTCATGCCTATGTAACCGCTTTAGTCGGACATTGCCTCATAACATTATTTATAAAAGAGAGAGGGAAAGAGAGAAATAAAGGTCAAGTGAAAGGCAGGAAGCATGCAAGGCTACTTTCTTATCGAATTTCTTTTCTTTCTTTTGAAAAGGGCTCAGCCAGATGTTTAACGTGGACATCAGTAGCATGTAGGCTTCGCGCCCAAAGGTCGGCGAACTCACTTATTAGTCGACTCACTCAGACTCATTTCGACTCAGATCGAGCCGCGAGCCTCAGTCTAAGTGAGTGCGGCTGAGCCATGAGTCAAAGTTCGAGAGAGTTCAGTTGAGGAAACGTTTCGTGGGTACGAGTCAAACAAGTCCAAAGCGCGACATGCATTTTAAATGCGAAGCATCTGTTAGCAAACTTCGGCCACATTGAGAGTATCTATCTATACCTATCGCTATCTATCTATACCTATACCTATCCATCTATACCTATACCTATCCATCTATATCTATTCCTATTCATCTATCTATCTATCTATCTATCTATCTATCTATCTATCTATCTATCTATCTATCTATCTATCTATCTATCTATCTATCTATCTATCTATCTATCTAGCCACCTACGACTTTTAGCTCTCCTGGCCGTTTCGATAATGGTATCAATACCAAACGTGGTATGGCATAACATGACTATATAAAGAACATATTTGACTAGTCATAACAAGAAAATCGAGACATGTATGTCATGAATGTTATGATTTACATTTCATAGTCCTGCCGCTCTTGCGGTGGCTTAGTTCACATGGTATGTTGCAAAGCCGGTATGGTATGACATGATTGCATGGCGAACACAAGTGGCAGCCCCTAACCTGAAAATCATGACATACCTGTCATGTAACAAGATGACTCCGTTCCGTGCTTATGATGCGCTCACAGGTGTTTCGCTAGCGTCACGATATGGTATTACGGGACGTGAATGCATGGCTAAGGTATATGACTGGTGCATACATGAAAGTGATGAGATGCGCGTCATGTTAGAACATCACTACATGCCACGCTCATGATGCGCTCGCAGTCGTTTCGCTAGCTTCACTTATACCAAATTAGGTATGACGAGACGTCAATAGATTACGAAGGTACGTGACTGGTGCAAACATGATAATCATCAAATGCGTGTCGTGTAACAGCATGAATACATGCCACGCTGATGGTGTGTTCGCGGCGGTATCGCTAGCATCACATATACAAAGTTTGTTATTACATGACGGGAATGGGTGACGAAGGTATGTGACTGGTGCGAACATGATAATCATGAGATGCGTGTCATGTAAGAACATGACTACGTGCCTCACTCAATTCACCAATACGCTTCGACGGGAGTAGGAGCGCGTGCGCACCGGCGTTCGTTTCGTCGCCTCACGGCGGTGACGCCATGCCAGGCTCCGATCTGCCTACCAGATGCTAGCAGGCGTGCAACGCGCTGCGTTGCTTAGACGCATGGGCGTGCGATCGCGGCGGGCGTTTATCCGTCACGAAGAGAGGAAGACGCAGTGCTGTCTGGGTAACGTCATCGGCGCGAAATCTACTATGTCGCATTTCGCGCCGGTTGCCGCCTGGCCACGCCGACGAACGCTGGTCGCACTGGCCGCGCCTGGCGTCAGTCAGGCTATAGAGTGCTCGCGTTGCTAGCGCTGCGTTGCTGTGCCCAGCGTGCACGTGCGTCATCGTTCCGTCGGAGTGTATTGGGCCATTCATAATGCTCTTGTGGCTGTTTTGCTAGCTCGACATATACCAATTATATTATCAGGTGACGTGAATAGATGACGAAGGTAAATGACACGTTCAAACATGATGACAAAGAAGTAAGGTACGGCCCGATTTACCTCAACCTCGTAATGTTGCGCTCATTTGAAACTAACACATCAACCTTCCTCATTCGTGCTTCGCATATCATAGATTCCCACTGTACGTGGGATCTGCCAATTTTTTTAATGCGAAGCATTTCTTAGTGAACTTCGGTGACTTTGAGAGCATCTATCTAGCCGCCTACGACATTTAGCTCTCCTGGCCGTTTGGATAAAGGTATCGATACTAAACTTGGTATGGCATAACAATACTGTATGGCGAGCATATTTCACTAGTCCTAACGTGAAAATCATGACGGGTATGTCACAAATGTCATGATTTACATTTCATGCTCCTGGTGCTTTTGCGGTGGTCTTGTTCACATGACATATTGGAAAACTGGTATGGTATGACATGATTGCATGGCGAACATGCGACAGACCCTAACGTGGAAATCATGGCATACATGTCATGTAAGTCATGAGTCGTGACTACACGCTACGCCCATGATGCGCTCGCAGCCGTCTCGCCAGCTTCATATATACCTAATTCGGCGTTATGTGATGCTAATGGATTACAAAGGTACGTGACTGGTGCAAACATGATAGTCATGACTTGCGTGTATTGTAACATTATGACGACAAGCCACACTCATGATGCCCTAACAGCCGTTACGCCAGCTCCACAGGCACCAAATGTGGTATTAAAGGACTTGAATGGACGACAAAGAGATGTGACTGGTGCAAGCATGATAATCATGTGATGCGTGTCATGTACCAACTTGACTACATGCTACGCCCATGATGCGCTCGCGGTCATCTCGCTAGCTTCATATGTACCAAATTCAGTTTTACGTGACGCGAATGGACGACATATGTAAATGACATGTCCGAACACGATAATCATTACATGCGTGTCATGTAACAACCTGAATACATGCCGCACTCATGAGGTGCTCGGGGCCGTTTAACTAGATTTATATATGCCAGATTTGGTATTACGTCACGTGAATGGATGACGAAGGTATGTGACTGGTTCAAACATGATAATTATGAGACGCGTGTCATGTAAGAGCATGACTACATGCCACACTCAAGGCGCCAATGCACTTAGACGTGACCCGGTTCGCGTGTGCTCCAGCGTTCGTTTCGCCGTGTCATGCCGGCGATGCCACGCCAGGCGCCGATCTGCCTGGTATTTACTCGCATGCCCAGGGTCCCTTTGTCACGAAGGTAGGCAGACGCGGTGCATTCTTGGTAACGTGGTTGGTGCGAAATGCAGCATGTCCCATTTCGCACCAGTATGGGCCTCGCTAGCTTTAAATATCCCAAGTTTGGTATTACGGGACGAGATTGGACGACGAAGGTATGTGATTGGTCCAAACATGATAATCATGAGATGCATGTCATGTAACAACACGACCGCATGCCACGCTAACGATGCGCTCGCAGTCGCTTCCCTAGCTTCACATATACCAAATTGGTATTCCATGACGTCAATAGACGGCGAAGGTAAATGACATGTCCAAACATGATAATCATTATATGCGTGTCATGTAAAACATGACAACATACCACGCTCGCAGCATGCTCGCGGTCGTTTCGCGAACTACACTTATACTAAATTTGGTATCACGTTACGTGAATAGATGACGAAGGTAAACGACACATCCAAACATGATAATCATAATACGGAAGTCATGTACGGCATCATTTACCACCGACTCGTAACGCTGTTCTGATTTTTAACTGACATATAAACCTTCCACATTTGTGCTTCGCATATCATGGATTCCCACTGTACGTGGGATCCGCCAATTTTTTTTCTACGTGAAACTGTTTAGGGCAGGACGCAGCAGATACCAGCAAGACAGTTGTATCTACTTAGCTTGAAAGCGATCTAGAACTAGCGAGTCCCACCTTTTTACGTGTACCTCAAATCAACGCCTCCTCCTAGGAAATATGGCTCAAATGCTAGACAGTGTTTGCGTCTACATGAAACGCTGATGTTGCGTCCCCGTCAATTTCCAACCCGTTACGAGACGTTTGCCAATTCGAACTATAGTTCTCGCAGGGCTATATGTGTAGAAGCATTGCCCTTTGTACCTTTCGCTTCAATGGCAAAAGAAGTCGTTGAAAAGTACACTCGACAGTACGGTTCTTGTTCTCAATACTCGCCAGTGATCCCGAGCAGTAAAAGTACAGTACAAGCGACCTCTATTGAATTGAAAAATAACCATAGTTTTGAGCTGCAGGCGTTTCGCCGCCAGAAGTTTTCTGTCTTTCACCGAAAACCCATTATGGCTCCAACTATGATTAGGGGCTTCGCTTTTTCACGAATCGCTCTTCGCGGACCGGAGGAGGACAGAAACGGGTGCCATATGAAGACGTATTACGTGAACCCTGTGATCAAATCATGATACCGTCCAGCATGTGAGTACAGCTTTGACAACGGACCACGAGAGAGAGAGAGAGAAATGGTGAGGAAATACAGGGAGGATAACCAAGCTTGGCTCAGTTTGGCTACCCTGCACTTTGGGTGGGGGAAAGGTTGAATAATAAGAAGGACAGACATAAAAAAGAAGAGGAGTAAGAAATAGATGGATAGCCAGTTCGAGACTACACAGCTGTGCTTTCACAAGCGCTGGTCAAGCCCGGCGGTTCGAAATGTTCCATTTTTTTACGAGGTGCCCTCGTGAAGGCCGGACAATTATATTCGAGGGGAAAAAACATAGCGTTACCTGTTTCGGATAGTGTAGATATGAAATAAAAGACGTAAAGTATGAACACAATTGGCCAGCCAGACCGCTTCATTGTCACTATGCTAAAAAGCATTGCCATTACCGTGAAAAAGTTTCAGACTCGAAACTAGCGAGCCAGCGGCGGTCACGTAAAATAACTAAGTCGCACTTTGCATATAACTAGGTCGCAGATTGCTTCAAGCATGTTAGAGCGGTTCCCCATTAAGGGGAAACTCTTTCCTTACGCACGCCGTCACGGACCCCTCCCGCCACCGCGGCGACAATCTTGGTTGGCCCGACACACGCCGAGAACTGACCAGCACCGGATTAGAACCAGATGTGGACGTACACGGACATTTGGTGTTGTTCTCAGTGTTGGCAGTGGTTCTTCCTCTCTTTTACTTTCTTTTTTTCTTTTTCCCTTTTTCCTTTTATTCTTTTCGTCTTTTTTCTTCTCTTCTTTTCTTTTTACTTTCTTTTTTTCTTTCTTTTTTTAGTTCTCTCTCACTCTCGCAAACATCTTCCAAGGCGAGAGCGACGCGGCAGCCGCAAAGTTTGGAAATTCATTTTAGTACAACTCCTCCCCTGATGAAGGGAGGACGCCTCCCGAAACTGTGGGGAAATAAATATATTTATCCTTGTTGACAACGCTGCCGTTGTGCCATATCCCATACCTTCAAGAAGACTAACTGGCCCATTGAATTATTACTCCCACTATCTATATCTATCTATATCTATATCTATATCTATCTATATGTCTCTATATCTATATCTATCAATATTTATCTATATCTATCTATCTATCTATCTATCTATCTATCTATCTGTCTGTCTGTCTATCTATCTATCTATCTATCTATCTATCTAGCTGCCTATGACTTTTAGCTCTCCTGGCCGTTTCGATAATATTATCGATACCAAACTGGGTATGGCATAACATGACTGTATGAAGAACACAAGACTAGTCATAACATAAAAATCATGACATGTATGTCATGAATGTCATGATTTACATTTCATGGTTCTGCAGCTCTTGCGGTGGTTTCGTCCACATGGCATGTTGAAAAACTGGTATGGTATGGCGTGATCGCATGCTGAACACAAGCGACTGACCTTAACATGAAAATCATGACATGCATGTCATGTAACAACATGACTACATACCACACTCATGATGCACTCGAGGCCGTTTTGTTAGCTTCCCATATGCCAAATTTACTATGACGTGACATCAATGGATTACGAAAATATGTGACTGGTGCAAACATGATAATCCTGAGATGCGTGTCATTTGAGAACATGACTACATGCCTCAGTCAAGGCACCAATACGATTCGACGAGACGCCGTGCGCGCACTCGCTGGCATTCGTTTATTCGCGTCACGCCGGTCTTGCCACACCAGGCGCCGGTCACGCTATATACTCCCAGGCGCGCGCCGCGCTGCGTTGCTTTGACGCATGCGCATTTCAGCTTGTCCGGCATCCCTCCGTCACGAAAAGATGGAGACGCCATAGAATTCACTAATATACACTAGAAGAAACTCTGGGGCTATTGTCTACGGGAGCTGCAACACACGGCGCATCAGCAAGCATGGGAATGATGCGTAGTACACGCATTTGTCTAATCATTGTACTTTAGACCAGCGACCTGCTTTTGACTCGGTGTGTGTTCGTGTGGCTTGAAGCTGTTTTCTCACGAAACAAAAAGCAGCAAATGTCCAGTGGTTGCGCATCATCACCCTATTATATTACTTAGCTTTCCAAATCGGTTCAAGAAGTTCAAAAAGGTTGAATCTTTCAAAACCAAACCGAAATACAGCAATAAACAAAGCCTCAAGTACAATTCGCTGCCCGCAAGTACGAAAACTAGGAAAACGTGTGTACTACCTATCATTCCTATGATCGCTGAACGATCGCAGCGACACAGCCCCTTCTAGTTAATTTTAGGAAACTATGAGAGAAGCATTCTTGTATAAATAACGTATGGATGCGAAACGCAGCATGTCCCATTTCGCGCCCGTTGCCGTCATGCCACGCCGACGGATGCTGGTCGCGCTTGGCGTCAGACTATATAGTGCTCGCGTTTTTATAAGGTTGCGTCGCTGTGCCTAGCATGCGCGCGCGTCAACGCTCTATTAGAGTACATTGGGCTCTTGATGATACGCCCGCGGCCACTTTGCAAGGTCCACATATACCAAATTTTGTGTTACGTGACGTCAATGAACGACAAAATATATGACTGGTGCAAACGTGATAATCCCGACACACGTGTCGTGTAAGGACATGACAACATACCATGCTTATAGCGCGCTCGTGGGCTTTTCGCTAGCTCCACATATACTAAATGCGGTACCACGTGACGTGAATAGGTGACGAAGGTAAACCACACATCGAAACATAATAATCATGATACGGAAGTAATGTATGGCATAATTTACCTCCATCTGGTAACGTTGTGCTGATTTTAGAACGACGTAGCAACATTTCTCATTCGTGCTTCGCATATCATTGATTCCCACTGTACGTAGGATCTGCCAATTTTTTTAGTAAGCGTTTCATTTAAGACAAATTTAATTCGTGATTAAGTCATCGACACTCGTCTTCATAGGGTATTTCATCAGAAACAATATATATTTATTCATAATTAACGTGCATAGGTTTGCTCCTCAATTTTAATGAGTGTGCGCGTGTCGATCCTCTAGTCCGGCTGTGGACGCACGGACGGACGTATGGATGGACAGAAGCAAGAGCGAACAGACGGACGGATGCTTGCCCCCACTCATCATTCACTCCGTGGATAAGCTCTGATTTTTTAAGCTCTCCGATGTACTCACTTTCAAACACGACTTCGGTGTTGATTAATAAATGCCAAGCATTTCTTAGCGAACTTCGGCGACTTTGAACGTATCCATCCATCCATCCATCCATCCATCGATCCATCCATCCATCCATCCATCCATCCATCCATCTATCTATCTATCTATCTATCCACTTTTAGCTGTCCTCGCCGTTTCGTTAATGGAATCGATACCAAACTTGGTGTGGCATAACATGGCTGTATGACGAGCATACGTGACTAGTCGTAACATGAAAATCATGATATGCATGTCATGAAAGTCATGATTTACATTTAATGATCTTGCTACTCTTGCAGTGGTTTCATTCAGATGACATGTTGCAAATCTGGTATGTTATAACATGACTGCATGGCGAACACAAGAGACAGACCATAGCATAAAAATATGACAAGAGTGTCATGTGACAACATGACTACATGCAACACTCATGATGCGCTTGCAGCCGTTTCGCTAGCTTCGCATATGCTAAATCTCGCATTACGGGACGTGAATGAATGACGAAGGTAAATTACACGTCCGAACATGATCATGAGATGCGTGCCATGCAAAATATGACTACACGCTACGCTCATAGTGCGCTCACGGTCGTTTCACTTCCTTCACATATACCAAATTTGGTGTTACGTGATGTCAATAGATGACGAAAGTCATCTATTGACATCACGAATGATGAATGAATGACTGGCCAAACATGATAATCATGACATGCGTGTCATGTACGAAGATGACAACATACCGCCATTGTGATGCACTCACAGTCGTTTCGCTAGCTTCACATATATTGAATTTGGTATTATGTCACACGAATGGACGAAGTCCAAACATGATAGTCATGGCATCCGTGTTATGCAAAACATGACTACATGCTAGGCTCATAGCACGTTAGCGGCCGTTTCGCCAGCTCTACATATACCTAGTTTTGTGTCAGGGAACCTGAATAGACGAAAAAACAAATGACATGTCTAAACCTGATAATCACGATATGCGTGCCATTTAAAACATGACTACATGCTACGCTCTTACCACGTTCACGGCCATTTCACGACAGCTTCACATATACCGAATTTGGTATCACTTGACGTGAAGGGACGACGAACACCAATTACAGGCGCAAAAAAATGATAACAATGATATGGAAGTCATGTACGGGCCAATTTACGTTCGCCTTGTAACGCTGTGGTGATTTTAAAGAGGCATTTTGAGCTTCCTCATTGGTTCTTCGCGTATCATTGATTTCCATTGTATGTGGTATTTGCGAATTTTCGTTGCGGATAAGATTTGTCGATTTGTACGCCCCATCGGCGTCTGTGAACTGTAGCGCTCTTTTCCCGCTCTTTTCTTGCGTTCTTTTTTAAATTCATAGCATGGGGTCCTCCTAGCGGAGTTGAATTGCGCCTAGCGGCTGTCACGCGTGGGGTTCGTCAAGGGTGTCTCTTATCCCCAGTTTTATTTGACCTTGCATTTGAACCCTTCTTGAGGGTCGTTGAGCGTGACCAACAGATTCAAGGCTTACCCCTACCTGGTGACAAAAATGTACAGATAACTGCATATGCAAATGATATTGCTCTATATGTACCTAATAAACAGTCGCTGCAGCGGTGCTCGTAATACTTTCCATCATTTCGGAATTCTCTCCAGTGCAAGGTTAAACTTTCCTACAAGCCAGTATTTTATTATTGGCAACCCCAACGGTCGTATCAACATCATTTCGTCTTCGTAGTGGTCTACCAACATTAAAATACTGAGCGTCGCTTTCACTGCGTTTGGTGTACATGACAGCATCTGGTCATCCATATGTTGTACGAATACTTCGAAATGACAAAAAAAGTGGCCAGACACTCCGACTTCCCTCTTTTGGAACGCGGATAAGTATCTCAAAAGGTTTACCTGAGAAAACTTCGGTACCTTTGCCATTCTGGTAAACCACCGCTCCACGTCTCCAGGAAAGCCCATAGATGCATCAGGCCATTTTTCGGGTGTTGGCACAGAATTCTTATCTCATCCGGCGTTAGCTCAATCACAAGATCAAGGCAGTTTCGCATTCCCTGATGTTTCTGACACGGCTTTTACCTTGCACCTCCGTACTTTATTGCGAACACTAAACAATGATGGTACGCCTGCTAAGACACTGAATCACTACAATCTGGGGCCAATAATACGTGTCTTCTTGCCGTTTAGTCAAATCAACCAAGATCCCCAAGAAATTGAATTACCATTTTTGTATCGAGCCCTTCTGGAATTTCACCGACGTTTGGAGCCTACGTGCCCAGAGATAGAGGTGGCCGAATCTGAAGTCGCGGACACAATGACCGCCGTTGTGTGGTCCTTGGTGCACCAGCATCGTAAATGTATAATGAACCGCGCTTGGAATCCAATAACTGATGCAGTGTTGCCAGGATATCTTCGGGACTTTATCTGGCGGTTGGGCAGGGCTTGTTTGCCACTCGAGATCAGTTGCAGCGATGGCAGGTGGTTCGCGCTTCCACTTGCTCCAACTGCGTCAGAGTTGAGACCAATCAACATGTGATGATATAATGCGAGGTCTCTCGCTTTTTTGGTGTCCGCTCCACGCTGGGTGCCGGCGACAGAGTTTGTGAATATTCGTGCCCAACGGCTCATTTCCGTGCCGGTGCTTCTCGGCTCTTTTGATAGTCGTGGGTCTGTTCAGCCTTTGGCGCAGCCAATGCGAGGCCGCAGCTACGAATTGCCACCGGCGTGCTTTGTGGCCGATCCTGGAGAGAATCAGACGAGAGATCCTCGCATTCCTCTCTGAGGAGCTTTCTTTTTCCCCTCGGGAAGCACTAGCTTCTGCAGCATTGGTCGTGCGCTTTCGTCAATGTTGAACACGAAAGGATATATATACAACTCATTTCTCGACTAACGTGGCGCTAAGCAGTGCCCGTTGAGTCGGTATTCATGATTTAATTTGACACAAATTGTAGTTCATGCATCTCTTGTATCGTTATAACATTGTATCATATGGTATCGCTTCGAGTTCTTGTGCATATGTATGTCAACATTGTCGTGTATAATAAAGCAATGATGTTTTTTGCTACAGCGTTGTGATGTTTCCCGTGGCACATAGATGTGCTGAACTGCACGCGCCCTTTTTACCGGTGTGATGTGAAACTTATATTTTCTACACATAGTGTAAATAAACTCTTCGAAACAGCCTAACAAGGAAATGTACTGTTGAAATGAAATTAATATTTTGAAAGTTACTTTTTCTAAACGCTTTCTGGTAAATTATTTCTGTCTCGTTTACTTTGAAGAGCAAAGAAGAGTTCGCTACAGATGAGCTGTTCAGCGACACCTCGTCATTGGGTAAGCAACGTTAATTCGCTCAGAGCGCACGCTCTTTGGCTTGGCTGGTGTTCACATGAGACAAATGACGGATAAATTCTGTCGTTTCAGACTGAATAGACATGGAGACGTTCAAGCTTGACCGTCAAGAGTCTAATGCGATAGTGTAATCAGGACTTGCTAGCACTGCCTTCTTGCCACGCTCCGCTTGTCAGTGGACAACCCAGCTTCACCGCGAGAAAAATAAAACCTTCATGCCCGTAGCACTGTATGTTCATACTCTCAAAAAAGGGTACACTGCAAGTGCAGTTGGACAGTGCTCGCTATACGTCAAAAGTGTTCCTTTTAGTAACAGGCCAATAATCCACCACGCGTGCGCAAGTCAGTATTCTCACTAACGCCGCTTCACTTGGTTGACGTTGTACGCGATAATAAACCATTAATTATGCCTCAAATTTCCGCAAATATTGGACCTTCAAAGCACTCACTCGAACCGTAGCGCACATGTAATGTCTGCTGCGATTTTGCGTTTCTTCTATGTTATACGTTAGAAGTATAAACGCGATTGCTTCTACAAGACTTCTTTAGGAGGGTTTAATTGAGTGAAGTAGCTTAAAGTGGCAGCGTGGTAGAACACACGACTATACTATTCGGAGTACGCGGGTTCAGTGCTGGCTGGAACCTCTGATCTTGGAGCGCAGCATTTATGCGGCTATTCCTGTGTTGCACGACCAGATTTTGGAGACATTTGCATGGAGCGCCATCTCTCGTCGGGGTCAATATTGTCCTGCCGTAACTGAAAAGGAAATAGGCGAAAAAAAAAAAGTCATACCTGACGAAAAAAGTTATCAGAAACGACTGCTGGTTTTTACTGCAGATACTTACTTGAACAGTCTGCGAATGTTTCAGTGCCGCACTGCAAATTGTCTGGCTTCCCACAGGGACATGAAGTCCCACAACGATGGGACCTCATGTGTTCTTATGGGCGGTGTTTAACTATTCTGGGAAGCCAAACACTTTGCAGAACGATACTGCCACTTTACCAAATGCACCAGTGGGTCTCTGCTGCACATAACCAGGAGTCGTTTTTGATAACTAGCTTTTTTTCAATATCTATAGTTTTTCTCCCCTGTTTACCATCCAGCCCCGCCACAGTGGTCTAGTGGTTAAGGTACTCGGCCGCTAACCCGCAGGTCGCGGGATCGAATCCCGGCTGAGGGCGGCTGCATTTTCGATGCAGGCGGAAATGCTGTAGGTCCATGTGCTCAGACTTGGGTGCACGTTAAATAACGCACAGGTGGTCAAAATTTCCGGAAACCTCCGCTACGGTGTCTCTCGTAATTATATGGTAGTCCTGGGACGTTAAACACCAGATATCATCATCATTATTTACCATTCAGTTATTGCAGGCAGCTTTTCCTGCCGCTGAGAGATGGCGCCACGTCCAGATGTCTCCCATTCGAGGAATTGAGTGGCATCAAAATAGACCCCATAGCCGCCCGAACGACTGCATGCCGCAGGCATTGGGCGACCTTAGCTACCGTCTAAAGGGTGCGTTCGCAATTGCGGAAAGCTTGCCACCGCGGTGTTCCGCCCGTCGGCACCCCGTTCTGCTATCCACAGTGGCAGCGGTGCGAAAGCGGCGATATTGTCATATCAAGCCGCGCGCGGCACGCACCCACCGTGTCGCTAAACAACAGCGGGTCGCTTAACAACATAAACAACATTGAATTTGTAAATTAAGCATAAATGGAACAAAGATTGGTGACGCAGGTGAGGAGACAACCTTATTGTCGTGAGCAAGGGAGATCCAAAAGCAGGCGCTCATTGGTGGTGAATTTTGTCAAAATATTTTGCGAATTATTATCGCATGCGCCAAGACGAAATTCATAAATATTGTGCGGCTATGGTCACTAAAATGATAGTTTTAACAGTGCCTACGCAATATATTTCGGCAATACTTTTCCTTCAAGAATTTCTCCTGACTTTCGCTGATAAAAAAAGTGAACCATACCATAATGCGATCAATTACCAGAGGTTATAGACAGAAGCAGCTCTACGCTTTAGAATGACACCAGAATAGCCTCCGCATCAACATTTTATCAATTTCAAGCATCAAACATTCAATGAACGTTGCGGCAGTGTATTTTGAATAGCAATCACAATTTCAACTACCAATTGGTGGCTAAGCACACATGCATTGGCTTTCTATTGTTTCTCCTCAAAGTTGCTCCTACTCTAAATGTCAAGTTTTCTTTGCTAGTATAGGACAAAAACACTTGTACCATGTCACCTTTCTTACCTGTCATTGTTCCCATCTCGTATTTACTATACTTCAATATTTAGCATGCTCTGGTTTGATTAAAATCAATTTAAAAAAGGCTGCAGGAGTGTATTTAGTACCGCTGCGTTACCTGTACGTGCTTCGAATGCCTCGCATATAGTGCTAAAAATTGGGCCCATATATTGCACACCAAACAGAAACGTGAAGCGTATACTTTTTTTGCCCCACCCATATTAAAGAAAATTTTGAACCTTATCCAGTGTACGTCCATGCGTACGTGCCTGCCTGTGTATGTTGTCTGTGCGTGTGTGCACACGTGTGTGTGTGCGTGCGAACGTGCGTTGTTTGTTAGCTCACTTTTCAAAGTACCTACAGTGCTCCCGATATTGAACTTCTCTTTCTTCTCCGTAACCTTTCTTCTCTGTAATCTTCTCATAGATTACAATCCAGGCACGCTCTCTTCGAGACGAATATTATACACGAATAAAACGTCTGCAATTTTTCACCAGTTGTATGGAATTTCGGCAATGACGTTTAAGAGGTCGCTCGGCATTCCTCAAATATCCCGAATGGCATTTTTTCAATCTTCGGTTCCTTGCCGATGGGCTTCAGTGTGACATAGATAAAGTAAAGCACGAATTTTTCTCTATATCAGCCAAACTTGAAGCGATATTTTTGACAAGATCGAGTCAGCGGAAAACACTCAAAACTCATATTGCGTAGTGCGCCTCTATGCTTCCTACACACGCACACAATCATATTTCTTATAGTGTCACGACGGTGGCACGCAAACTCAACTTCTGAACTTGCTGAAGCACAAACAGCGTATTCAGGCTTGGCTAGTTGCAGTGCGTATTCAGTGAGATTCTTGAGGTACCAACGAAAGTAAAAATATAAATAAAACCTATATATTCCGTTTAACATGTTTGGTTGAACCTGAGACACAGTAAAAAGCATAAGTTGAGCCATAGAATAGTGTATCTAAACCGCACGAAATGAATCCTCAATTTTAGCGCTATTTCAACATGCTGGAGCATGTGGACAAATATTCTGCCGCCTATTTTTCCATCCTCCAGCTTTTCTATTCTCCAAGCTTTCAGAGGCTTATTTGTGCTGCGCAGACACATTTAATCTTCCCGCCTTTTCCCGGAGTTCCGCCTCACTTGCGCGAAGCCAATCACGTTGCTCCGATGAGTGCAAAGAGGAAATGGCGGGGGGGGGGGGGTAGATGGAGAGGCCTGTTGTGGTGTTCATTCGAGCATATCGATTAATCTTCGGGTACTTGTTATAAATGACGACGGGTTTCATATCGAAAGCATCTGAGCACTTCAGAAGGAGCTCCGTCTACGTGATCTGGCGGGGTATAATCAGCTTTCAATCATTTGATTGAATAGGAGAAAAGGTGGGGGGGGGGGATGTTCTCATGCTTTTATACTTATTTTTTTCGTGTATGCCACACAAACGGACATTTTTGCTGTTCTCGCTCGGTATTTTCGGACCTATATAAAAAAAGACGACTGCATGTTAGAGTAAACAGGGCTTATTCCGTACCATATTGCGAAACACTGTGCCGTAGAGCACGTTTCAATGTTGATGGTTAGCTGTTACGTACTTGCCCTTCCGTATTTACGGGGAAGCGGCTTTCGTTATGATGTGACAGTGACTCCAATTACAATTACTGTGAGTAATGGGTCCCATTGAATAATAACACTTGTATATTTTGTTACAACATTGAATGCAGACAGTGAATGTTCTGAAGTGAGAACAAGTTCGTATACAAGTTTGAAGACTGATTTTAAGAAAGGTTTTTTGATTAAGGTAAAGTTCATTACCAGATGGCTACAAAATGTTTTCTAGAGTGTGGTGAAAGGCATGAAGAAATATGTTCCACATGAAACGTCAGGCAGTCGGAGAGAAACGTAAGCTTTAGAAACTTTCATCGACGACGTCTGTGGCAAGTGAAGTTGGTAGAAACAGTTGCCTTATCATTAGCAGTTACATGACGATGTATTAGCGGAGATCACCCAACGTGGCTAGCATTTAAGGCACTGGCTCAACTAACCACGAAAGTCAAGTTTTTGCAATCAGCAGGCTAAGAATTGTTCCGATGTAAATAACTGTTATGTACGTCTTAATCGATTCGTGGTTCTGGCACGCAAAACCATCTAGCTTAGACTTCTTTATACTCGTTAAGATGGAATGAGAGCAAGTGCAGCAACGGCCTGCCTTCTCATTTTTTCCAAGTTCCAAATAGCAGGAACGTCACTTGTTCACATTGTCTTACTGCCAGGTACATACATATTTAACAATCTCCACATTATTGAAAATATTTCCTTATTCTTCGTAGAAAAAAGTTCCGAACCATAGGAATCTTTCGACAGCGTTACATCATGCCCTCAGCGAAATAGGCATTATGGCAAGCGTTCGCGCACATCTCTGTTTATGTTTTTGTAACTGCGAACCTGTTTAGCTAGCTGTGGCTAGACCAAACAAATTTCGAAAATAAACAGGCAGGTGTCACAGAAATGCAATAGGTCGCACTACTCAAGACCAGCGTACTAAAATTGACAATCATATTAAATAGCCAAAAAAGCGGGTATGGACAGCAGAAATTTGTGTGACTCTGTCAGAACGTCGCCATCATCATAAACGGATCATTTAGATCAGAGAGTAAAAATTTTGAAGTCTGTGAAAGAAAACGTTTTGTAGAAAGTTAGGTAACCTAACCAACAGAAATATACAAAAAAAAACGTGCAAGCGGAGGAAAATGACGAATAATGCTGGCCAAGCAGAAAAGCAAATGTCAAATGAAAAAGAAAGGGAAAATATTTGAGCTCAGCATTTTAGGGCAACCACCGGACTGGGGAAGTGATGTGTGTTCATGCGCCCTCCTTGGTTGTCGAAAGCGATGTCAGCTGCCGCAGACACACTTTCTCTTCTTTTGTTGTTGTTGCTTCTTTGACACTCAAGCTGGCACGAGAAAGTTGTGCTCTTCCGTCCAGATTACCTTTATCGTCGGAGCAGTCAGGGCAAAGGGTTGTATTTACGCATCTTTTTTACACACGTATGCGTATGTATTCAGTTTCTCATTAAAATAGAATAAAAACCATTTGTTAAGATAGTGTATATTGAATTTCATTTTGTGGAT